>NC_135572.1:98879429-99181215 GCF_965152235.1 Eretmochelys imbricata
ATCTTTGCAATGAATTCGGTGCTCAGAGTAAGCAGGAGTTGATCTCCTGCACTTCTTTCCCAGTAGGAGCTTGGTAGCATACTGCACTCAGTCTTATTGTTTCACTGGAAGAAGAAAATAATGCAAAGATTAAAACAGAAGGTAAAAGGAAATAAATCATGAAAAAAGCAGAGGCTGTTTAATTTAAGAGCCTGTTCATACTGTACATTACCCGCTAAGCACTGCTCACTTCCTCTCAGGCCAATTTTGTATAGTTAATCACTATTTTGCTCCCTCTTCGTGCATTATATGTCTGGTATTTAAATGGGTCTCTGCAGTGGATATCCCACTGTTCGTTCCAGAAGTGAGTGAGTGGCATTCAAAGCTGATACTACAGTCACACGTGAACAGGGTGGCCTGGAGATAGTATAGAACAGGGGTCGGCAACCTTTCAGAAGTGGCAGCCGTGTTAGTCTGTATTCGCAAAAAGAAAAGGAGGACTTGTGGCACCTTAGAGACCAACCAGTTTATTTGAGCATGAGCTTTCGTGAGCTACGGCTCACTTCATCGGATGCATTCAGTGGAAAATACAGTGGGGAGATTTATACACATAGAGAACATGAAACAATGGGTGTTACCATACACGCTGTAACCAGAGTGATCACTTAACGTGAGCTATTGCCAGCAGGAGAGCGGGGGTGGGGGTGGGGTGTAGTGATTATCACTAGAGCTAGAATGAGGGATGGGGCTCAGGGTTGGGGTTTGGGTGTGGAGCGCTTACCTGGGCAGCTCCCATTTGGTGCGAGGGATGCAGGTGGGGGTGGGGGAGGGTGCAGGATCTCCCATTTGGTCTCAGGATGGGGGTGGAAATGTGGGGGGTGCAGGAGTCAGGGCATGGGGTGTGGAGCAGCTGGGTATGGGTGGGGGTACTGAAGTCAGGGCTGGGGTCGTGGGGAGGTGCAGAGATCAGGGCAGAGGGCTGGGGTGTGGAGGGGTGCAGGGGTCAGTGCAGAGGGCTGGGTGTGCAGGGGTCAGGGCAGAGGGTTGGGGTCGTGGGGGGGTGCAGGGGTCAGGGCAGAGGGCTGGGGTCGTGGGGGGGTGCAGGGGTCAGGGCAGGAGGCTGGGGTGTGTGTGGGAGGGTGCAGGGGTCAGGGCAGGGAGCTGGGGTGTGTGTGGGGGGGGTGCAGGGGTCCAGGCAGAGGGCTGGGAGTCGTGGGGTTCCTCCCAGCCCCCTTCCCAGAGCGGCTCCCAGCAGGGGGCTGGAGGGGATATGCTCTGATTCCAACCCCCTTCCCCACCTCTTTCCACCTCCTCTCCAGAGCAGCGAGTGGGCTGCGGCTCCGCTTCTCCCCCTCCCTCGGAAGCGCCATCAGCTGATCGGCGGCAGGGAGAGGAGGAGGGGCAGGAACCCAGCACGCTGGGGGAAGAGGCGGGGGAGGGGGGAGCTTGCCTGCGCTGCAGCAGCAGCCGGCGTGGGGCGGCGGGAGCGGAGAAGAGCGGCCCGGGGCAGGCAGGATTTTTAATGGCACGCTGCTGCCTGCCGGGGTCCTGGCCTGAGTTCGGCAGCGGGCTGAGTGGGACTCGGCAGGCAGCAGCGTGCCGTTAAAAATCAGCGCGCGTGCCGTCTTTGGCATGCATGCCATAGGTTGCCGACCCCTGGTATGGAACATTAGAGTGCACCCAGCACATCCCCAAAGGCTGCTTGTCAGAGTCTGTTCCCTGCTCTTTTCCTCATCCGTGGGCCATCACATAGGGTTCTAAACTGAATTCCCTTGGGGTCTCCTGAGCTGCGCTGAAGCACTTATGAGCTAGTGGTGTTTAGTTAAAATATCAATTGTAATGAAAAGCAATGAAATATTGGGAAAGTGTGAGTGAGGGAAGCGTTAGCTATCCCATGGGTATATCCTTCAACAGCAATGCTAAAGTAAAGATCTCTTACCAAAGCTGTCATCATCTGCTCTTTGGATACAATTTCGTTTAGTTCATGAATATAGATGGCTAATTCCCTGGGGCAATTGATTCTATTAATACAAAGCATATGTACAGCCACTACTAATAGCCGGATTCATGGTAACTATTGGATTGTATTCACTGAAGGGAAATGGAAAGCGCAGAAGTAAAGGATGCTGATAATAGGATTCCCAAAATTGCACTTGTTTTGCTTTAGTAAATGGAGGGCTTTTGAAGAGAACGATGACTAATTTATGCACAGTTGATTTTTGAATCCCTCCATCCCATCTTATTCTAGAGGCAGTAAGGGAGACTGGTTTTACTAGGGAGATAGCAATTTACATAATGAAATTGAAGTCAGTGGGACTACTCTCATGCTTAGAGGTAAGCATGCATGTAAATGTGTTCAGTGTCTGACTGACCACAAGGGAACAGTTAAACTGGCATACAGAAAGTCAACTGGAAAATGGAGGAAAAAATCATGTTTTCCTCCATTAGTTTTCCACTAGAGTAAACTTAGGTACTATCTGCAGTGGTAATAGTAACTTTTTATGTAGACTTGTAATTTTAGGTGGTATCCCTTTAACAGTTTTGTTTTTGGAGTAAAATCTTTAAAAACCACCTCGTTCTACAGTTTCCTCTGAATTCAGATCTCAAAATTAGGATTAAATCCAAGATAGCGTGATATTTTAAAGTGTCTGCACTTGGCACCTGCTTGCAACCTCACCTGGCTTGTTTGCTGATGGCAGTGTCCCCCTGGAGAATCAACAGATCTCCAGCTCAAATTTTCATGCTGACTGCCAGCCATCTTGCAAACAAAAGGCCTTTAAATGGCCAGTGAGAAGGGACCACCACATCATCAAATGAACTATCTGAGTCCCTGTTACCATCAGAAACGCCTAGCTCATATTAAATATTAATACTGTTTAAAAATTACTCTAGACTTTGAATGAAGCAGCATTCCAGACTTGCACTGAAGATGCATGTGAAATCCTTTACTTTAGAGATGTATGTAAGCTTTTTTAACCCCCTTACACAAACTTTCTACTTGTAAAATCAAACAGAAAAATAAAATACACCCCCTTTTGTGTCCTATAATTAATACACATTTGTAAAATGAGAATTGTTGATATAGCAAGAACAGTAAACGGTGTTTGTCTTATTGTAAAAAGAACAATATAACTGTATCAGCAAACAATGATTGCAATGTAAGGTAAGGAGGTAGTAAAACTTGATTGGCAATAATCTCAGCTTCTACTGACTCTATCTTGTATCAACAACGAGCACAGCAGAATCTGTCCCTACTCTGTTTGATTACATTGCAAATGTTTTTAGGGTTTAGAACACACAGCCACCTTAGAATTCCAGTATTTCACATTTGGGATCCTCCCATCTGATCCTATATGCCCTAATGATTGATGATGGCACTTTCCTTAATTTTTCTACAGGTGTTCTGCTTGCCTGCAGCAGAGTCCCCTGGCAATCTGAGGAATGGATTGCCTGTTCTCTGGTCCAAAGCTTAAAAAGAAAACTTTTCAGGTCATCTTTTCAATTCACCTTTCCAAAGCAAAATTACTATCTAGAGTATATTCTCAAGTGCTATGTCCAGTCTAGTTGTAAATTACTCAAGTGATAGTGTTACTATCATTTCTCTTGGGAAACTGTTCCATTCTAATAGACTTCACTGGGAAGAAATATTTCTTGATCTTTGAGAAAAATGTTCCTTTGCTCAATTTCATCCCAACATCGTTATACCAATTGTTGCATCCTATACAATTGTTTTCCCTCCTCAGTGTTCTTACCCCGCAAAGACAAGAAGGTTGTGGTCAGTTCTACTTTAATCATTATTTCAATTTTTTTTCTCCTAAATAAAGCCTTTCCTAATTTTCTTTACTATTTGGACTTTCTTCCAGTTTATCAATATTTTCATGTTACTGACACGTGGTGTGGTGCATGCACTGTAGTAATCTAGGCCTGGTCTTGCTAATCCGATAGAGAGAAGAAATAGCTCCTCCTTGCTGTATGGCATGATATAGCCCAGATTGCATTGGCTTTTCCTGCACAGTTGTTCTTAGGGCTGCATATGTTAGGATTGTCCAGTGACATGTGATTTCACACATCAGAATGAGCAGAGGGGCACGGGAATATCAGTGTAGAAGCTTAAACCAGCAGTGCTGCCAATCCTATGAAAAACAAGGGGTGAGAAGTATAAATAGGCCCTGCAAAAAGCCCAGATGCCATCAGCTCCAAGGAGGGGAGACCCAGAACTCCCAGAAAAGTGACTTGAGCCAGTTGCTGCTTATACCTTCAAAAAAACCTCATAGGGTTAGTGGAGGATGGTCTTCTCTTGGGCAACATTAGCAGCTTGCTTAGGTGACTACTTTGAGCAAGCTCCTTTTCCTCCTCCATGCCACTGGTGATGGCTAGTGCACTTCTCCATTCTGCAGCTTATGGGAGCAGCAGTGATGAATCATAGAAAGTCAGGGTTGGAAGGGACCTTAGGAGGTCATCTAGTCTAACGCCCTGCTCAAAGCAGGACCAATCCCCAATTTTTGCCCCAGATCCCTAAATGGCCCCCTCAAGGATTGAGCTCACAACGCTGGGTTTAGCAGGCCAATGCGCAAACCACTGAGCTGTCGTTCCCCCCCAAAATGTGATGTGATTTGATTTGATTTGATTTGATTGATGGTTCACATTAGTTGCTCTACTAGAATTCCTCTTCCTTCAGGCTGGAAGTGGTGACTCTGAGGCCCTTGATGGGCATCCTTTTCTCTTTCTTTTGCTCCCCACCAATTCTCTGGACACCTCTGAAGTGGAAGCAGCACCTGGCTGAGGGGAACGGTGCTGCCTGGGAGCTAGCAGTGTTGCCAACTCTTTGATTTTTTTCATGAGTCCGAGGATTCCCACCTAGTCAGACTCTCATAGACACGAGCTCCAGACCCTTCATACATTTCAGCCCTGTAGCCTAGGCACCAACTCAGAATTTGTGGATTCTAGTGATTTTCATAGCATGTAAAGCATAGGCGTTGCAGTGCTCAGCTGTGTAGTGCCTAAGTCCCTCTGTAGATCCAGACCTTTGTATTTAACAGTGTGTACAGTAGACGTTGGCATGGGCATTATTAGATGTGGGTTTGGTCATTAAATTCACCAGAGTTGCACTGCCTCTGACAATTGCCATGACTGCTACAGCTTTACTGCAACCATATTGCACATGGCAGCTGTCTACTTTCATTTGCTGTGTGATGTCACCTCTCCCTGGTCTTATCTAGCATTACTATTTTTGAAGTTTCTCTCACCCACTGATGTATTTCATGTAATTTACTCCGAGATGGATAGCTTGCATTTTTCCACGTTCTTGCTTATTTCCTGCCCATGTTTCCAATTTTTCCAGGTCCATTGGTATTATTTCTCCGGCTCCTCTGGGGTATGCAACAACTTCCATGTTATCTCAACTTTCAATAATCTCAAAATATAGTTACTTTGTCATGTACACCTTACATACCATTAAAATTATATTATATAAATCTAAGGCTACTACACCACATTGGACATTTGCCTGCCTTCCCCCTGCCCCATACTTGATTCTGTTCCATTGATAGGTAGTTGTAGTTTGTATTCCTTCAGCTAATTTACAGTCTATGTGAAAGAGGTCTTGCACAATCTTGTTTGAATTAATTTTTCAGGGGAGATTTTTAGGGACACTGTACCAGTTGCTAAATTCTGGATGTGTTAGAATTTTTGCATTTCTTCACCTCCTGATGATTGGAAGTCAAACAAACAAAAAGCCTGAATTGTTCTTTTTGAGTCATGCTAACTGATATTTCCTAGGTACGTAGGACTTTTTTTTCTCAGTATTTACGTAACTTGCAATTTTAGTGATGCAAAGAGTGAGGCAGAATCCCTAAATATTTACTGCAGTACCACATTACTTGCAAGTGTAGCTAAAATTGGCAAGGTAAATTACTTGAACTATTATAGTCTGGAGTGGTGATTTAAATCCTTTTACTCGTTTGGTATGGGGTTTTTTGTTTGTTTATTTTTTGTTATTCAGCTGTAGAATGTGACATTTTACTCATGGTTATCAGAAAATGGAAAATATAAAACATTTATTGCTTTGGCCTAGTGAGGTACCCCTTATGGCATATCTGATGCTGTGCTTTAGGAGACAAGAATTCCAACACAAGCTCAGTCTCTCAATCTTTGGGTAAGCAAGGAGTAAGAATTTTGTGTGTGTGATATTCACATCGTAGTGACACACAGAGATAGGCTGCTGCAAGTGCAACCTCTGCTATCTATGTCAGGAAAAGGAAATTGCATCTGGAATGAGTTAAGCTCCTGTCCTTTTAGGCTCTGCTCCTGTTCCTGCTCCCAGGGAATTCACTAACAAAACTCCAATTGACTTCAATAGTGCAGGATTGGAGCCTGTTAGGGGGCACTAATGGAGGATGACCTGTTAGAGGAAAGCATAGAGATGGCCCTGCTGGAGAGTCTGTGTTGTTCCCTGTAGGTCAGGGAAGTTATTTAGTAGGATAGGGATTTATGTATGGGATTTTCCTTCATGAATGTGCAATGTTTAAACCTTTTCTGGCACTCGTTCCTCCAGATCTGTGTTACAAGGGGGGTTTGAGGGTGCCTGGAGGGAGGGAAGGGAGAATTCTGAATATCACTTTATGGAAGTGGGAAAGTGTTTTGCAGAATAAATGGTGACCAAACACGGCTGCTTCTCATATTGCTGGCACGGGAGCATTCATGAATGATCTCAGACAGAAATGCATTCACAGTCTGATCTCTGTGCAAAAGGACGCCTAACAGTATAATTCCTAAAGTGCTATGATGTATCCTGAATTATTAGATTAGACATGGGAATATGGCTTTCACTTTTAAGGCTGTCTCCAATTTTTCCATTCTTTTAGTTAAATCTGTGTTGTAAGAGGATATTTTTGCACTTTAATTAATAAAAATCACTTGCCCTGGAAACAAGCGTTAGTCTGGATCTGTAAAAGCGGCAAAGGGTCCTGTGGCACTTTATAGACTAACAGACGTATTGGAGCACGAGCTTTCGTGGGTGAATACGGATACCACTTCGTCGGATGCCATTTGCCCTGGAAATGTATCCTGGTTTACAAACAGGGATTAAAGCACATTATTGTTTCCCAATCTGCTGCCCCAATCCCATAAACATATGTGCAGGTGCAGGTGCCCATTTAAATGTAAGATTTCAGGACTGGAGTTTAACAAGCAAAGTCCAGGCAGGACAGAGAAAACTGTTTCAGGAAAGGAAAGGTGAGAGAGAGAGATGAGAGGAAGAGGAGAGGGAAGGATTTTTGGAAGAAATTGGTTTTAATGAGGGCTTGAAAGAGAATAGGAGGGAGGGATCTTGGCAGACAAGAAGAGAGAGACTGTTTTATGTTTCTCATACTCTTCTGAGCAAAATCTCCTCCTGTTAAAGTGAAGCAAGGACCTACATGTGCTATCTGTGCTTTTAAGAGGATGTTAAAATGGACTTCAGTACATTTGGAAACCAGAGCACAGTAGCCCTTCTACCAGAGTGTGCCTTGGAGAGGAAAGTGCTATAGAAAGAGTTCACAGTACTAAATTGCACCGTTTGGGGATTAAAAAAGTTCTGGAGGTAGAAAGCCAGGCTCCACATTTTAGTAACCTCTCTTGTGAAAATGAGAATGAAAATGGTAGTGCTGGCAGCTATCTTTGCCTTACACTATTTTGATGATCATGCATGTAATTGCTACTACATCCGTGCATTAACAT
The DNA here is from genome assembly GCF_965152235.1 of Eretmochelys imbricata. Lineage (NCBI taxonomy): Eukaryota > Metazoa > Chordata > Testudines > Cheloniidae > Eretmochelys > Eretmochelys imbricata. The sequence goes on from NC_135572.1 coordinate 98,887,125, forward strand.
TCAAGAGCAATGTCAGTGGCCTGTAATGTATGTGTAGCTTCAAGCCGTAATGAAAAACAAGCTGCATCCATAGTGTGTTACGTAGCTACCAGGGGTGAAAGTAAGCTGGTACAGCGTACCGGTAAAAAGTGGCCGCCGATACTGGCCTGTATGCAGCCGACGTTAAAGCGCTGCTGGCGATTTAAAAGGGCCAGGCAGCGTGGATGGGGTGGAAGCTGACCCTCAGCCCTGCCCCTTCCGCCTGAGGCCCCACCCCTTCTTCCCAAGGCTCCGCCCCTTCCGGGGCTGGAGCCGGCTCCCGTACTGGTAAGTGTTGAATGTTACTTTCACCCCTGGTAGCTACACATGTCAGTGAAAGACTGCAGCTGTGGGAAAAGGCTTCAGCACCCCTGCTGCCAGAGTCTTTCCTGCAGTGGGGAAGAGCTGTAGCGGAAGGGAGCTTCCCAAACCTTTCGCCACTGCCTCATTCCTACTAGGCCCGAGCCTGAGCCTTTTGCTGCTGCTTCCTCCATGCCTGAGCCTTTCCCCACTGCTGGAGTCTTTCCCTGCAGAGGGGCAAGGCTCCAGCAGTGGGAAACTAGCTGAACCTTTCCCCACTACCTCCCTGCTGCCATAGTCTTTCCCTGCTGTCTGCCCCCGGCCAGAGACTTTCTCAGCTGCCGGAGACTTTTCCTATGTTGGAGAAAGATTCCAGCAGTGGGGAGGCAGCAGATACCACACTGCTAAAAACAGCAGCGTTGACAGGAAGACTTGCATGAATAGTACATACCCTTGCTGTTGAGGCTTATTTTTACGCTACTCACCTAAGCCATGCCTCACTGGCTACCCTGCTATTTATACCTGGGCTAGGAGAGCTACTCATGTATTTACACTACAAGCCACAAAAAAGAAGCATGCAATGTAAATAGACATTTAGACTGGGCGACAGACAATGATTTGTGTGTTATGCTACTTTTTTCCCTCATCAATCAGCATTATCTTGCAATCTTCTTATTAACATGAGTGTTTACTAATGAGCAATAAAAATCACAGTGCCTAAAGCAACATTTGCACAGTGAATTATGAAATAGCAACATCACTCTTCTATTTCCTTTCTGTGATATGCGTCTGCCACAAACTGAACCCTTTCATTCGTGCTGAACAATAATATCTGAATGTTTTAATCTGAATCAGAGCAGGTTATTGCTATTTTCTTGGTTGTTTCTTTTTAGACATGGCCATAACCTTTGGTCCACTGAAGTCTTAACAGCTTGTAGCAGTCTTGGAGGCCAAGCCCAACAATCTTCCTAGAGGCTATATGTCAGGATTCTGGAAACTCATTTCTGATTTCCTCTGGCTTTTATGACTTTCATTAATTCTGATTTGTTATGAAGTGGATTAAGACTAATAGGAAGTGAAGCTGCTTTCAGTTAAAATAAATAAAGTCCTTGGGGTGAAAGGATCAAATGATGCTACAAGACAAGATGGCTGTTAAATTATAGAGCTGTACATGCAAAGCTCTACAGGAGGGAAACACATTCCCTCAAACAATCCTCCTGTATGGTAGGTGGGGTACAGACATGTTTCAAACGAGGAGAAAGCCAAAAGGTGTTGAAACCACTGTTAAGATGAAAAAGGAAAACACTTTGGCCAAACCAGCGGAGAGCATGAGTCCTCAACATGAAGTCAATAGGACTGAAAAAAAGACATGACGCAGGATCCAAGACTGAGTTTAAAGAACTGATTTCAGAAGAAAAACAGACGGGATCACCATCACTCTGAGCAATAGAGGTTATCGGGAGGAGTGACATAAAACAACTCAGTGGAACGATCACTGAAGAAGAAAGCATTGAAGAAGACAAAGACATGATGTTGTGTTTATAGGAAAGTTTGAAACAAATACAATTTCTAGAGAGAGAATTTACTCAAAACTTTGATATAGAGAATGAGGAAAGGCAGTGTGCGGGAAAAGCCGAGAAGACAGGAGTAGTGCTAGTGAAAGTGAAGATTGAAAATCGTCCAGTTCTGTTCAAACTATGTTGCAAAACATTCAGTAGCATCACAGCAAAGGGGATATATTAAAATGGATCAGGTACACAGAATTGTCATTGTTCTGTTTTATTCTGGTTCTAACATGCATATCTGAGCACTTCCCAAGAATGCATTAAGCTACCTGACTTACATGTTTCACATTTAATTCTTTCCTTGTTTCACTCTCTTTCTCACCAGGGAAAAACTGTGGGTGGGATGAATATAAATAGATAGATGTAAGCAGGGTCTGAATGAAAGTTCCCCTGACAGCTAGCTGGGAGGGAGAGAGACCTGGGTGTGTTTATGTAAATACAGTTTGCTCCTGCTCTGCTTAGATATTCAGATAGAGCAGTGTCAAAATAATCAATTTTGGCTGGTGTTGGGTACAAATCACTTTAGTACTGAATGCAGGAGTAGTATAATGCTGTTGCCAAAATGTTGCAATTATTGTGGGAATACAGGGAAGCAGGACTGTGCTTAACCTGTCCCAGATGATGGGGGTCACCTTCAGCTGAAAGGACGTCATTAAGCCAGGGGCTCAAATGTCAGAGCCCTGTGAAAGTAAAAGGAGTGGGGACAGGAATCCCCATCCATGAGGCTGCACATCTTCATCAAGATTCTCCCTAGACTGGTTTAATCTGTTCCTCCACACTGTTCAAAGAATAGAGCTAAATAGGCTTTGTTATGTTAAATGCCCAGTTAGAGCTGAAATCAGTTGTGGTAGGATTGTGTTTCTGCCCTGCCTGCTAAGACATAAAAATCACTGAGAACTGAAATCACTTGAGATGGGGCAGTGTTTCTGCCTAGCCTGCAAAGAGCTGAAAATTACTAAGAGACTGATGTGCAGAGGTCCCAGCGGAGAGGCAGGTGGCAGCAGAAGGTGACTGACAGTCAGCTGGTGAACAAGTGGCTGCTCCTCCGGATCTTCACGCTTAAGACTACTCACTGAATCAGTGTTAGGGTGGGCTCACATAAAAAATTTGAACTGGTTTAATGAAAATTGATATAAAACCATACAATTGTAGTCAAATTGGTGCAAGTTTTGCATGTGGACCAGCTTTTATTTTGTACCTTTTGCGCCATTTCTCTGCCCATAGTGGGAGAACCCACTAATGTAAGAGACCATTTCTCTATTAAGATGTGGTCCACACTGCGAAAGTTTGAGAGCCTGTCTTGGGTTATGCAGAGAAAAATTATGCTTGTTCAACTTCAGGTGCAGATTTTATGTTTGTGGCATTTCACATTTTTAAAGGTGTCTGAAGAGAAGAAGCACCCAGCCTGAGAGGGCTCATATGATTAATGTAGGATTATTCCTGAGTAGATATAACAAGGTTTCATCTGAGCCTCTGAGGAAGAGATGAAGGGGCAGATTGAGGCCAGCAGATGGATAGTTGGGTGCTAAATGGATTAACTCAGTGTAGCTGGCAGCAAGGCCAGGATGTAAATGATACTCAATCAACTAACTGCAGATACCAGCCAGAAGGCTATTGTGGGAGGGTAAGTCTAAACGATAAGGGTGTTGCTAAGCAAGGACACTATTAAAATTGTATGGATGTTTTGTAAAATGAAATGTAAATTCCCCAAGAGAAGGTAAGTGATTCATTCTGTTTTTAGAAGTAATTTTTTTTCACTGCAGACAAATTTCACAGCTAGTGTAAAAGATTTTCTATATATGTTTTTATATACATTCAGTAATTGTCTCATTTGTCTTTATGGCATCTTAAACCCCACTTTCAAGAAACTGGAAAGTTTAATGAAACCCTAATTTCTTCCTTACAAGTGCCCTTGCAATCTACCTCTTGCTCTAGTACATAATGGTACCTAGGCCCAAGTACATTTGAAAAACTGATTTAAAAATCTTCAGAATCGAATCATATTTTGCAAATATTACCATACTTATTCCATGTCTTTGTACAGGAAAGATTCGGAGAGACAAATGGGTACTTTGATACTACTGTGGTTGGTATGTCATACTTCAGATTGATTAGATTAGATGGAGCAGATTGGTTTATGAAGCCAACTGGCAACATTCAAAAGTATGTTTTGGTTTTTTTCTGCATCTGAAGGGAAGAACAATGCTAACTCTGAAAATGGTGCTCACTTCATTTACATTCTTTAAAATATTCACTATTTTCACTGTGATCAGCACAAATCCCCACTTCGTAGCACTTTGACCCATTTCAGATATAATGCCCTGATCTAAAGAAAAACTATGTGCTGCAGGAAGTGGTGTTAGTTATTCAGGATGTGGCCCTCTTCCATGTAAGCCCTGTTCTACACACACATTTTGTACTGGTCTAACTATTTTGGTTAGGAGAGTGATGATTTTTTTTTTACTGAAATAGTTATATCAGCATAACACCTAATGTAGATGCAGTTACTCCAATCTAATGATGCCTTCTACTGATATAGCTTATTCTCCTTCCTTTTTGGGAATAGCTCTACCAGGGTAAGCAGGTTTATACTGGTATAACTGCATCCACATGAGGGAGGTTATACTGCTTTAACTATACTGCTTGTTAAACTGTACCGGTATAGCTAAAGCAGTATAACTTGTGTGTAGACCAGTGGTTCTCAAACTTATTTGATTGAACCCCCCTTCATTGTGTCTGTAATCGTTTACGTGCCCCCTCTCCCCCACCAGCACATATACTGCCATGCAGCTCTGAAGGCAGAGCAGAGAGCAGGGGCTGGGTGTCTGGCTCTGAAGGCAGTGCACAGAAGTAAGGGTGATAATGTGAAAAGCGATATTCGTCAATATCACTTTTCACAGCAGATTTAGCGCCCCATTGCCACCCTTACTCTGCAATGTTGCCACCCTGGGGCTGACAGCCAGAGCCCCACTGCTGCCACCCAGTGAGGGATTGGAGGTGGGGGAAGGAGAGCCCAAGCCCAGGTGACAGCCAAGGCTCTAGCTGATCCCTTTAGCCCCATCTCCCACATGTGCATGGTCCTTGTGCACAAGCTCCAGCCTCCCGGGGCTGACGGCCAGACCCCTTCAAAAAAAAAAAGCACACAGCTCACACCTCCCTTGGGAGGCCCGCCTCATCGTTTGAGAGCTGCTGGTGTGGACCAGTGGTTCTCAACCAAGGGTACTTGTACCCCTGGGGGTATGCAGTTGTCTTCCAGGGGGTACATCAACTCATCTAGATATTTGCCTAGTGTCATAAATATAAAGGGAAGGCTAACCACCTTTAAATCCCTCCTGGCCAGAGGCAAAACTCTTTCACCTGTAAAGGATTAAGAAGCTAAGATAACCTCGCTGGCACCTGACCAAAATGACCAATGAGGAGATAAGATAATTTCAAAGCTGGAGGTGGGGGGGGAACAAAGGGTCCTCTCTGTCTGTGTGATGCTTTTGCCGGGACCAGAGCAGGAATGCGGGTCAGAACTCCTGTAAAGAGTTAGTAAGCAATCTAGTTAGATATGCGTTAGATTCTGTTTTGTTTAAATGGCTGATAAAATAATTTGTGCTGAATGGAATGTATATTCCTGGTTTTGTGTCTTTTTGTAACTTAAGGTTTTGCCTCGAGGGATTCTCTGTGTTTTGAATCTGATTACCCTGTAAGGTATTTACCATCCTGATTTTACAAAGGTGATTCTTTTACTTTTTCTTCAATTAAAATTCTTCTTTTAAGAACCTGATTGCTTTTTCATTGTTCTTAAGATCCAAGGGTTTGGGTCTGTGTTCACCTATGCAAATTGGTGAGGATTTTTATCAAGCCTTCCCCAGGAAAGGGGGTGTAGGGCTTGGGGGGAGTTTGGGGGGAAAAGATGTTTCCAAGTGGGCTCTTTCCCTGTTCTTTGTGTAACACTTTGGTGGTGGCAGCTTTTAACCTAAGCTGGTAAGAATAAGCTTAGGGGGTCTTTCATGCAGGTCCCCACATCTGTACCCTAGAGTTCAGAGTGGGGAAGGAACCTTGACACCTAGTTTTACAACAGGCTGCAGAAAAAGCACTAGCGAAGTCAGTACAAATTGAAATTTCATACAGACAATGACTTGTTAAACTGCTCTGTATACCATACACTGACATGTAAGTACAATATTTATATTCCAATTGATTTATAAGTATATGGTAAAAATGAGAAAGTAAGCATTTTTTCAGTGATATCATGTTGTGACACTTGTTATTTTTATGTCTGATTTAGTAAGCAAGTAGTTTTTAAGTGAGGTGAAACTTGGGGGTATGCAAGACAAATCAGACTCCTGAAAGGGAAACAGTAGTCTGGAAAGTTTGAGAGCCACTGGTGTAGACAAACCATGAATCTGTACAGTACTGACTTCTGGGGATGTAAAACCCGAGGTCCTGACTATACAAACAGTTATTAAAATTCAATTTCTATTTACCTAGGTGCCTTTGCCAAATTATTATTTTGATACTTACATTTTCATTACTAAAAGACCAGCTTCTGTGGAAATCAGTGTTAACTCTTTTTAACTTATTTTTCAGAAAGTTTATTTTCTACTTGGGCCTAGAATAGAAGCAAGTTCCAACAAACTTTCTTATGAATTTTCAAAGAGGCACTTTGCTAAAGTTGTACCAAAGGCCATTGCCCCCTCCAAATTACCCTATTAAATATTTGTTACAGTATTGCTCTTTCACTATTTTATATCATTGCTCCTATTAACATGAACAGGTAAACTCCTCCAGCACATTTCATGTTTCGTTTTCTCCTCTGGGGTCATAAAGTGCGCCTTGTAAAATGGTCACTAAGATTAATGGATTTAACATGTTATTGTCATCTTGTCCGAATGTGGTTGAATTCTGTTGCTGTGACTTGATCCCTTAAAGTATTCCTATGTAATTTCAACCTACACGTAGTTCCTTCTATTTTAATTTATTCTCTTTTTAAACCTTTGGTTTGTAGTTTTGGCTCACTTATCTAAGCTGTTTGACTGAGATTCATTCATTTGTACCATTATTGGAATCACAAACACCCTATAATCTGTTACACATATATTTCCCACTTGCCAATGAAGTTTGAACACTAATGGGTGGGTAAAGGAATAAAACCAGTATATGGCTTTGCTGAACTTGGTTACAGTCCTGTCTTGCCTGTTGTTATCCTTAGGCCCAATTCACTCAGCATTCCTAAAAATGGAGGATGCTAATACTGTTCATTAGTAAATAGCACTGTATTGAAGACAATACTTTATTTCAGTATCTCTAACTGCATATTGCAATTTATAAATATAGCATCATGGTATGTTTTGAAGAAGACTAGAACTTTTAAAGTTTTTGTTTGATTTGTACCTCTTCAAAAAGGAAATTGATAATTTTTTCCCATTACATACCACTGCTGCTTTTGGGAAAAAATATAAACCCCAAAAGCGAGGAGTTGCATTTCACTCCTATAGACATGACTTCAGCTAAAAGAAGACTTACTTTTAGCTGTAACTATTGGCTTTATAGAAAAGAAAAATCAGAACAATTAACCACCCTCTAATTAAATATGGTTAATAAAAGTGAATGTTGAGAGCAATAGCTAGGCCAAGGTGGGCAGTGCGTGTTTACAATGAGAAGAAGTATAACAGAAAGCAAAAAAGTTCAAGCCACCAGGCTTGACTGTTCCCTACCCTTCTAACTCGCCATGTACTCTAACTGAGTTCTGTCTCTGATGTTCCCTGACTTCTACCAGTTCTCTCCCTGTCAGATGATTCTTCTCCCTGACAAAATCCATAACCACCTTACTTCCATTCCTTAATACATTCCCAGAGTCTAGGTCTCCCACTGATTCCTCAGTCCTCCTGCACATCCATGAAAACTATTTTTTTATCTAATAGACCCTCAGGCTGTTCCATTTACCACAAAGTCCATGTCTAATACTATTCTCTAATCTTCCCGGCTCCCACTGGAACTATACCCACCCCCTGAGGAGATTACCTTCCAATAACCATTCAGGTTAATTTTTCCTTGCACAGACCTCTCACTCCTCTTTTCCCATCTTCAATCACCATCGGGACCACCCTATTGCTGAAAGACTCCAGACTCCTCTCTCCCTGCCCATCTGATCCTGGAAGTCGTTAAAAGGCAAGAGAAGGCAACATTGGCCTGGGGACCCCAGAAGAAGGAAAGGCAAAATCTTTTTCCATTCTATCAGGGAGAAAACAGGACATAGGAACATGTGACCAAAACTTGTAGTCGCACTATAAATGCTGGGAAAAAGCAGGAGAGCTCCTATGCTGTCTGCCAGGGGAAAACTGTACTGGCTGGAGGCTTTGATTCAAACTTGTAATAATTTTTATGATTCGCTGAGGAAATCCTTTTCACGTGTACTTGGTACTCGTCTGAAGAAAGCTTGACTATATATTTACCTTGCATACTCTTAATCACATTGAATAGTGCCTTGTTCTGTAAGTAGCCCCATTACCTTCTGTAGGGCTGCCTGCAAAGTAAGGTACTAGTTTACATATGTAAAGGGTTTCAGAATCTGGCCCTTAGGGATCTGGCTGGAGAATGCCCTTCACTGGGCCCATTTTAGGATTTGGTTAGTACTGCAGCACTTTGGGCTATAGCTGAAGCAAACTGTTTTCGGTGTATAGGCCTTAAATGGACAAGGCCTTGGTGACTTTTTTTTTGTGGTGCTTTGAATTTTGTCCAGCTACTTTCTCCTTTCAGAAGATCTCAGAACCATTATAAGCTCCCAACAGCAGGGGGGCCAGTCAGAATACTGATATGGCCAGAACTATGCCAATTGACAACACACACAGCTTGAGATGTCTGTTTAAAAAAAACCTGCTTAAATTAGTTTGTGCTATTGATAGCCATGGCTGGGGGTTCTTTCTAAAATAATTACACAGGGAATGGTTAACATTTTGATTCCAGTTTATTTTCTAAGTAATGCTTCTGCTTTGTTCTTGTATATTGATCCTAGATGCCATATTTCTATTATGTTTTTCTCTATGCAAATGAAATTTTATCTTAATCTTGCCTCCAAAGACTAAAGACTTTTGTTCTTTAACCTTTAGAAATTGCTGTGATAGCAACTCCCTTTATCATTGTGGCTGCCCTTTGCTGTTCCATCTCCATTGCTATGTCGTTCTTTGTTTTCATAAAGTGACCAATACAATGGATGATCACTCACATTTGAGTGAACTATTTTCTTATATGTGGCTGGAAATTTTGAAGATTTATAATTAATTTTTCTTCATAGAGCTCAGAATTTTTTAGTTTTTCTTATTACTCTTACCGTTTGGATTAGGGGCTTTAGAGCTCTTTCCGTCACTATTCCTAGTCCCTGATCATGTTTTTGGTGTTTCTAAGTGGCATTTTCCAAGAGTGACAATCCTTTGGGTAATTTTTGATACAGTACTTCACCACTGCATGCCTGTGTAAAGCTGTATTTATTTCTTTAGAGTTCTGTATTATATCAAAATCTTTAGACTACTGAGATTATTATATTAGTTTAATGATTGTTTTGCCCAGTCATTTCTCTTTCTGATATATGGCTATTCAACTGTCAGCAATGCCGTGAAACTATTAAACTGGACCAATTGCATTTGGAGATGAATGTGTTTGAGCATTCTGCAAGTATTATTCAATTTCTGTGCTATGCATATGCAGAGATTCTTTGTGCCTTGGGCTGTTTCAATAATCCTAGCCTCTTTGTGAGATAATTTTTATATTTTAACCAAAGCTTCCAAATTTAGACTTAAATTCATTCATTGTTTGCACCAAAGCAGTTCACTGCCTTAAAAGCTACAAGATCTGTGACTTATTTCTGTAGAAAAAGAGGAGATTACTTACAAACAGTTGTTTATTATTATACCAGGCTAATGTATTAGACCCAGTTACATGGCAAGGACACAGCAAGGTTGTCTTAGTGTGATGATTTTTTAATATAAAATTCAAGCATCAGAAATCTACATTTTCTATGAATAGCCCAGCTCTACAGTTTTAATCATACAAAAGTAAAAAATATATTATTTATTGTGACTTCCTCTATAAAAATGAATGCTTAAATAATAGCATTAAACAGAGCTAACTTGCCTCTAATATGACTGAAAGATGGGGCCAGCATCCTTTTTTGGAGCTGGAAAATTTCAAATTCTCTGATTCGGTTGCCTTCTTCTTCACAGTGCTTGGCCTTAAGAGCAAGAGACAGTAGGTTTCTCTGCTTTTCTCCTGTTCATGCTCTTAACTAGGACCTATCAAGATCCTGGTTCTTGCATCCAATTGGAGACAGCACCAACAATGCCATAACTCTGAAGTGGAGATGGGGATAGCCATGGCTCTGCTTGTGTACCCCTATCAGTAAGGGGGGGTATAATGTATAAAGGATGGAGAGATGGCTGCTGCTGTGTGCACTCACTTAGGGTATGTCTACACTGCCATGTAAGCCCAGGGTTCGAACTCAGGCTCAAGCCTAACACCCCTTTCATCTACACACAAATCACATTACCCCAGGGCTTGGTCCCAGGACCCCATGAGGATAGAGGGCCTGAGCCTGAGTCAATTCCTGTTGCTTTGCAGTGTAGACACAGCCCCACTGGACTCATGCTCTGGGAGTCCGCCAAAAGTATCCCATGGGCTGACTGACTGTCCTATGGTCAGTCAAGTTTGGTGGATAGTCATGTTTTCCCACACTGCACCATGAACAAAGGGTTAGAAGTCTGGGATATGGGTGGTTGGACTCAGGCTCGCATAATACAATATAGACACTCGAGCAACAGGTTAAGGTCAACAATTCCTAACTTGGGGATATAAATGAGTGTAGACAGTCAAGCCCGCGGTTAACAAACCCAGGGTCTGCTAAGTCAAGTTCTAACCCTGGGCTTACATTGCAGTGGAAAGATACCCTTACTGCTCCCAAAGACATTGGGCTTACCCAGACACACTGCCTCTGAGAGCTGCCTCTTAGGACAGTGAGCCCTCTACACAACAGTTTAAAAAACAATAAAAGCCCTTAGAAAGTAGTTGAAGACATAGACAGTTTTGCTTGCTAGGGAATACATAGCATGTTTCACGCTTAACTCTGAATCTCCTACCTTTCCTGAGTTTGTCCCACTACTTTGTCATAGTCTTATGGCTGAATTGCCTTATAGTAATCTAGTTGTTGTTCAATACATGGATTATGATAGTGACTTCTCTGAAAATATCTTAAAATATAGAACCTGATTCTTTTTGCATTTACACTAAGGAGTAAATTGGGAGTCAGTGGTGTTACATTAGTATAACTGAGATACGCATCATACCTGTAATGTGTAGAGTAACACTGAGTGCACGGATTTAAGGTGCCGTACTGACTCTATACTCCTGTACACATCACACAGGCAAAAGAACAACAAAATTGGTCCTTAACGTTAGTCCTTAGTAATTTATTTTATAAAAGATTTCTAGCTTGATGAGTATGAGGATGTGGAATGTTTCCTTTGTTGTACCTACAAACCACACTGTCATTTGTAAGCTTCCCAACGCTGCCTCTCCAATGTGCTTCAATTCTGAATAGAAGCCCCCAGTTCTAGGAGATAACACTTTCCCCATGAGAGGGACATAAGTTTTTTGTTTGTTTGTTTGTTACAGGGGAGCTCGTACCAGCCCCTATATTTAGGCTGCCTAATCTTTCCCATTATAAAAGATTCTTGTGTGCGTTTTTTTTAAAGAAACTGTACCACGTCCATAATTTGCAGCATGCCAAAATAATAATGGAACAGGAACATTCTAAAGAGCCAGGCCCATGCTGCTGGTGCAGAAGCAGCATACACTGTACACTAGTATACCAGGAAGCTGAAACACAGTTGTAGTAGGGGTAGCTTGGGTTCCCCCAAGAATGCCCTCCTTGAACCCATCACATGACCCTAATGGCCCATACCCCTTTCTCAGGGCATCACTTAGGGCTTGATCTCTCCCTACCTTGTGTGGGAGTGAGGACTAGACAGGGGTCTCCTCCAGCCATGCCCCAAATCCAGCACATGAGTCCCAGTGGTCCATCCCTATCTCTGGGGGCATAACATGGATCAGGAGCTCTCCACTTTCTGTGGGTGAAGGAGAGAGTCAGGCCATACTGCCATCAATAACACCCTGGACCCAGCACATAGCCCTGGCAACCCATTACCTTTCTAGGATAACAGCCTTCTTTTGCTGCCAGCTTAATGTAAGTTGTTAGTCTCAAGCTGTGCTGCCATGCTGATGCCTCAGGGCTCAAACCTTGTTGGTGATGCATGGTGGAAGGTTGTTTCAATTGCACATAACAAAACTGAGGGTTTTTTTTAACCTTTTTCTTTATTAAAAACACTAGGCAATTACATAGAAACAACTACATTAAAAGAATAAATCTGTGTTGTACAGCTGTGGTCTGTAGGACCTCTGTCCTATTTGCTCTTTGCCATTGGAAGGTGTGTAGAGAAGAAGGCAAGGGACTGCAGGAAGGGAAAGGATGCTCTTGTGGTTCAAGCAGGTGAATGTGACTGAGGATAGCTCAGTTCTGTCCCTCCCTCTGCCACAGAGTTCCGATGTGATGCTGAGCAGGGCACTTAAACCAGGCTCTTCACAGGTAGCCACTAAATGTGTGTTCATCATTTTCTAGGTGCCCAAATTAAGTATCTAGGGCCTGTTTTACAGAGTGCTGAGCACTCACAACTACCAGTCAATGGGAGCTGTGGGTGCTCAGCAGCTTGGCCACTAAATGTTTTCTGGAAGAATGAGCACAGAAGTGGACATCAGGAGTCCTGAATTCTAACCTGGCTGTGCTACTGAGTCACCGTGTGACATCAGGCAAGATTTTCCCCCCATTTTCACCCTCTGTAAAACGGGGAGAATAATCATGTTATTTTACAGTGATAAAGGAGATGTGGAAACAAATTAATTAGTATTTGTGAGGCTCCCTCAGATACAACAGTGCTGAGTGCCCTTGAAAGGAGCATGAGGAAACGAGTAATTCCATATTCAATGCAGGGTGTGAATAGTGTGCAGTAAACATAGCACGGACCACAGATCAAACGATGAGGTTAAAAAGAAATATTGAACAGCTGCCTCATTCCCTGAGCACTGACCATCCTGTCTGTGGAAAAAATTGTATGTGACTGTGTAATTAAAGGCAGATTCATAATGCATTTGCACAAGGCGGCCAAATTAAAGTTTCTGCAGGCAACCTTAATTCTGGCACTTCCTAAGTTTTTGAGTGTTTGCTTTGCAACTTAGATAACTTTCATTTAATGTAGGGTGTTTTTGGTAAGCAGTTATTTGTATAGTTCCATAGAGGTGCATGACTTTTTAGAAGCGGATAAGAAAAAGTCTCTGTCCTCAGGAGCTTACATTTTAAATTAACTCAAAAGTCAGCGACTGCCTCCCCCACAAAAAAAAGATTATAGTGAGTGAAGATAGTAGAGGGAAGAGAAACTGATGGCAGAAGGGGGACCTTGTTGGTTCGTGCAGTCTTGATGACCATTTTGTTCTTGGCCTCACTCTTAAAAAAACGCCAACAGAGTTGCCCGTTCTGCTCGTGTATTTATTGGATACCTGTTGACGAAGACTGAGAGCACCAACTGATGCCACATAGCCTACCAAACTGCTGTTGAGTGACAAGGGCTTTCAGTTGCTCCTCTTGGGCTATATTTGAAAGAGGCCTATAATGGAAAGCTGTGTATAACAGGGCAAATCCTCTGAGCCAGTCAGCTCTACTTTGTTTCTCAGAAACAAAACAAAACAAAAAACCAGGTTAGAGCACACAACCTTAATTTGACAAGTTCTATTTTAAAAAATGGCAAGATTTTCACTTGGCCAACAGAGAGAATAAAGGGGCTTATGAGCTTCCTTATCCCCCTGCAGGAACTACCCCATCAAAAGACACAGAGAAGTGGATAGGGAGAGCAATCTCTGTGCAGCTGCTATGGTCCTGCCATGCAGGTGGAAGGGTAGGGAATAGATGGAGCCTTAGCTCTGCTACATACCACCCAAATTTCTTCCCCCCTCTTTTCCTCCCCAGGGCAAGTGAGGAAGCAGGATAGAGTTGTCACAATGCATTCCCTCATCGTAGAATTGCCAACCCTCCAGGGTTGGCCTGGAGTCCCCAGGAATTAAAGATTAATCTTTAATTAAAGATGTCATGTGATGAAATCTCCTTGAATACATCCAACCAAAATTGGCAACCCTTCCTCATCAGCTCCTGGGCCAACATATTTGCATACTGCCTCTTACTCAGAGTAAATACTATTGTTACAATCTAACCCTGAGCTACTTTTGTATTTGGGGCGGGGGGGGGAAGGTTTAGGTGACCTGCTAAAGTAAACTTAAAAAATTCAGCAGCTTTAACCGTATGTCCTGAATGCCCCCAACAGCTGCAAGCTAAGAAGGGCATTCAGCACATAATTACCTTCAAACTGACTTTTTTCTTTTTAGTGTCCATGAGTCTATCCTTGCTATGGCTGGCTGGCTCCCACGCCAAGTGATGCCCCAGCATGCGCAATGCTGGTGATGTAAAAGCCACCATTGAAGTATGAGACAAGCAGTGGGGGAGGGGTCAGGTAAGTGCCATTCTGAAAATATATATTGCAATTATTTTATTTGTCTTTATAAAAAGGTTTTGCAAAACCATGCAATATTTATTTTTAAAAAGGAAACTTACATGACCCCCAAGGATATGCCATCTGAATATGGCTTCCTTGATAGTTGTGATGTTTCTGGAGATGGCAGTTGGGTAGCCATGGGTCAGATATTTTTCTGAAAAGGAAAATAAGTCAGTCCTGTGCTGAATGTTTCAATCAGCCTGACTACAGGGGATATTCAGCAGCTGTAGTTTAGTGGAATGATTTCATTTACGTTTGACAGAGCATCTTTAAAAATCATCACTACTAATTTATCATATTTACAGTTGGGCTTTTTTTTAATTTTTCAAGTTTTTCTCTGCTGGAACAGGTTGGAGCAAAATAGTTGGCTGAGACCATGTATATCAAAATGCATCCTGGAATGAAGTTTTACAGAAGAATTAAAACCTCACAAAGTTATAATTACATCAGCACAAACACAATGCTATAATGAACCTGACAAGTAGCTGCTGGCAGTACGGAAGTGATTTACGTTGTGCTTTAGAGCTGGGGAATTGAGAATCTCCAGTTCTGGTTCTCTAATATGATGGTCTAAATATAGCACAGAGGAGATGGGCAAAGATTTCATTACCAAGCATTCCCTCTTGGCCATCAAAAGTATTTTAAGTCAAGTCACCTTCTAAGAAGAGGAGGATGCTTCGTCTAATCCTTCTATATACATTATACTGAAAGTAATGAGGGGGGAAAGGGCCAACTAGGAGGATTTGATAAAACCTCCAGCCTCCATCTACTACATGCATATGTGCACTCAGGTAGCCACAGTCCTGTAGTGTGAGGGTGTGTCTACACTGTAATAAAACACCCACAGCTGGCCCATGTTAGCTGATTTGGGGTCGCAGGGCTTGGGCTGTGAGGCTATAAAATTGCAGTGTAGATGTTCAGGCTTGAACTGGAGCCTGGACTCTGGGACCCTGCAATGGGGGAGAGTCCCAGAGCCCAGGCTCCAGCCTGAGCCTGAATGTCTGTATCACAACCTGCATCCCAAGCCCCATGAGCCTGAGAAAGCTGACTTGGGCCAGCCGTGGGTGTTTTATTGCAGTGTAGACATACCCTGAGTCTCTGTGGTGATAGTAAATGTCAGGACTCCTCAAGATGTTGGATAGGAGGCATAGTGAGACCAGCCTGAAAGAAGATGCCTGCAAAAGATTTTCCTTTTAAAATATAAAATCATCTAATTTTATAAGTGTTTGTAATGTCTTGTGGCCTGCAGTCATTGTTTTGCTGCCAATGTATGTTGTTAAAATGGATTGTGATTTCACACTAGAGTTATTGCTGTCTTTTGGCATCAGTTAAATTCCTTTCCCATGGTTTCAGTGTTGAGGAGAACACTGATAGCATTAGAAAGGATTGTATTCCTAGGAGGCTCTGTTTGTTCCCAGTGGTGAATCAGTTTTTATTCCTAGCAAGTTTTCTTTCCAATCATTTTCATTAACTTTGTTTTACCATTACATTCACAGGTTGACTAACTTGAGTATTTTCAGGCTCATTGTTTTTAAAACTGAGTCATATGCAGATTAACATTTTCTAAACATTCTTCCAATCAAAAAAATTTTATGTTTGGAACTTGGAAGAAACTTTTATCTAATTCAATACAAGGCATGCTCATAGCAGCAGCCTGCAAGAAAAACACCTGTTCACATGAAATATATGCCTCTACAGCAAGTGAATAGTACTGTAATACTTCACAATGCTTTAAATCCCATGAGCCAAAATCTATTTTAAGTGGTAGTGCGGGCTACACATACTTCAGAATCAATTAATGGTTATTACGTTACAAATGTCGAGTCCACATTTCCTGAAACGTTGCTGAATGACAAGCTGTTAGTAAAATCCTACCATTAAAGTTGAAATTCCACTTAATATAAAGTGTTAGCTGCTGTTTTATCAGCATAATGAATTGGACAAGCAGAGACTGCCTCCAGAATCAAGCTTCAGCACAGGCCAAAGTTCACTGCTATTTAAAGCAAACAAAAATGCATCTGGGTAGTCATCCCTTTGTAGGATTTGCTATGTCCGTGTTGTAAATCAGCAAGAATTTTGTACATCTCAATGTTGGCAATGCAGTAGAAATGCTAATATCCTATTATTTAGCATGTTAGTACTTGACTGTTGATTTCAGTAAAGGCGTGGTGTACCCAAAAACCTGTTATACTAGGATGTGATTTCTTAGGATGTGTTATATTAGGATGTGATACCTGGAAATCATGCTGGTTTTTTGGTTCCCATCTGTGCACTTAAAAATGAACAAATCATTCTAAAGTATGTATATTTTGAGGGCCTGATTTTGTTTTAAGAATAAATCTGATTTTTCTTTCATCTTTAGTTTTTAGTCTTCTTTATTTCAATGCACGAAAAATTGTAAAGTTGAGTGGATGATTTCTTCTTTGTTCCCACTCTACTTGTGCACAGAAAGCAACGGTCTCTCCTTTATTTTTTATTGTATTATTTTCCTAATACACCTCAACCCCGATATAATGCGGTCCTCAGGAGCCAAAAAATCTTACTGCGTTACAGGTGAAACCGCGTTATATCGAACTCGCTTTGGCCCCCCTGCTTCTTGTCCCCTAACCACCCCCTCCAGAGACCCTCCCCATCCCTAATCATCCCCAGGACCCTCCTGCTCCCTGTCTCCTGACTGCCCCGACCCCTATCCACACCCCTGCCCTCTGACAGGCACTCACCGGCAGCGGCGGGAAGCGGAGCAACGTGGCCCCAGCCCGCTCCACTCCGCCAGCTCCCAGCCGCGGCGCTCTGCTTCCCGCCTCCAGTGAGTGCGGGGAGGTTGGGGAAAGAACATCCTCCGCTCTCACCTGCGGCGGGAAGCGGAGTGACACGGCCCCAGCCCACTCCGCTTTCCTTGCCCCGGCCCCAGTCGTGTTGCTGGGGTGGCCGGGGGGGGGGGCGGGGTTGGGGAAAGGTCCTTCACTCACCGGCCGCGGGAAACAGAGCGCCGCGGCTAGGAGCTGGCAGAGTGGAGCAGGCTGGGGCCGAGCTCCTCCGCTTCCGCCGCTGGCGGTGAGTCTGTGGGGGGGGGTGGGATCCCTTCCCCCAATCCCCCTCCTCCAAGCGACATGGCTAGGGCTGGGGCGAGGGAAGCAGAGCAGGCTGTTCCCAGCCCCCCACTAATCACCCGGGCCACTCTGGGCCTGCGGGGCCCCCAAAAGTGCCTCCCACAGCTCCCACCTCCCAGACCATGTGGGGGGGGAGGCCCTGCCCCTGACTGGCCCCTGAGACCCTCTGCCCCTTATCCAACCCCTGGGCCCCGGCCCAGCACCCTTAACATGCCGCTCAGAGCAGCGTGTCAGAGCCTGACGCCCTGATCCGCCAGAGCGCGCAGTCCCACCCCCCAGAGCGCTGCTTTACCACATTATATCCGAATTCATGCTATATTGGGTCACTTTATATCGGGTTAGAGGTGTAATAGAGGAAACATTGTCTGGCAGGACAAGAAATCAGGAAATCCAGCTTTTATTACTAGCTTTACCATAAATTTCCGGTGTGACCTTGGGCAAATCACTGAACAGCTTTGAGTTTTGTTTCCTTGTCTCTAAATTACATGGGTGTTGTGAGGCTTAACTTAATTTTTGATGGAAGGTCGGATAGAACAAGAACAAAAATATTATTTGTTAACCATCAACAATATTCGTAGCGCTTGGGGGAAATCTGATTGTTCAGAAGCCTGGAACAAGTAGAAATGTCCCCTGGGTAAGCACAAGTGTCAGGTTTCTTGCTTGCTAAAAAAAAAAAAGGTAATGGGGCTGCAGCAGTGGACTAGTCAGAAGGGAAGGGTATGGGCTCAACTGATTTCAGCCTCGCAACTAGAGCCTGCCAGAAAGCAATGTAGTGTAGTGGACAGAGCATTGGACTGGGAGTCGGGAAACCTTAATGCCATTTCTGGCTCTGCCACTAGAATGCTGAGTGACTGCGGGCAAGTCACTTCATCACTCAGTGCCTCAGTTTCCCCATGTGTAAAATGGGGTTAATGATACTGACTTTCTTTGTAAAGCCCGTTGAGATCTACTGTGAAAAACACTGCTCAAGAACGAGGCATTATAATTATTATCAACTGAATTTCACTTCCATGAAAAATGTCAAGGTTTGGGGAAATGTTTCACCTCCAATTGGGATGAAATGCCAAAACCTCTAAATTGTTTGTGAGCGTGAAATTCCACAATATTTTGACTTGGAAACACCAAAATGTTCCCACAGCGAAATATACTCCCCAGGCTCCCTGGGAGCCCTGGCTCTGTGACAGCGTGCCAGGGAGGTGGGCAGGTGAACTGGCAGGAAACCAGGCAGGTTTCAATTAAAAATCTGGCTGAGTTCTATCAGAAGTGTTGTCAAAATGGACTATTTTGATTTTGACAAATTGGCACTTTCCAACGGGAAAACATGCATTGGGAAGATCTGTGACCAGCTCTACACACAAGTAATGCCACTGTTGAGCATGCCTTGGGCTGAGGCTGAGCCTCTTTTGATGAGTTGCCCATCAGTGCTCTGATCAAAGTTTTGATTTGACTTACGAGGGGAGTAGTTGACCTTGACTCTTCAGTTATATTAAAGTCATTTGGAAGAAATTATCTTTGCCAAAAGGGCAAGCAAGAGTTTAATTTTCCAGTCAAGCTAGAATAGGCTTTATAGAGTACACTTAAATAGTTCATTCCAATTTTAGAGGTATTCTCGATTCCAGCAGTATCCCCCATTTTAAGTATAGGGGCTATCATTGACATTAGTAATACCTGTACAACTGACATGAACATTTTTAGTGTGCCCGTAATAGGAGTTTTTAGAAACTTTCAAACTTAACAGCAGCGGCTGCAAGACACAGTTTGATTTGGTTTTAGAAGGACAATAGGCAAAAATACGTTATTTTTTGCCAGAAAGGGAAGTATAGTTTAATTTACCACTCAAACCAAAATAGGTTTTGTAGTTAAACTATAATTAGATTACTTGCTACTGCAGCTACAAAACACAATCTGATGTGATTTTCCGGAGAAGTTTCTCTCTAATAGTTGGTTACACTCTTACGCTGCTGCCAGCGCCAGGCTGTTTAATTATTGCAAATAAAATATTGATTTAGTTACTATTTTAAAAGTATTTGTGAAAAACAAGCTGCTTATACACACAAATTTAGTTGATATTCATTTTTAAAAATACCTGGAACAAATCAAAAATGGGAAAAATACCCACCACCATAATCAGCCAAGGTAGGGCCTGCGGCCAGTTAAGAGTAAACATGTTGCACAGAAGTGTATGCTAATCAATAGGAGAAACAGGAAGATTGAAGGAAGCACTGAGTGCATGTTTTACCATGGTACAGTCTTCAAATTATCAAAGCATTTGCCAACTTATGCTGGTCCTGAGGGAGCACTTCCGTAAAGATTTTGTGAGATTTTGAGTCCATTGTAGATAGCTATTTGTTTCATTTCTTTAGTAAGATAGCTTTTATAATAGCAATTAGTTCAGCCAGACTTGTAAGCAAGTTACATGCCCACATGGCAGACCCTCCATTTACTGTATTTCATGGAGATACGGTTGTCCTTCAGCCTTGCCTTAGAGTCCTTCCTCAGGGTTTTCTCAACCTGAAACTATGGTAACTTATATTTTTCTATCTCCAGGTGGTTTCAGGAAATAAATCAGTGGGGACACAGTTCCTCCATCTGATAAATGAGTGGTTCAAATGAGAGTGCTTTCACCCAAAAATCTTTTTTGAGTTCAAAGCACACAACTGAAATAGCAATAGTCTAGAGCAACCCAGATATAGTTACCCAAAGTCTGAGGTGATGTCAAATGGTCAGCAGCAGGCTTCTGGTGGCCAACCTTCCTCCCAGCCACTGGGGAGTTGGATGTTAGCCTCCTAACGCATAGGAAACCTCTCCCAAATTACACACTCTGACTGATCTTTCTATAGGTTGCTCAAAACAAAGCTAGTAATAACGCATAATAACCCCTTGCAAATTAGCAATTTTTCTAACATCAGCAAGCAACTCCTAGTCATAACATCAGTTATTTCTAACTTTCTGGTGTTCTCGCTCCCAGTTAATTATGGCTGAATGCACAAAATGGCTGTGGTATTGTCAGGTCAGTTTCTCTCATGACAGTGTCTGAATTCCATATTAATCAAAAGATTAGTTTATCAGTTTTCTTTCCTAGACATGCTCATAAAGGAGAATTCAAATTACTGCCTTAGATGCTCAAACAGCTTTAGCTTACTATCCTAGCAGGACTGAAGAGTTTTGAAAATCCCCTATTTTTTGTTTATTTCCTACACTGACAACTGAAAAGGTCACATTATTTCTTCACAGTCTCTATCTAGATGGGTTACAAAGTGTATAGTACAGGGATATAAGACTGCATCTATTTCTCCTCTTACTGAGGGTAGAACGTACTTGAGTAGGGCAATGACTACCTCTTTATCATACCTCAGATGTTGCAATATGGAAGGCTGCCACATGGAGTTCTGTTCGTACCTTTATAAAACACTATTCCTTAGATCTGGCATCTAGAGCAGCTGCTCAATTTGGTAGGGAAGTACTCCAATCCCTATTCGGTTAGGACTCAGAGTGCCACCATCCATTAACGGGGTACTGCTTCCCAAATTCAAGGCAAGGGACTTTCAAAGAAGAAATAGAGTTACTTACTTGGAACCAGAGTTCTTTGAGATGGTCTCTGGATATTCACACTCCTTGCCCACCTTCCGCTCTTTGTTGGAGTTCCATAAAATTCTGCCTCTGAGGAAGCAGTGGAAGGAACTGAGGTGGCAGAGGACACTACACCCCTTTTTATAGCCTCTCCCTCAGAACATTAAGGAACACTAAGAGCAGGAGTCGGAGGGGTGCTTGAGCACTATAATGAGCACTGATACAAGAAGGTTGCACTATCTGAGCTGCATTGGTCAGTGCACCCCATGAGTATGAATATGCAGAGTCAGTCTCAAAGAACTCCAGTTCCAAGAAAGTGACCTCCACTTTTAACACCAGAGGGAATCATTAGATCATCTAGCTTGACCTCTTGTCTAACACAGACCATGTAACATCATCCAGTTACTCCAGTAATAAGCCCAATATATATTCAGAAAGGCAGCCAGTCTTGACTTGAAGACCTCAGTAAATCACCTTCTCTGTTAAAAATTAGTGCTTTATTTCTAACTTGAATTGGTCTTGCTTTAACTTCCAGCCATTGGTTCTTGATATGCCTTTCTCTGCTAAATTAAAGAGCCCTTTAATACCCACTGTTTTCTCTCCATGAAGATACTCATACATGGTAATCAAGTCACCTTTCCATCTTCTTTTTGATAAGCTAATCAGATTGACCTCCTTAAGTCTCTCTCTGTAAGGCATTTTTCCAGGCTTTGAATCATTTTTGTGGATCTCTAGTTTTTCAATATTCTTTTTAAAAGTGTGGACATCAGAACTGGATGTAGTTTTCCAATATTGTCCTCGCCCATGCAGTACACAGAAGTAAAATCACTTCCCAACACGTACGCATTGCTCCCCTGTTTATACATCTAAGAATTGCATTGGTCTTTTTTGCCAGAACATCATACTGGGGGCTCATGCTGAGTTGCTTGGCCACTATGAACTGTTAATCTTCTGTAGCAGTGATACTCAGACTTCTGTGGTTCAGGAGCCAAATTAGCAATCAACATTACTCAAAAGAGCCACAGTAGTGTGAGTTCATTGTTTCATTTACTATTACTATTAATGTGTGTCTGTATATATATATTACTCTCACAGCAAAGTGACTGACCAAGTGTTGTACAATTGGTTAATAACATAGTAAAAGCATCCTGACCGGTTAATAACTTAGATTGGTTGTTAATTACATTGCACACTGCTTTAATATCATGTGCTGCAAAGAGCACCAGGAGACACATTAAAGAGCCACATGAAGCTCCTGAGCCTCAGTCTGAGTATCATTGTTTTACAGGGTAAAGTAAATCAATCAGCTGTCAATCTATAACCCTTACTAAAGGAAAAATATTACTTTCTATTCAGCACAAACAAAACAGCTCTTACCATATAAGTGGGTGAATGGGAAGACTTGTAGGTTTGTAAGTGAGGGAGAAAAGTGAGATCTGGCCATTTCTCGTCTGATTCATGTCTGTTAGCAGCCCTAAGTATATAATTATTTGACATTTTCAAAGGAAAACAGGAGCAGTTTATATATTGTGACAAGGCATCTCCTCTACTTCGGCAGGCTCAGTCCTTTCCCCTCTGGCAGTGGGGGCCTGGAGTAAATCAGCCCCACTCTGGACAGTGTTTATTCTCCCATTTGCAGGGGCGGTTATTTCCCAATATTTTCCAGGCAGGCCTCAGGGCAGGGCCAAGGAGTCCCCTCCGCCAAACAAACACACAACCTTCCTCCGCCCCAATTCTAACACAAAACAAAGTGGAATACCTTTCCCTACCCTCACTCTGGGGGTGGGTGGCCTTGTTATTGGCCCTGGGGTGCCAGCCCTTCCCCTAAGTAGGCAGCCTGTTATGTAGCTTCCTCTGTAGAGAGGAGAGCAGCACTCTACCCTGGAGCAGACTTTCTCCCTGCTTCCACTACCCTGCAGCAGCTTGTCTTTCCTTTCCCCTTTCACCAGAGGAGTTTTTAAAGGTCTCAGGTAGCCTTTAATTGGACTCAGATGGCCCTGATTGACCTGAGGTAATCTGCTTTCCGCTCCTACGGAAAAGGACCTTTATCATTCTAGGGCTAGTGTACCCGCCTTCCAACACCCTCTTATGACTGTCCAGCATGACTTTGTCAATATATATTATTATATTATATATAAATTATATCTAAAAATTCCTCTTGTGAGAGTCGCCTCCCTCCTCCTCCCCAACACAACCTCTGCCTCATTTTAAATGATCTTTTATAGTAGTCTTTAGTAAGCAAATAAATTACAATCCAAAAAACATGAAAATATAATCAACAAGTCCAGAAGAGATGGGAAGACTGGGACCACTTTTAACCAGAGGGCAAAATCTGTTGCATTCTCTACTCTTCCTTTATTGCCAGTGGGAGATTTTCCAGCATTGCTTTTCAGTTCATTTTTAATTAATGATATTACATTGCAAAACTGATGTGTTACACACAGGTAGGGGCAACTGTAATGTTTAAGAGCAAGTTTTAGAAGATAATGTTTTGAGACCATCATATACAAAAGTATCCTGAAGGCCCAAGTGAAATATATTTGGTGGCTTCCAGTGAATGTTTATAGAGGTGGATTTTACATGTCCCTAATTACTGAAATGACTGTGCAGTACAGAAGGTAGACCATACTTACAGGTTGGAAGAAACAGTGACGGAAAAACATTTGGAGGGTCATGGTGGATAATCTGCTGAATATGAGCTCTCAGTGTGACACTGTGAGCAAAAGAGCCAATACAATTTGGGATGCATGAACAGGAGAATCTTGAACAGGAGTAGAGAAGTTACTTTACCTCTGTATTTGGCTCTGGTGTGACCCCTGCTGTGGTACTGTGTTCATTCTGGTGCCCACAATTCAAGAAGGATATTTATAAATTGGAGAGGGGTCACAGAAGAGCCACAAGAATGATTAAAGTGATAGACTCAAGGAGCTCCATTTATTTACCTTAACAAAGAGAACGTTAAGGGGTGACTTGATTACAGTCTATAAGTACCTACATGGGGGACAAATATTTAATAATGGGCTCTTCAGCCTAGCATAGTTCTTCAGTCTAGCACGACCCAATGGCTGTAAGTTGAAACTAGACAAATTTAGCCTGGAAATAAGGTGGAAATGTAGTTATTTTGGGGAAGTTCTGTGGCCTGTACTGTAAAGGAAATCAGACTAAGAACATAAGAATGGCCATACTGGGTCAGACCAAAGATTCATCCAGCCCAGTATCCTGTCTGCCGACAGTGGCCAATGCCAGGTGCCCCAGAGGGAGTGAACCTAACAGGTAATGATCAAGTGATCTCTCTCCTGCCATCCAGTTCCACACACTGATAAACAGAGGCTAGGGACATCATTCCTTACCCATGCTGGCTAATAGCCACTAATGGACTTAACCTCCATGAATTTATCTAGTTCTCTTTTAAACCCTGTTATAGTTCTAGCCTTCACAACCTTCTCAGGCAAGGAGTTCCACAGGTTGAATGTGCACTGTGTGAAGAAGAATTTCCTTTTATTTGTTTTAAACCTGCTGCCCATTAATTTCATTTGGTGGCCCCTAGTTCTTATATTATGGGAACAAGTAAATAACTTTTCCTTATTCACTTTCTCCACACCACTCATGATTTTATATACCTCTATCATATCCCCCCTTAGTCTCCTCTTTTCCAAGCTGAAAAGTCCTAGCCTCTTTAATCTCTCTTCTTATGGGACCTGTTCCAAACCCCTAATCATTTTAGTTGCCCTTCTCTGAACCTTTTCTAATGCCAGTATATCATTTTTGAGATGAGGAGACCACATCTGTACACAGTATTCAAGATGTGGGAGTACCATGGATTTATATAAGGGCAATAAGATATTCTCCATCTTATTCTCTATCCCTTTTTAAATGATTCCTAACATCCCGTTTGCTTTTTTGACTGCCGCTGCACATTGCATGGACGTCTTCAGAGAACGATCCAAGATGACTCCAAGATCTTTCTCCTGATTAGTTATAGCTAAATTAACCCCCATCATATTGTATGTATAGTTGGGGTTATTTTTCTAATGTGCATTACTTTACATTTATCCACATTAAATTTCATTTGCCATTTTGTTGCCCAATCACTTAGTTTTGTGAGATCTTTTTGAAGTTCTTCACAGTCTGCTTTGTTCTTAACTATCTTGAGCAGTTTAGTATTGTCTGCAATCTTTGCCACCTCACTGTTTACCCTTTTCTCCAGATCATTTATGATCTAGATGATTGCAGTGGTTCTTACTTGCCTTGGAAGCTATCAGTATATGAACTCTCAATGCCATCTGACTTCTAAGGATTCTTTATCATGTTCTAGGCTGCAGGTAATTGAATATTTGCTCTGGTGGCTCTAGTATATTCCTCATTACTATTTCGATTTCAGTACATTGTTTCCCATTTCTAAGAAATAACTATTATTGCTTTCTAAGATTTTTTATGACATTGTCTCCTCACTTATGTAGAGTCCTTCACTTTGCTCTGCTTCAGTTTCAGAATGTTTCTAGTTCAGTTTGTGTGTGATTATTTGATATCACATTCCATTTTATAATGTTTTATGATACTTTTTATAAATAGTTGTACAGCACCATGAATATCTTGGTGGGACGTTGGAGAGGGAGGTACTCTTTAAAGTTATATAATATATAACCTTCCAAAAGCAGTGTTAAGAGAATGTTAAGGATGCAAAGTAAAGCACTCAAAGGTTAGGAAATGCCAGAATTAAGGTTGCTAAACCATCTTAATTTGGCACTCTTGTGCGTATGCTTTATAATATAGTCTTCAATTGCATGATCATACTAGTTTTTCAACAGGACCCCTGTTTAATTCAGTACATAGTATGCATATGCTCTGGGGATGAATCAGGGTTGTGAAGTGAATGAGGCAGGTGACTGTAGGACACCTAATTTCCCAACTTTGAAGTGATTGACTTTGCAACCTTAGTATCCTTTTAATTAATTTTAATGGAATTTCCTAAGATTTTTAATAAGTAAACTGAAAAACCAAAAATTCCATCCTGTAAGGCATGGGGCAATCATTATGCCAGATTTTGAGACTGTGTGGCGCAATTGAAAGATTATAAGAATATTTAAACATGGGCAAAACAATTTATTTTCCCCAATATCTTTCTTGGAAATGGCTAAACCATTCCTGCTCAAACTTTCCAGAAAAGTTCAGCCTGTGGTAGACACCAGGATGGAGTATTTCCGCCCACAGAGTTTAAAATGGCAGGTGAAAGCATGGATCTTGTAATGGAAAGTGTTAAGCAACCTTAACTATAGGTGGTGTGATTAGCTCCACCCATTATAATATAGGTGAATTATTTTATGCTATATCAAGAAGAATCTCTTAAAAGAGTTCCTGTAAAATGTGGTCCTTCAGGATAAATGTGTGCTGAAACTGGAGCTCATATTGGCTGAAACTAACTAGTATAAGGACTATGCATAATTTAAGATGCATGTAATTCATATTTTAAAGACTTAAATGCTGGACCTTTATACTGGCATGGATTTTCATTCATTCATTATATTAATTTTCATTTCATTTAGTCTCATTATTTATTTGCATTTCCCCACTGGTCTGTATCTACCCGTTGTCTTGTGTCTTATACGCAGATTGTAAACTCACTGGAGCAGGAACTGTCTTTTTCTTCTGTGATTGTACAGCATCTAGCAGAATTGGGTCCTGGTCCATGGCTAGGGCTCCTAGGTGCTACAGCAATACAAATAACAAATAATACTGTGTCTTCAGAGATCACAAAGTCCATCTGACACTGTCAAGCAGTTCCGGTGGTTTAACCTTTACCAGAAAATATTGCACTATAGCCAAAAGTTTAGAGTTTATAAGGCAATACTGTATCATATTCCAGATAAATAATTCTATTTTACTCTCACAGTATGGAAGAATTGATTAAATCCTAATGTCATATTTGTGAAATTTGCACAAAGTGTGTATTGTTTATCAAGGAATTTTAATGGAAAAGTTGACTTAATTTGACTCCAGCCATATCATGTAACTTTTTTCATTCATTCCAGACAAAGATTATGCATCCAAAAATATTTCACTATTCCATTCACAAGGGATAAATGAAGTCAATGCAGTAGCAGCAACAGATTGCTGATACTATCCAACTTTATGGAAGCATGTTGTTATGGTTCACAGTAGCCTGGATCGATAGTCGCTATAGTAATACAATCCACTGACAGAATTTCAATAGCTTTCCAGATTTAATGAACTCCCTGTGAAGATGATAAAAAGACATGAAAAGGGAAAATAAAATAGCATCCTGTATTAGATATATCCTCAGGCGATGTTTCTGACTGATTTTTTTAATTTTATTTTATTTTATTGAGTTGCATATTTTAATTATAAAGCCAGTATGCAATGAAATTCATTTCTCCCTCCCCAAGTAAGGATAAACATGCTTTGTGTAGGGAACTAAGTGGGTGTTGTGGGGTTGGTATTCACTACACACTTGAGTTGTCATTTCAGACTATAGGCCATTGCTCACTTTACCCTGTTCAGGTTTCTGGCCAGTAGATCACAATAAATACAAATCCAATGGCTCCTATGCCATTCTGCCCCTAATACTTCATTCCCTGCTGGCCTTCTAGAAGAGGCAAGGAGCCCATGGAGAAGAAAGATGGATGCACAGTTATGTGCTCATTACAAGAATGTGTCCTACTTAAAACCCAAGACACTTTTCTTTTTAATTGTTTAGTATGTCATAGCCTGGGAAATATACTGATCCAAACAAACAAGCTGCTTAGATGAGGGATTATATAGCAATATGGGAAATGTTTTAATGTATCTGGTACTGGGAATTCAGATGATATGATATTGAATAGCTAGTAGCTTTTACCTTTGCTAGGGGGGTCTGAGGCCATCTAAGCATGCTGAAGAAGGATTAAAAAGTGATTTTTCCTAACAGTAGGCAATAAACCAACAATTATGTATCATGCTGTGAAAAGTCATTATTTTTTTAAATTTTCCATGAAAAGTAAATTGCAGAGCACATGTAGATCTCAAAAAAGATGCATGATGTTGCAAAAATAAGCAAAAATAAATTGAACCGTAAAACTATACATTCATTTCAAAAACTGATCTTCAGGGAGATTAAAAAATACATTGTGATTAATTTTATCTCTTTATGTCCTCTTGCTCCTCAAAATAAAAAAAGACAATGATGCCACGACAGTGAACATAAGAATGGCCATACTGGGTCAGACCAGAGGTCCATCCAGCCCAGTATCCTGTCTACAGACAGTGGCCAATGCCAGGTGCCCCAGAGGGAGTGAACCTAACAGGTACAGGTGAGTCGCATCATATGTGCATTTAACTTACGCAAATTCAACTATACGCGCTCGGCAAAAAAAAAGAAAAATAACAAGATACCTGTAAATAGTGCGGGTGATTCTGCCCACCATTCCACTCAATGAGCGTATGCCCCAGAGTGACCGTGAGATAGAAGATGTGAATCTGCTGTTCCCTCAGTCGGTCTCAGTTCCCACGTGCCTCTCATAGTGTGAGCATCTCACCACGCTGAGTGTGATTCCAGTGTTTAAAGATACTGCACATATTTTTTGTACAACATGGCCCCTAAACGCAAGCCAACTACTTCATCTGGTGCTCAACCAAAGAAACAGCGATCTGTTCCAACACTGGAGGAAAAACTGGCTGTGTTGGACTTACTGAGAGACAGTATGCCGGTCTCCAACATGGCGCATAAATATGGCCGCAACTAATCTAGCATCCGTGCCATCAAGATTCGAGAGAGAAAAATTCGTCACGCTGTGGCATCAAGTGCTCCAATAACTGCTAAGGTGATGAGCCAGGTGCGTGATAAGACTTTAGTGAAGACTGAAAAGGCATTAAACTTATGGCTGGAAGACATGAACCGTAAACTTGTGCTTATTGATGGCAACACATTGCAAGAAAAGGCTCTTAGCCTCTATGCGCTGTTCAAACCTCCCGCCGAAGAGGGACAGCCTTCTGATGAGAAGGAATTCAAAGCCAGCTAAGGTTGGCTTAACAGTTTTAGGAACCGCTTCAATCTCAAAAATGTGTAGACTACTGGTGAAGCTGCATCTGCCAATGAAGAGGCAGCAAAAGTCTACCCCGAACAATTAAAGAAAATCATAGAAGAGAAGGGCTATCTTCCAGAACAAGTTTTTAACGCTGACAAGACTGGGCTCTTCTGGAAAAAAATGCCCAACTGCACTTAACACTTCGAAAACAGAAAGACAAGCCCCTGGCTTCAAAGCAGCTAAAGACCATGTGACTGTGTTGTTTTGTGGCAATGTGGCTGGGCATTTAATAAAGCCGGGCTTGCTCTACAGGGCTGCAAATCCCTGTGCCCTAAAAGGCAAGAACAAAAATCTCCTGCCTGTGTTCTGGCAATCAGTAAAAAGGCTTGGGTGATGGCAGTATTATTTCTGGATTGGTTCCGCAAGTGTTTCATTCCGGAGGTCAAGCGGTATCTCAAAGAGAAAGGACTTGACTTTAAAGTGTTGCTGATCATAGACAATGCTCCTGGCCACGCTGCGGCACTCTGGTTTCCGCATAATGACATTGAAGTCGTCTTTCTCCCCCACAATACCACCTCCCCATCCTCCAACCTCTTGACCAAGGCATGATTCGCTGTTACACGAGGCTTACTTTCTCACAGATATGTAGCACTAGGGATGCTCACGAGAGAAGAGTGCAATATCTGGACAATATCTTTAAAATTGTGCCTCAGGATCTCATGGAGAGGAAAATGAGTGATTGTATACATAGAAGTTCCAGATATTTTTCCTTTAAAAATCCTAAAGATAATTCAAAAGGCCTAAATATGTTGTAGAACAAACTATTTTTAGCAATGATATACCTAGAACTAGTGAGACTATTTACTAATATTTACGGTTTGATTCTTGTTCAGTGAAAAACCTGGGTGATTAAAACCACTGGAAAGAAAGCAAAATTGAAATAAACCATTTAATTCTACTAGAATTATTTAAGACCAATGAAAAATTCACCAAAGCAATGAAAGTTAGAGAGAATCTCTGTGGTAAATTAACAACAACACATCATCAGTTTGTCAAAAATAAGTGGCAGTTCTCAGGAATATACAGTTCTTATTCAGTATTTATCTTTGTGCCTAATTCTTTCAGCATGCAAACTCCCCTTTTATTTATATTTTAATAGCTTCCGAAAATGTATCTGTAGCAATGTTATCAATTACAGCTCTTGCTGTCATCTTAACTGATACATTTTAAAATAATTCTAAGCATAACATCACCACCATACCCAGGCACCCAACTGTCTTCGATCTGGATTTTCCTGTGGAAATTTTCCATTATTTTTTTTTGTCATTCAATGGATTCAGAATCTTTTTCAGTTCAAAGGTCACACTTAAAGGTCTGTTTCCTAGTTTTCCTTTATCTCTTTTTTTTATAATAATGATTTCTTTGTCAGGAGCTAAAAATCTCCACTGCTGATTCTGTAACTTGATTGACCACTTTGTTTATAGCTGGAATTCAGTTATCTGGTCCTGGAGGTTCATTTGTTTTTAGTGGCTCACTTGTTTTTCTTCTCTGTCTTCTGTTGTAATCCTCGGTTGCAGCAATTTTTCATAAAACTTGTAGTTGATTCTGGCATGTTTCGACTCGTGAAACAAGCTGAAGCAAAGATTTGACAACAGCTGTCAAAACTTAATTAACAACATCTCTGAATGTCAGATATAACACAGAACTTCAAGAGTGTGGTAATTTGTTCCTGAGCAGTGTCAGATATTTTGCTGTGCAAACAGACAGCATTTATGCTGCTATCTTGAAGCCTAAAAATAAGACATAACTTTTATAGGTGATAAAATGCAATCATTCTTTGGTTGAGGTGTTAATGTGTGAAAATACTATCTCCATGCACAAGAAGTCTGTCTCGTGCAGTGTCAGCATTTCACGAGAAACAACCGGTGCATTTATTTTTTTTCTCATAGCCCTAAGGGTGTGTATGAAGAAGATTAAGACAAATGGGGATTTTAATAACATACCAAATACAATCTGCCCCTCCTATTCCAATACTCTCACAAAAGAACATTTACTCCCCAATGAAAGTATGGTTGATTATCCTAATATAGAAGCTAAACCATGCAACTGAAAAGAGGGTAATTTGAAATTTCTGAAAACATGAGAGAAAGGAAAATTGGCACTAACTAACATGTAAAAACTTTTAAGGCAGCAGATTTGGCTGATTTCCATTGCACTGAGCAGATTTGCTAATTGTATTTTATTAGTTTGGTCTTGTTTCCTTTACATGAAAGATTAGCAACACGTGTCTTTTTTTTCCGTCTACGAGCAGGAAGTCTCTTAGGAGCAGTAGGCTGACAAAGTCATATTAAATAACAGTTTTATGAGTCTTGATTGGATAAAGTTTAGAGATGATTGATTGCCTGATTGCTTCTAATTGTCTGCGACTTCTCAAGTCCTCCAATATTTCTGGTGGGAATTCTCTTGGTAATGCTCCTGTTGTGTATCTCTCAACCAGACAGCTCGAGAAAGACAAAATATTTCAGATGTGTCTTATAACAAGAATATTCATTATGTGCTGCAGATCATTTTGCTAGAGCTTGGCCTTTATGGAAACATCTGTTACCTAACTGTATTTTTGAATTAGAAAAAACAAAGTGATTATCATTATGAAAAATACCTGGATATGTATGAGAATATTAAACCTTCAACATTTTGGTAGGTCTATCCCTTAATATCCCACCACCATCCAATTAGTTTCTAAAATACCATCTCTTGGAAACACTAACTTAAAAATAAAATCTGCTACCTACTTTGATTAGACAGAAGTGCTAGATATCGTATACTTGCTTTGTCCATGAGCCAGCATGTACTCTCATCTCCAGAACACTCCACAACAACATCCTTAGTTACAAAAGAATGGCCATACTGGGTCAGACCAATGGTCCATCTAACCCAGTATCCTGTCTTCTGTCAGTGGCTGGCACCAGATGCTTTAAAAGGAGTAAACAGAACAGAGCAATTTACTGAGTGATCCATCCCCTGCTGTCCAATGCCAGCTTCTAGTAGTCAGAGGTTTAGGGTCATCCAGAGCATGGAATGGCATCTCTGACCATCTTGGCTAATAGCCATTGATGGACTTATACTCCATGAACTTATCTAGTTCTTTTTGAACCCACTTGTACTTTCGGATTTTACAACATCCCTGGCAATAAATTCCACAGATTGACTATGTGCTGTGTGAAGAAGTATTTACGTTTCTTTTAAACCTGCCGCCTGTTAATTTCATTGGGTGACCCATGGTTTGTGTGTTAGGTGAAGGGGTAAATAACACTTCCCTATTCATGTTTTCCACCATTCATGATTTTATAGACCTCTATCATATCCCCCCTTAGTTTTATCTTTTCTAAACTGAACAGTCTCAGTCTTTTTAGTCTCTCCTCATATATAATCTGTTCTATACCCCTAATTATTTTTGTTGCCCTTCTCTGTACTTTTTCTAATTCTAATATATCTTTTTTCAGATGGGGTGACCAGAACTGCATGTAGTATTCAAGGTATGGGTGCACAATGGATTTATATAGTGTCATTACCATATTTTCTATCTTATTATCTATCCCTTTCCTAATGATTCCTAATATTCTGTTAGCTTTTTTGACTGGTGCTGCAGACTGAGCAGATTTCAGAGAACTATCCACAGAGACTCCACAATCCCTTTCATGAGTGATAACAGCTAATTTAGACCCCATTATTTTGTATGTCTAGTTTGGATTATGTTTTCCAATATGCATTACTTTGAATTCATCAACACTGAATTTAATATGCCATTTTGTTGCCCAGTCATGAAGTCTTGTGAGATCCCTTTGCAACACTTCACAGTCTGCTTTGAACCTATCTTGAGTAATTTAGTATCGTCTGCAACCGTTGCCACTTCACTATTTATGCCTTTTTTCAGATAATTTATAAATACATTGAACAGCACTGGTCCCAGTACAGATCCTTAGGGGATCCCGCTATCTACCTCCCTCTACTGTGAAAACTAACCGTTTAGTCCTACCCTTCGTTTCCCATCTTTTAACTAGTTACTGATCCATGATAGGACCTTTCTTCTTATCCCATGACTCCTTACTTTGCTTAAGAGCCTTTTGTGAGGGACCTTATAAAAGACTTTTGAAAGTCTGATATACTATATCGACTGAATCTCCCTTATCCATATGTTTGTTGACACCCTCAAAGAATTCTAATAGATTGCATTAGGCAAGATTTGCCTTTACAAAAGATGTGTTGATTCTTCCCCAATATATATTTATCTATGTATCTGATAATTCTGTTCTTTACTAAAGTTTCAACCAATTTGCCTGGTACTGAAGTTAGGCTTACTAGCCTTTAATGTCCAGGATCACTCTGGAGCCTTTTTTTAAAGTACCTTATCTCAATAGCTATCCACCAGTCATCTGGTACAGAAGATTATTTAAATGATAGATTACATACCACAGTTAGTAGTTCTGCAATTTCATATTTGAGTTCCTTCAGAACTCTTCGGTGAATACCATCTGGTCCTGGTGACTTATTACTATTTAATGTGTCAGTTTGTGCCAAAACCTTCTCTATTGACACCTCAATCTGGGACAGCTCCTCAGATGTGTCCCCTTAAAAAAATAGCTTAGGTGTGGGAATGTCCCACAGTGACGACTGACACAAGAATTCATTTAGCTTCTCCACAACAGCCTTGGCTTCTTGGAATGCTCCTTTAGCATCTTGATCGTCCAGTGGCCCCACTGATGGTTGAGCAGGCTTCCTGCTTCTGATGTACTTAAAAAAAATTGCTATTATATTTGTGTCTTTTGCTAGTATGTTCTAGTTGGTCAGCAAATAAAAGTATTTTTGTGACTAATGAAAATGTGAACAGTTAACCTTTTTACTGATGGTTACAATAAAATATCTGAGGTTATACTGCTAGTTTGTCCAGCTCTTGGTGGCCTTTTTTGGTATACTTGCTGCTGAAGAAAGTTGTATCCAACTTTTGCTGATCCTTTTACAAATTACTTCAGAAAAAAGAAAATTTGCAGAAAGGGGCAGCCAGCTCTAACATACCAAGGCACAGTAGGATGATTGGGAGTTTCAAAACAAATCTAGGTCATGCCAAAAAAAATGTAAAGGGTATTTCATAGGAATTGCCCTTAATGTAAAGCAAAATATCTTTGGGTGCCTCCTAAGAGACAAGTCTGCATATGAACCAGATGATTATTTTACCCATCCAGGAACACAGTTTCACAAGCATGTGTCTGATGCTTTTAGAAAGAACTCTTCAATGCAAATTCACATAAACTTACATTTTAGTATTATGTACAATAACCAGATATTCCATGTATTTGCTGTTTAGTCACATTTTAACATTTAGGGAATAACTCTTGCATCTAAGTAAATGCTCTGCAAAATGTTACATTTACAATTCACATCTCAGAGTCATCTCCAGAAGTATTCTTCAGCATTGCTCCCCTGCCGCCACAGCCCTCTTGTACCCTCCTGTTGTTGCACCTTCCCTTGGGCTTCTGTGGGGACCCCGGAGAGGCAGCAGGAGCCGGGGTAATAAGGGCATGGGTGGGGAACCTTGGGAGGCAGTGGAGGCTGGAGCGCCAAAATACATGTCCGCCCAGGGCACTGTTTTCTCGAAGGCCGACCCTGTTTAAGCCTCACAAAATAAGTACAGGGATTGGGACTTGTGACAAGTGGAGATCTTCCGCTTTTACATAAGCAGATATGCAAGCTTACTATGGATATTATATTGACAACAAGATAAAACATTTAGTTGGAGTATATAACCAGTTGTTTCAGTGTCCACAATACTGAGTACATGCCCAACTTCAAATAAGAAATTACCATTGCTATAGCCGTTAGGATCGCACAATGTGTTTGGTTCAGTGACATAATACAACTCACAAAGACATTTGGCCTCCAGTCTGTGATTCCTCTTTTATGGTGTTTTCCTAGTCTCAATCCCCTTGACTTCTGTAAAATAACAGGCAATTGCATTGGGAGCCAACCCACAGATTCAATCTGGTTTACCCCAGCTGCTCTATTTTCTCCCTGTAAGGCTGAGAAGGATCTGACTGGTGCTCAGCGTGGCTGCCAGTTTTGCACCCCTGATAGAGCTCACAATTGATCGGTCAGGAGCTTCCAGCTTCTAATTATTTCTGCATGTACACACACACATGCATGTCTGCCCTTAATGAAGCTTTCCACACCAGATTCAAAACAGCAACTGAGCACGGTTAACAAATTCCTGCAGTCCCTCTAACGTGCTGAAATAGCAACTACTTGTTTGCTCGTCACTCAAGCATCTATACTGCCACCTTTTCTGGGAATGTTTCCAGATCAACTCAGAGAAAGTAGAAACAGCAGCTGCAATTACAAAAATAAGGTTTTGGGCTGAAAACCAAAAAATAAGGAAAAAAAGCAAAGGGGAAGGGGTTACACCAGCAAGACTTGTTAGGGGACATGGGAATGCTATCGAGAATTATGTGGGTTATTTTGGCAACTTTTATCAAACACAAAATAATGGTAGATTTGAAATTTCATATTGTCACTATTACTTTAACCCCACCCCACTCCCACTTTAGTGACTAATACTGAGCATCTAGTTTTCTGTTTTAAAATGCCACCGATATTTTTTGCTGTTAGGGAGAGATGACATTTGACCACATCTACCCATTAACCTAAAGAAGCAAAACCATCCATTTTTTTGTTATGCATGGCTAATAGATTAAGCTTAGCAACAAAGACGTATGTCACTGTGTCTTCACTAGAGGTTATTTCAGCAGGGAATGTTGCAGGGAGTGTGGGTACATATGAATAAATTGTTCAAAACATTGCTGATTTTAAAAGATGAACTGCAGTGCTTAGTCGAAATTGAGAGAGCTGGCATGTTTTTGAAAAAGGTCACCTAAAACCAATAGGCAGTTGGTAATTATTAATATATATGACTTGTCTAAAGAAGTTAACTTGCATATATTTACTCCTTCAGTGCTGACAATAATGGCAGATAAATCTGATGAAGTTACAGTTCTTATGTGTAAATTTTTTCCCCTTTTTAAATTGTTTTCCCGTCTCAGTGATTTTGCTGTACATCATTTTTTCTAGATCTGCTGAGTGAGTTGGTAGTGATGGGAAATTATTATTATTAGTTTTGGGAGCTATAGAATTATACCATTAAGGTTAATTATACTAGCAATTAAAAAGCATCTAGTTATTTGGAAACTATCAGTGGTGATGAATTGTTCTTTAACGTCTCTATACATATATTAGTTTGATGTGAAAATAGGAAATCTGTAGGTCATTGCAATATTTCTTGTTGCTTTTTGCTGTCAGGATGCTTTCCCTGCTGCCCTTGAAAGGCACAAAGTACAGGATAAACCACATTATAGAACTCCTTATCTTTCTTATGGGTATAGGTAACAAATATTCTCATTAATGCTCAGCCTATGAATTATGGACCTTGCTATTTACTGTACAGAATTATAAATTGTCTAGGACTATTTGTGCTCACAGGCTTTTGACTCTGAAATTTCACTCCCTTTTGCAATGCTGTTAGTTATTAAGTATGTTTGGAGTGCTAGTAGATGAGTTTCTTAATTTTTAATGTATTACACGTGGGTCTTTTTGTTTTGTTTATCACCCATGGCCAAAAAAGCCTATTTGCGTCTCTTTTGTCTCATTCTTACAGTTGCTCTAATTTTAAAACAAGTGTAAAATTCAGATGGCAAATCTGCATCAGGGTTAACGCAGTTGTATTTTATTTACATGCCTGTCTGCCTGTATCAAGGATTCTTAATTGGGTTTTATATTCACTCGACTTGACTTTAGAGCACAGCTCGTGATGCTGTCTTAATAAACTGCAGAAAAAGAAAAAAGGCAAATAGAATATTTATAACCTAGAATCTGTTCCCGGAGAGCGTGAAGTGTTACCAGATTCAGTGCTCACCCCAAAGATAAGTTACTCATTCAGTATGAAGTTGTGCCATGCTGCCACTCAAAGAAAGGCTACTCTTTATACTATGGTATTCCTCCTCACAAACTTTTGCCTTTTTGTTTTTCTTTTCTTTAGTTGGCGCAAATATTTAGAAGCAAACAAACTCTCTTTAAAAGTACCAAGGAAGGCAATAGCAACTTCCTTGCAAATTGTACTTGAATATTTTATAGAAATAATAAATGTGTCTTGGTGCTTTCTCCATCTTTTCCCTCATGATAGATATGCATTTTTCTGCTTTCCCAATTTTAAATAAGATACATAAGTTTCATTATTTAAAACGGGAAAGTAAAATGAGCTTCTAAGATAAAATTTTTCATTCAGTAAAGGTCAGAAAAACATATCTTGGCAATGGTAAGGAAGATTATCTACCATCAAGAACATTTTGTTTCAGCTCCTTTTTCAAGCATCTAAATTTTCAAAGATTTTGGAAGTCTAGATGTGTCATGCAGAAAGCACTCCATTGGCTTGTATACAGTTGTGTGATCTCCTTGTGTTTCTTTTTCTTTCCCTGAAAGGTACCTCATCATAACAGATCACTGCTTTTGGGTCCGTATCTCTGAAATCAAGCAGGAGGAAGCTCCCTAGGCTCAAAATTCTACATCTCTTTGTTCTGGCAGAGACCATAGAATATTGGCAACTCCTGTTGTGCCTACCACTAGTTCCATTTTGCCTGCCATCTGTGAAAGATGCTGTAGCTAAGTATGTCAAATAATATGGGAGCCTCATCCTCTTTGATACCTCCTCAACTCTCTCCTCTTACTCACCAATTTAGCATTCTTTCCTAACCTCTTTAGCCCCCAGTGTTCTCAGTATTTTTTGTTAATGATGAGCCAGGTTGCTTTGCAACATCACATCTTGGGTCAGTCAGGGCTTCCAAGCACTGAACCTCAGAGTGCTGGCTATCTGAGTGCTTCAGTTCTGGCTCCGTTGGCAGAAGCTGAGCTGGAATCCTTGAATAATTTGACCTCAGGCAATCCATAGTTGTCATAACTGGTCATCTTTATTCCGTATTATTGTTGCCTTCGTCGTTACAGGCCCATTGATATAGGCTCAAAAAGCTGTTCCTTGACTGACAATGTTGAGGCAGTCAGCTTGGCTGGGTGTGTGGTGTCACCATAATGCAATGAAGCTTTACAACAAGTCTTGATCCACTTCTCTGGTGGTGCTTGATGCAGCATTCTTGTTGAGTGAGGCACCCCTGCACTGAGCTAGGCCTCCATGAAGAAGAGCTTACTTGACTGATAATCACAATCAGTTCATGTCTTGATTCCTCAGCTCTCAAAGTAACCAGTCAAGGCCTCCATCAATCATAGCCCTGATTGTGTAAGACTGGCTCTTCAATCTAGGCAAAAACAAGAAATACTGATCAGGCTGATGTCTAGGCAGGTAACATGATGTAAGGGGTAAACCCAGGACCTACGAGTCAGGAGATTTGAGGCCTAACTCCCATTCCACTGTTGACTCACTGTGTGATGTTAGGCAAATCTCTTGATGACTCTGTACCTTAGTTTCTCCATCAATAAATTGAAGACAAATACGTTGTGCACTTAGATATCATGGTGCTGAACACAGTGTAAGTATCTAGAAAAATGTACTCATTCAACCACATTGCGTCAGTTGAAATTGTTCCTTGCCCCAAATCCAGCAC
The DNA here is from genome assembly GCF_965152235.1 of Eretmochelys imbricata. Taxonomy (NCBI): domain Eukaryota; kingdom Metazoa; phylum Chordata; order Testudines; family Cheloniidae; genus Eretmochelys; species Eretmochelys imbricata. The sequence continues at coordinate 98,925,997 of NC_135572.1, forward strand.
ATCAAAGCCATGTCTTGATACTTGACAGTATTCTAATCCTTCAGCACTGCGGTAGTGCCAGGTATGGAGTTAAGACCTACATTATGTATCTCTTCTCTGTTATCCATCTCAATGCCATCAACTCACAAGCCTTCCCTTTCTCTAATGTGTATAAAAAGATGGAGAAATGGATGGGGAAATTAGTCCTAATATAAATTACCTTGTCCTTAACTTTTCTTGCAGCACATGAGGTTTTTTCATTTTTCTTCTTTTAGTTTGGACAATTAGCTCAGACTGGAGCAAAAATTAAATGAACCTTTTGTGTGTGTGAATAGAATGGTGTTGTGAGCCAAGCTGTTAGAATCGTTGTCCAAGAAACCTTGACATCACATAATTCATCAGGCTTTGTTTTCAAGCATTCTATGGTATTGTTTTGTGTCTTTGACCTGTATAATGAAACAGGAATAAAACCTTTATGCTCTTGCCTACTTAACAGTCTAGACGAACTGGTTTCCCTCTGCTAGTCAAATGTGCTAGGCAAAATGACGAGTAACCAGCTCCCAAGATTCCCCCCCCAGCTCATTTTTCCTACAGACAAATTCACGCATTTGACTCATTTTATGTGTGTGCTGCAGTAGATTATAGGATATAACTCAAAAAATAGTTTGACCAAAGATGATTTTTTGGACAATTTCTGCATTTTTGGTAAGATCAATACTGTGCAGTGTTTCGATGTCTTTTCATTCTGGTCCTTTATGGAAAGAGGAATTCAAAAAGAGTTGAGACATTACAATCTGAGAAGGCGTATTTATTTCCCCCACATTATTGTTCTCTATTTGAAACGGGAAAATTGCAATACTATGACCCTAATCATATAAAGTCTGTCATGAAAACCACAAATTTACATCTTATTAATTCTGTTATTCTTCAGTAATTTAGCAATACAACTACATTTCCCTTGACAGGTAATAAATTGCTTCTTAATTTATGTTAAAGTGAAAACCACAAACGTAAATCTTCTTAGTTAAAAAAGAATCTGGCAAACACTTAGTCTTTAAGGTGTCACCGGATTCCTCGTTGTTTTTGTGGACACAGACTAACACGGCCACCCTCTGATAATTAGGCTCATGCTTAACTTTTAAATACTGCTTACATGCTTAAAGATAAGCACTTGCATGCTCACAGGATCAAGGTTTAACAACTTTTAGTTTATACTTTTAATATTTTGATTACACATAATTTGATAAATTATATATGTAGAGAATTTAAAATCTTACTTTTTCTAATCAAGTTGGAAAACACATAGACGGATAAAATTCCTCACAAACTTCCTGAAACCCTCACATTTCTACATCTCTGTCTGTGGAGAGAGTGTATATTCCTTCCGATTCATGTTTGGTCACTTTTACTGAAGCATACCTTTTTTTTTTTTTTTTTTTTTAAAGAGAGGAATGAGGTCTCCTCATGGGCTCTAACTTGCAAGGTACTGAGAACTTGGAGTCTTGATCCGTCAAGGCACTTTAAGCACATGCTTAACTGTAAGCACATTGACCCATTGAAGCCAGTGGGACTATTCAGATGCTTAAGTACTTTGCTGCATCAGATGCAGAGTGGTCAGCACCTTTCAGAATTGTACCCTAAATAAGGCTTATGAAATGAAAAGATTTGTGAAGGCCAGTTAAGAGAAGCGGTGGGCTTAGAATTTGGGATCTCATGGCTCCTAGATCTATGCCAGTACCCTAGGCTGGTGGGAAAACCAGGAGAAAGATCATCCCTTTCTACCGGAATCTGGCTATTCCTCAAAATTTTGAAGTGTTTTGACTGGTTTGAGGGAGCCTTTCTGAGGATAGTTCACGGCATAGTTACACAAACTTAGAGAAACACACAGCACCTTCCTTAGGCAGGAACTTCAGGCCTGATCCAAAGCCAATTGAAGTCATGTCTTTCCATTGATTTCAGTGGTCTTTGAATCAGGGACTTAATGAGAGTCAGCACAAAAATATACTTTGCATACTGTTGTATGATTTTCAAAGGCGTATTGCTTGGTGAAATCAAAACCAATTTCCTCCAGGAGAAGGCCATTCATTTATACCAAGGCAGATTGCAACTTTTACACTTCAGCTGTGTAAACTGTAAATATTTTGAAAGGGGAAAGATAGATTTTTGCTCTCTTCTCACTCAAAATCAGCTTGAATAATTCTCCATCAGGCAGAGCTCAAACCTGGGCAATTTCAGCGTGAAAAGTTATGCTTCCAAAAAATAGGGAGAGCAGGGACAGTAATGAAAACTGTTTTGCGACTTTAACCAGGCAGATGCTATGATGTTTACTTTACGCATTCTACACCAACCCCACTCCCCCAACAAACTTCAGCTCACATGTTGCACTTTCTTTGCAGCACAGATGAACTGCAAAGTTTGGATCTTCATCCAGGCTCCAGTCTTGTAAGCACCTATGCCAAGCCTTATCCACTTCAGTGGGACTCCAGGCAGCCTGCACAGTCACAAAGATCCAGCTGCACAATCCAGTTGTAGGCCCAGAGTGGAACTTCCACAATGTTTTGAGTTTGGATCTTAGCTTTGGTTCTATCCAAAAGGCTAGAAAATTTAAAATGTGATTTAATTTTGTTTTCCTAAATAAGATTCAAAATAATTATCCCATAAGCACTATTTATTTAGCCTAAACATTAAATTGCTCATCTGAAACAACTAACCAGATTCTCATAATGACTTTGAAGTCTGTTTGGGAGAATAAATACTGTAATTAGATATTAAAAGTCCTGTTGCTTAATATAATAACTACATTAGTTGTAAACAGTGAAGCGAGGCTAAGCTTTTTATTTATGTATTTATTTTTAAAGTAGTGACACCATGTTTACTTCCTGTCCAGGACATCACATTTGCTGAAGCTGCTCTGTGACTTTCTCTTGTATCTTTAAATATACACCACTGTGTAGTTCATAAAGAACAGGTGTTTGATTATACTGGGGGTAGGGGAGGTTCGAAAAATATTTAACAAACCACAGGAAATGTAATTCTCCTAGAGTGAGTTGTGATATTTTCTGCTAATTTTTACAATATTGTTGGCATGGGAATTATTCATGCAGCAGGAGCTATAATTGTCTCTTCTTAATATATGTATATATGAACCATTGTACACACCATTTCTCAATAGCAAATTCCAGTATAAAATGAGAGATGGGTCTCAATAAAAAGCTTGGCTATAAGCACACACACACACACACCCAAATTTGGGGAAGTAATGATTTAAGAATCTGAACTGCGCAGCTTGGCCCCATCTCTATAATTTCCCAAACTAAAGCCTTGAAGTTTTGGGCATTGCTAATTCAGAACTGGATCCTTTCCCCCCCCCCCCCCCCCCCCCCGTAGCCTGAGCTTATCTGAATTTCTGGTACATCTTTTGACCTTGGTCAGGACAAACCCACAGCATCTCTTTTGGAAAGCTAGTACAGCATAGCCCAGAAAGGTCATTTCATGATGGGCTGGAAGTAGGCATCCTCCATGCATCAGGCTGTGTTGGGGGAAGCATGCTACAATATACCCTTACAGAGCGCAGCAGAGACCACCAGTGAGTGCCCTTCCTCACAGTGCCTGGGAATATTATGCCTCCCTCCACTGTGAGTCACTCAGTGCAGCCATTCACAGTGTGGTTCAGGAAGCCTTAGGTTTACTCAATAAGCCCGATTCACACTGTTGGTAGGAACCCTGTCTGCAGCCCAGCTACAATGAGGCAAGTCACATGCAGTCCCCACTCTATCAGCAGATCTCGAGCTGGCCAGCATGACACACACAGTGAGTGGGCTAGCAAACCCTTGAGACATCTTTTCAAGGCACTTCCATGCCAGTCCCCATCCCCGGGACTCCTACAGGGCCCTGCACACAGTATAAAACTCCTGTCCTGTTGGGGTGTGTGTCCTTGCTGGTCAAGCTCCCCTGGCAGGGGAGGAGATGCAAATTCCTAATTGCACTTTTCCTCTGTACATGGGGAGTGAAACAAATCTTTACACTTAGTTTGTCTTTCCTTCTCTACTAGTCCAGGTTACTGTTATTCAGAGCAGAGGATGCTTTTCTTTAAGTCTGAATCCCATAATTGATTGACAGTGGCACGCAAAACGGTATGATCGATAGAATGGAATTTTTCAGCCTCGTGAAAGAATAAAAATCATTCAGGTCTTGCCCCATTTGTACCACAAGTTGTGGAACAAACTCATTGTGCTTCAATATCTTGACTACAGTTAATGCAGCTCCTATATTTGCCTGTTTTTTGTTTGTTTCTGTAAAAGCCAAATTCCTTCAGAAGGTGGGAACATGTGCAGTAGTTGCTGGTAACAAGAACTGAGTCAGAGGGTGACAAGTGATCAAAGACAGCCTAGCAGCTATGCTTATAAGGATCGTATGTCTTGGAGACCATTTTAAGGCTATTGATTAGTGGGTGATGAATGTGCCTTAAAATGGCATTTTTTAGTGTAATCATTGATCTTCAAGGAGCCCTACCAGTGTGCCCTCAAGTGTGTCATGGAGAGCTCAATACATCATAATCAATGGCTACTCAATGATAAATTACACAGCACCATTCTGTCACTGTTTCCCTCTTCTTTTTAGGCTTGGGGGCATCCAAACTAAGCCCTTTTATTAGCACCAATCAGTGAGTGGGTTCTTGCTGAGATTCTTGTACATAAATGTACTTTTTAAAAAATATACAGTAGGTCTGATTAATCTGTTATGGCAGCTGGGTAAAGCTACTGACCTTTAGTTTAAAAAAAATAGGAAAATGTTTTTCCAGTTCATGAAGTCAGTCAGTCACTTGGAAGTTATTGTACTACCTTCATTATTGTAAGCATAATATTTGTTCCCCAGTGAGCAAGATACAGGCTACAAATTCAGCCAAAGGATGAGAACTACATAAATCAACTGGAGTAATCAGGCCTGAGTTACTATAACAAATGTATTGCTTATCTCATTGCGACGAAGTGGTAGATACGTTATCAAGACAATTGCCAAGTGAGAATAGCATCCAAAAATGGATACTAGATATCATCATTCATCAAACAAATTAAAGTATATACATATATTTTAAATATTAAATGTTGTCTTTCCTACAAAATGAGAGGTTGAGAGAAGGATATTTGAAAGGTAATGAACATGAAAACCTTTCTGAACAGTACTTTCTTTTTATAAAAAAAACATGTCATTGTATCTGTCATAGGGCATGAATAAATATTATGCAGAGTAACCTGATGAAGAATCCATACTGCAGTATGAACATAATATGATAATCTACGTCGTTTTTGTTAAAGCAGCTGAGTAGCTCTGATCTACAGTTATGTAACATACTGCAATTTATGTCTTATCTATTCTCACTTCAGATAACGGTGAAGAGTCCAATGGCCATGTTACCAGTTTGGTAACAAATATTCCTTATATTGTTTCTTGCCATACTGTAGATATGATAGAACGGTCTGCCCCTTAAAAGCAGTAAGACCTAGTGCTGAGTCCACCCTGCTTCAGAGCATGTCCTGCTAAGGGTCCACTAGATAGATAGGTTGGTAGATCGATAGACCTAAGGAGGATAGAGCTAGAGAGGAATTGGCCCTGGGAATACATAGTGATTGGAGAAGAGATCTTGTCATTGTTCCTTTAATGACTCAGGGCCAGGAGCCTTGCAAAGCAGTTGGGGCAAGGTGTCCTTCTCACCTAGCCAGTGAAGAACTAAGGTGGGAGAAGGGAGCAGTATAAATGCTGCCTCCTCCCTCAATAGTGCACAAAAGCCCTTGGATGCTGTAGGGAGTATAAGGAGGCTCCTGTAGGGCCCTGAGTTAACAGGGAGAAGGCACCAGCAGAAGAATGTCTGGCCGCTGAGCCCTCACAGCCTGAAGATAGAAGGACTGATTTGGAAAAGGGCCAGCCAGGAAGAGAAGCTGCCAGAGACTCAACAGCTGGCCTAAAGTCTAAGTCCAGACCCAAGGAGGAGAGCTAGGAAGCTCCTGTATTACAGAGAGGGACAAGGGGATTGTCTGAAGTACACTCCAGCTCCAGGAGGAGGACTGAGGCCTCGTGAACAGTGGAGGAAGCTGACCAGGACTTCTAGGGTATATCTGCACTACAGTTAGACACACATGGCTTGCCTGTGTCTGCTGACTTGTGGGGCTCAGGCTGCAGAACTGTAAAATTGTGGTGTAGATACTCAGGCTCGGGTGGGAGCCCAGGTTTCAGGACTCCAGAGAGTCCCGGGCTCCAGCCTAAGCCCAAATGACTACATCGCAGTTTTACAGACTTGCTGCCTGAGCCCTGGGAGCCCAAGTCAGCTTACACAAGCCAGCCGTGGGTGTTTAATTGCAGTGTAGACATGGACCCAGAAAGGGCATGAACTGGGGAGTCTAAAGAAGTAAGTTACCTGTGTAGAATGAGTGAATAAACCAACCCTGTAAAGGGTTATATTGTGGAACTGTGAAAAAAACAGACCCTGCAAAGAGGGGTTGAAGTAACCTAGTCTGAGTAATAGTTCGAAAAGATCCCAGGGACACTTGAGTGCAGTGCATCTACAGGACCACAACATGCCACAAGAGGATGTGATGGAGAGGCACACCCTCATCACAGTAGAATATAACTCTTTTTGAAAATCTTTTATTTGACTTTTGTGAATATTTTGAGTATTGTGCATAATTTCTGTATGTAGCTTTTCATATGACTATTTCCGGATTTTCTCCTATTTCTTGGGTGTGTTCATTGTTTTTTTGGGTTTTTTTTTAGTACAGCAATAAGCCACAATAGGATGTGCGTTGGTAGACTTATTGGTGCATGTCTCAGATGACTGCTGTCTTATGGGGCCACTGCCTGTAATACATTTTTGAATATCAATACCAAATACCCCTTTATTAATGTTTTCCCTACATGTAAAAGATAATTGGATGTTGGGATATTTTATTTCCTTTTGGAAATGAAGTCACAAGAATGTACCACTGAGACTTAGTGAATGACTAGGAAATTACCAAGAAGGCCGAAATGACAATTATTAAATAACTTTGGACAGTCAGTGTCAACATTTTTCTATGTCATTTTCCTTTCAGAAATTCATTTTATTTTAAAAAATATTTATCACAAACCTGGTTAATTAAAATCTTTCTTTCCTCTTTGCCTCAAAAAAAGACAAAATGAATGATAGTTTCAACTCATGTTCAAGTGGATAGTAATCCACAGAATCACCTCTAGTGGCTCCAGGGAAATAGGCAATCTCATTGTTACATTAGAGTCATCAGTTTTAACTGAAGCAGTGTCATTCCCAAGTTGCATGATAGAGTGGAAATTGGAATACACCTTGCACAGGCTCCTCACCCTGGGATTTACATTTAGTTCAGAACTGATGTGGGAAGCTGCTTTAGTTCTTAATTTGGATTTATTGGTGACAAAGCTGAATTAAGGTGTAGACATAATTATAGTGCCTACACTACTGCTGGGAGCAACACTCTCAGCCTGGATAGACAGACTTGCGGTAGCTCTGCTCAAGCTAATGCACTAAAAATAGCAGTGTGAATGTTGCTGTTTGGGTGGCTAGCCTAGCTGCTGCCCAAGCTCAGACTAATGGGCCAAGTGGTCTTGAGAGCCTGAGCTGTTATCGGAGCTGCAATGTCAACATTGTTATTTGTAGTGCATTAACTTGATGGAGCTAGTGTGAGTCTTTTCACTTGTGCTGGGAGGCTTGTTCCCAGCTACAGTGTAGACATCCCTGTGATGTTGCACTCCATATGCTTTATGGAAATATGTCTATGAATGTGACATAACTGGAATATGCATTATGCTAAATACCTCTTGTAGGGTGTCATTAGAAAGCTTGTAATCTACTAAGTGTGTTCATTCTATTTGTTTGCATGCATTATTTCTATATCTGGAGTTAGGCGAATAAGATATACACTTGTATCACTGATGTAAACATATTAAGTGGAGGCCATTAAGGGTGCTCCAGAAACAATCAGTTGTAAATGGCCTTAGTTACTTGAAAGCCTTCCTGTGTATGTGTGGGCCAGCCAATGGGGAATGGAGATTAGGGGTCTTACAGTGACATGTGACCATGTCACCCGATAATGAAATCCATCTTAAATCTGGTACTTTTCCATTTAGAAGGAGGGGTGGGGACCCAGAGAGACAAAAGATTCCCGCCTTGTGTCAAAGCTATAAAAGGGGGTGGAGCAAGACAAAAGGGACTGCCAGTCATGAGAGAACCCCTGCTTACTACCTGAGATGTCTACTGGAACTAACAAGGACTGTACCAAGGGAAAGGATTGGGCCCAGACTAGGAAGGAGTCTAGTCTGTGAAAGAAACTTATTGGAACATCTCTGAGGGTGAGATATTACCTGTAATCAGTTTCTTAATGTATTAGGCTTAGACTTGCATGTCTTTGTTTTATTTTGCTTTGTTCTATCTGTTATTACTTGAAACAACTTAAATCCTACTTTTTTTACTTAATAAAATAACTTTTGTTTATTAATAAACCCAGAGTAAGTGATTAATACCTGGGGAGCAAACAGCTGTGCATATCTCTCTATCAGTGTTATAGAGGGCGGGTAGCGCCCCTACCCTGTGTTAAAATTTAATAAAAGTTGCAGCCTGTCACTTATGCACGGAATTATGTCTGTCCTGATTTTGCTGTGTTCACATCAAAAGTTGCAGAGGATTTTTTTAAACTGACAGGTGTAGAGGAGCAGACAGTTTGGGAAGAGACATCCTTTAGGGACGAAGGGGCAACTCTATATCCAAATAAAGCAGATAGAAAAGAAGTTGGTAATGTACAGGTAAGAGCTAGTGAGGAACAGTCTAAAGTACAAGAGTGCCATTTAAAAATAACACATGAAGGCAAGCAACTAAACACTGACCAAATGTACAAGTGCTTGAGGTCTAAACACTAAGATGGGTCTAAATACTTAAGTGCCTGGTATTAAACGAGGATATTGATATACTAGTCATCACCGAAAGTTGGTGGAATGAGGTTTATCAGCGGGACATGGTAATAACAGGATGCAAAGTGTAAAGGAATAACAAAGTGTATAGGAATGACAAAGTAGGTTGTGCTGGTGGGGGAGTGGCACTATATATGAAAGAAAGCATAGAGTCAAATAAGGTAAAAATCTTCAATGGATCAAACTGTACCATTGAATCTCTATGGATAGAAATTCTTGCTTGAATAATAGGGTATAGCAGTAGGAATATACTATCGACCACTTGACTAGGAGGGTGACAAGTGACTGTGAAATGCCAAGGGAGGTTAGAGAGGCTACCAAACAGAAAGTACAATAATATGGGGCAGTTCAACTATCCTCATACTGACTGGGTAAACATCGTCTTAGGGCATGATGCAGAAATTTCAAGATGCCATAAATGACTGTTTTCTGGAGCAGCTAGTCCTGGAACCCACAAGGGGAGAGTCACTTCTTGATTCAGTCCTAAGTGGAGCACAGGATCTGATCCAAGAGGTAACAGAACTGTTCAGTAATAGGTTTCAGAGTAGCAGCCATGTTAGTCTGTATTCGCAAAAAGAAAAGGAGTACTTGTGACTCCTTAGAGACTAACAAATTTATTTGAGCATAAGCTTTCGTGAGCTACAGCTCACTTCATCGGATGCATCGAATGAAAATCTTTTGTAGTGACCTTGATTAGCTCATGAAAGCTTATGCTCAAATAAATTGGTTAGTCTCTAAGGTGCCACTAGTACTCCTTTTCTTTTTGCGAATACAGACTAACACGGCTTCTACTCTGAAACCATTTGATATAGTGTACTTGGATTTTCAGAAAGCCTTTTACAGGGTCCCTCACTAAAGGCTCTTAACGAAACTAGTAGTCATGGGAACACAGAAGGTCCTCGAATGGATTAGTAACTGGTTAGGAAGACAGGAAACAAAGGGTAGGAATAAACAGTTGGTTTTCACAGGGGAGAAAGGTAAATAGTGACATCCCCCAAGGATCTTTACTGGAACCAGTGCTGTTCAACATATTCATAAATGATCTGGAAAAGGGGGTAGACAGTAAAGTGCCAAAGGTTGCAGGCGATACTAAGTTACTCAAAATAAGTCCAAAGGGATCTCATAAAACTGGGTGACTGGGCAACAAAATGCTAGATGAAATGCAATGTTGATAAATGCAAAGTAATGCATATTGGAAAACATAATCCCAATTATTCATACATCAGACATACAAAATGATGGGGTCTCAATTAGCTGTTACCACTCAAGAAAGAGATCTTGAAGTAATCATGGATAGTTCACTGAAAACTTCTGCTCAATGTGCAGCAGCAGTCAAAAAAGCTAACAGAATGTCAGGAACCATGAGAAAAGAGAAAATATAATGCTGCCTTATAAACCTATGTTTTGCTGATGCTTTGAATACTGTGTGTAGTTCTGGTTGCCCCATCTCAAAAAAAGATTAAAATTGGAAACAGTACAGAGAAGTCAACAAAAATTATTAGGGTTTTGGAACGGATTATATATGATGTGACGGGGCAAGGCCAGATGGCTATAGAAAAGTAGTGGGAGATAGATATATTAGCTCCAGGCTAAACAAATCCCTGGTACCAGGTTAAGTGAAATGGAAGCTGCTCCAGTCAATTAAGACACCTGGGGCCAATTAAGAACTTTCCAGAAGGCAGGAAGAAGGCTAGGTTGATTGGGACACCTGACGCCAATCAGGGCTGGCTGAAACTAGTTAAAAGCCTCCCAGTCAATCAGGTGGGTGTGCATGTCAGGAGCTGTGGAAGGCAGTTGCGCTGTTGGAGAGGCTGAGTAGTACACACCATATCAGGCACAAGGAAGGAAGCCCTGAGGTAAGCGTGAAGTGGAGCTTGAGGAATTGAGGGCTGCTGTGGGGGAAGTAGCCCAGAGAATTGTACATGTCATGTTTCTAAAAGGTCAGCTACCACAGCTGATACTATTAAGGCCCCTGGGCTGGAGCCTGGAGTAGAGGGTGGGCCCGGGTTCCCCCTCCCTGCCATCTTTGCCCCCTGATTAATCACTGAGACTGGGAGACAACAGAGACTGTGCAAGGAAGGATAACTTCTCCTCACCTCCCTTGCTGGCTTATGATGAAAACGGCTCAGTAGACTGTGACCCTTGTCTCTAGAGAAAGAAGGAGGAGGAGGAGGGTCACAGTGAGCCTCTGAGGCTAGCGAAATCCGCCAGGAAACACAGGACCCATGGAGACGAGGACAGAGCTTTGTTACAACTGGTGTCAGAAGTGGGATTTCGTTCACAGCGTGGCGGAAGAAAGAGGTTTAAAAAAAAAGTGCACTGGGGTTTTGTTTTTTGGTTTTTGTTTTGTTTTTTGTTTGTTTGCTTTGTACCACAATGGAGGAGGTGGTAAGAGCTCTGGTACAAGCCACAGCAGACCAGCAGAAGGCCACCCGGGTTCAGACAATGGCACAACAGGAGTCTATGCAGCTACAGCAAGAAACCAATCAATTATTGATGAGCCAGGTGACCCAAGATCATGCCCTCTTGAGAGAGGTGGTGGACCAGCTGAAGATCCTCACCACCCAGGCCCGGGGGTCCGACGGGACGCGAACCCTGAGGGCCACTGGTTGTCTGCCAAAGATGACGTCAGGAGATGACGTAGAGGCATATCTCTTCTCTTTTGAAAGGACTGCTCAGCGTGAGGCGTGGCCCCAGGAGCAGTGGGCCAGCATTCTTGCCCCTTTTTTGTGTGGAGAGGCCCAGAAAGCCTACTTTGACTTGCCTGCCATGGATGCCACTGACTATACCTGTCTGAAGGCAGAGATCCTAGCACGATCAGGGGTAATGGCAGCAGTAAGGGCCCAGAGGTTCCATGAGTGGAAATACCAGGAGAACAAACCCCCGAGGTCCCAGCTATTCAACCTCATACACCTCGCATGGAAGCGGTTACAGCCCGAGGTGTGTAGGCCGGAGGAGATTTTGGAGACCCTGGTCATGGACCATTACATGCAGGGACTGCTGCCAGATCTCCGCAAATGGGTAGGCCAGAACGATCCGTGTACGACGAGATGATCACACTGGTAGAAAGACGGATGACAGCCAGGGAACTGACCCAACTACCCAAGGAAGGCCCCTTTCGAAGCAAGCACCTGACCCCAACCCTGGAAGGTTGGGCAGCCAAACCACTGGGGAGACCTAGGTGGAAGAAGGGGGGGCGAAAACCAGCGGGGACCCCAGAAGGAAGGGATTGGCCTGAGTGGGGGGAACCCCGGGACTAAACCCCCTAGCCCCCAGGATAGGGGAGTGATTAAAAGCAATTATAGATGTTATGCATGTGGGGAGTGGGGACACATAGCAGCACAGTGTCCCAGCACCAAGGAGCCTATGCAATGTAACTTGGGGGATTGGGAGGTCCCAGGCTCCCTTATCCACCTTGCGGGGGTAGCATTAGCCCCGCATAATTACACCAGGCCAGTGAGGATAAATGGAGCAGAGACTACAGTGCTTGTGGACTCTGGGAGTGCTACCACCCTCATATCGGGTAAGCTGGTAAAAAATAGTCAGCTGCTACAAGCCAAACGCGTAGCAGTGACGTGCGTGCATGGGGCCGTGAGCCATTACCCCAGCATCCCAGTGGAGACAGAGGTTCAGGGAAACCCCATTGAGGTGACCGTGGGCATAGTTCCTAAACTTCCATATCCTGTAGTCATTGGGAGGGACTATACAGGGTTTGATAATTTATTCCCCCCGGAGAGGCTGGAGGGAGGTGGGGACCCTGAGGACAGCAACTCATTACCAGGGGAATGTCAACCCCCAACGTTCGCTGAGATTTCTCAGGATCTGTTCTCAGCCCCCCAAAAGACCCGGAAGACAAAAAAAGAGAGGAAGGCTGCGAAGGCCTTGGGAGCCCGGATCCTGACCCAGAGCCAGAAGACCTCCCTAGTAGGCAGATGGATGTGAGCAGCCAACAGAGAAACTTCCACCACAGAAGGTGAGCAGAAGATGCCCCCAGCCATGACGGCGGCAAGCCGTTGGAAGAAGCAGAAACCGGCCCCTGGGAGCTTGGGCAGGTTAGTCCCGGGAGAGAGACTTTTGGGCGGGACCAGGAGGAGGACCCCAGATATGATAACGCCAGGAAAAAGGTGGCCGAGATCGATGGGATACCGTGGATGGGAAGGTCCAGGGTCCCGGACCTTACTTTATAGTGAAGAAAGATCTCCTGTACCACGTGGTGCAAATGCAGGAGCAAGAGATACAACAACTTCTGGTGCCATGAAAACATCAAAAAGCCATATTGAGTCTCGCCCACAGTCACCTGTTTGGAGGACACCTAGGGGTAGAGAAAACCCAGGCACGGATCCTGCAGAGGTTCTTCTGGCCAGGACTACATGAAGATGTCCGGCGATACTACACCTCTTGTCCAGGGTGTCATTTACATAGCCCCCGCCCGCACTTGCGAGCTCCTCTGATACCTCTTCCAATAATAGAGGTTCCTTTCGAACGGATAGCCATGGATCTGGTAGGGCCCCTAGAGAAGACCGCTCGGGGCCACCAACACGTGCTTGTTGTACTGGACTATGCAACCTGGTACCTGGAAGCTGTTCCCCTGCGCAACACAGCTTCCAAGACAATAGCTAAGGAGCTAGTACAGATCTTTGCCCGGGTTGGGCTACCCAAGGAGATATTGACTGATCAAGGGACACCCTTCATGTTCAAGTTGATGAAAGATCTCTGTTCATTGCTCCATGTACAAGCCCTACGGACCTCTGTATACCACCCGCAAACAGATGGCCTTATGGAAAGGCTCAGTAGGACCCTCAAGGCCATGATCAGGAAAGTGGTGAGCCGGGATGGGAAAGATTGGGATACCCTATTGCCTTACCTCAGGTTCGCCATCCGGGAGGTTCCGCAAGCCTCCACAGGTTTCTCTCAATTTGAACTACTATATGGGCGCCACCCTCGGGGCATATTGGATGTAGCCAGAGAAGCCTGGGAAGAGGAGCCAAATCCCAGAAGGAACATAGTTGAGCATGTACTGCAGATGAGAGATCGGATAGCCCGAGTTATGCCCATTGTACGGGAGCACTTGGAGAGAGCACAGGAGACCCAACGAACCCATTATAACCCAGGAGGATAACTTACATGAGCAAATGAGGATATCATCCGACTTGACGCCGATCCAAAAGATTGAGGCAGCCGACATGATTAATCGCAACAGAGATGTGTTCTCTACAAAACCAGGGCGGACGCCTGAGACCTATCACCATATCCAAATGATCCCCAAAGCCAAGGAAACATTGAGACCCTACCGAATCCCAGCAGCCAAAAGAGAAGAAATCAAGGCCAAAGTAAAGAAAATGTTAGAATACGGGGTTATTGAAGAATCTTACAGTAAGTGGTCCAGTCCAGTTGTTCTGGTGCCTAAACCTGACGGTACCATGAGCTTCTCTAATGACTTTCGCTGACTGAATGAAATATCCCAGTTTGATGCATACCCCATACCACACATCGACGAACTGGTTGACCGACTGGATAGTGCCCGATTCTTGACTACAATGGATCTGATAAAAGGGTACTGGCAGATTCCTCTGACCAAAGAAGCTAAAGAAAAGACAGCATTCTCCACCCCACATGGGCTATTCCAGTACACCGTCCTCCCTTTTGGGCTACATGGGGCCCCAGCCACATTCCAGTGCCTCATGGATAAGCTGTTGCGCCCCCATACTAGTTATGCAGCTGCATACCTAGGTGATGTCATCATCTATACGCCAGACTGGGGAACCCACTTGGAGAAAGTTGAGGCAGTACTGCGCACCTTAAGGTGGGCTGGCCTCACTGCTAATCCCGCTAAATGCACCATAGGGCTAGCAGAGGCTAGGTACCTGGGATGTATTGTGGAAAGGGGCATAGTGAAGCCCCAAACGAATAAGCTAGAGGCAATTCAAAACTGGCCCCGGCCGACCTGAAAGAAGCAGATCCGTGTGTTCCTAGGCATGGTAGGCTACTACCGACGGTTTATTCCCCACTTCGCCACTAGGGCAAGTCCCCTAACGGACCTGGTGAAGGCCCGAGGTCCAGACATGGTAAAGTGGACCGACGCAGCAGAGGGGGCATTTAAAGACCTTCAGACGGCCCTCTGTAATGACCCCGTACTCATAGTCCCGTACTTTAATAGGGAATTTATTTTACAAACAGACGCTTCCGAGGTGGGGTTGGGAGCAGTTTTGTCGCAAATGGTGGGAGAAGAGGAACACCCGATCCTCTACCTAAGCAGAAAGCTTCTCCCAAGAGAACAGAAATACGCAGTAGCCGAGAGAGAATGCCTTGCTGTCAAATGGGCTATGGAGACACTGCGTTATTACCTCTTAGGCCAGCGATTTACCATGCACCCCTCCCGTGGATGCAGCGGAATAAGGAAAAGAATGCAAGGGTCACCAGGTGGTTCTTATCCCTCCAACCATTCCAGTTCTGCATATGGCACAGGGCTGGATGCCACCATGGCAACGCTGATGGTCTGTCACGAGCATACTGCCTGGCGTCCCAAGTTGCCCAACTCTATGGTGTTGAGCGGGGGGGGGGAATATGTGACGGGGGAAGGCCAGATGGCTATAGAAAAGTAGTGGGAGATAGATATATTAGCTCCAGGCTAAACAAATCCCTGGTACCAGGTTAAGTGAAATGGCAGCTGCTCCAAGTCAATTAAGACACCTGGGGCCAATTAAGAACTTTCCAGAAGGCAGGGAGAAGGCTAGGTTGATTGGGACACCTGCAGCCAATCAGGGGCTGGCTGAAACTAGTTAAAAGCCTCCCAGTCAGTCAGGTGGGTGTGCATGTCAGGAGCTGTGGAAGGAAGTTGCGCTGTTGGAGAGGCTGAGCAGTACACACTATATCAGGTACAAGGAAGGAGGCCCTGAGGTAAACGTGAAGTGGAGCTTGAGGAAGTGAGGGCTGCTGTGGGGGAAGTAGCCCAGGGAATTGTACATGTCATGTTTCTAAAAGGTCAGCTACCACAGCTGATACTATTAAGGCCCCTGGGCTGGAGCCTGGAGTAGAGGGTGGGCCCGGGTTCCCCCTCCCTGCCATCTTTGCCCCCTGATTAATCACTGAGACTGGGAGACAACAGAGACTGTGCAAGGAAGGATAACTTCTCCTCACCTCCCTTGCTGGCTTATGATGAAAACGGCTCAGTAGACTGTGACCCTTGTCTCTAGAGAAAGAAGGGTTATGTGGAGGGTCACAGTGAGCCTCTGAAGCTAACGAAATCCGCCAGGAAACGCGGGACCCACGGAGGCAAGGACAGAGCTTTGTCACAATGAGGAGAGACTAAAAAGACAGACTGTTTAGTTTAGAGAAGATATAACTAAGGGGGGATATGATAGACGTCTATAAAATCATGAATGGTGGAAAACATGAATAGGGAAGTGTTATTTACCCCTTCACATAACACACAAAGCATGAATCACCCAATAAAATTAATAGGCAGTAGGTTTAAAACAAACATAAGGAAGTATTTCACCCAATGCAGAGTGAACCTGTGGAACTTGTTGCCAGGGATGTTCTAAAGAATTAAAGGATCATTGGGTTCAAGATGGTCAAGGATGTAACCTCATGCTTGCGTGCCCCTAATACTTGGGTGTCCTCCAAGTATTTCCTTAGCCACACTGGAGACCCCTTCCTGATGAGAATAGATTGCTGTGGTTATAACAGGTAGGCTGTTTTTGAGGGAACCCTTGGTAAACCCAGGAGGGGGCAAAAGGTGGGCTATTCTGGGGGTACCCTTAATCTATTTTTGGAGTAACAAAGCTTCTCACTCTCAGATGGTATTTTCATCATTCTAGTGGAATGCGGCTGTCATGGGAGGCCAACGTTATGAAGGAAGAAGTGATGTCTCGGGTAGTCAGGGACAATCCCATGGAGAGAGCTTCAAGAATCAGGCAGAGACCTTGAATTACACTATGCATTCAATGAGTAGCCAGTGCAGAGTGAGTACTTACCCAAGTGTTGGGTCCATAGCAGCCTGCGAATCCAAGTAGATGGGCTGCTCTGTTTTGTGTTAGTTGGAGAGTGTGTAGCTTCTTTCACAGATGTGCCTAGCAATCACAAATATGTTGGTCAATAGGGCCAGGTCTGAGTCTGATATGATGAGATGGAGTCTTCTGGCCAGTCACAAACTACCAGGGATCTTTTTGTTTCCATGACTGAATATCCCCAAAAGACCCAAGTCTGCTGTGCAGTCTGACAATCAAAACAATGTTGCCTGCTATCCTCAATAGCAGGCAATATTACAGAGGACTCAAGTTCTTCTAGGTGATACCCTCTTCCTTTCAGCAGAAGCCCAGTCTTGCTGAGATTCAGTTTTAGTAAGCTGTTCTTCATCTAGATGGATTTTTCCTAAGTCTGTGTTTGACCTAAAAGAGATTTAGAGATGCTGTCATTCATGCACTGATGGCACTTCAGCCTGTGTTGTCTCACCAGCTCTCCCAACAGCTTCATAGAAATGTTCAATAATGTGGGGTGAGAGAATGGAGCATTGTTGGACTCTACAGGTGAAGTCTTTGGAGATGAAGATTACCGATAAAAATTCTGTGGATTTGGTCTGAGAGGAATGATCTGAGCAGTTTCAAGGTGTTTCTAGGCAGTTTAGCAAAATGTAAAAAGTAAAATGTTAAAGGTATTCTGTATGTGGATTCATTTTTCACTCACCTCCTCAAACATTCTGGACCTGTACAGAATCTCGTGGAACCTTCCAGACTTTCTGAGAACTACATTTTCCTCTAATCTCCTAGAATGTCTCAGCCATGCTCTCATGGGTATATAAGGGTGGGGCATCGTCAGTCAGTCAGTGAGATATAAGAATGAACTGAAGCGAAGTGAGAGCCCAGCTGCGATATTGTGAACCTGTTTTATTGTGCAGTTGTGAAAGTGTACTTGTGTTTTAAAACTTAAAGAGTATAAACAGTGACTAATAAAGGACATATTTAATGAGATGCCAGAGATATCTATTGAACATCTATCTATACAAGAATATAAAAGAAATACTGTTACTTCTTTTTCCACACTTAACACATAATATTTGATGACTTTCTAAGACTGTAGAACATAGACTTTTGCTCTCCCTAATGCTGTCTGTTTTCCCCCATAGAAAAGAAAAAATGCCCCTGAAGAAGCCTTCAAGAGCTCACTATAGAAAGTGAAAAGCTCAATTGCAATCTAGTTTGCAGCAAGGGGCAAATTTGAAGGGAAAATATCTGAAACAGAACAACATAGACTGGGCTTTAGGCAGTAGCGATTGTCCCAGTGCAGAAGAAATTGAGGAGAAAAGCGTAAATGATGGAAGTCCTATTACTAAGGAATTAGCAGATTTACCTGAAGATAAGGAATGGAAATGTGAGAAAAGTGATTCAGAATCGTCCAGCTTTCCTGGCAGCGTAAAGGAAAGTGATGATAAAGAAGAATGTAGCTCACATGAAAAGGGGAGTAATGACAAAGAAAAATCTGGTTTACATGAAAAGGAGAGAAATGATAGAGAAGAATCAGCCTTGCATGATGACAGAAACAGCAGTGAGAAAAATTGCACACCACAAATCGATACATCAGATCCTGCTTTATGGTCAGCAATCCTAAACTCTGCCAATATTGATTGTACAATTTTGAACGGACTGGGCAAAATCGAGAATATGATGTTTCTCGTAAATGAGCAGAAGTGACACTTCTCAAATTCACACCGCAGAAGAGTGCTTGAGAGCGGTAAGAAACTGAATCAGCGTTGGCTAGTTTAATCAAAATCAGCTGACAAAGTGTTCTGGTTTTTTTGCAAAATATTTAACAAGAATGCCAAATTGTTGCTTGCACTTTCTGGGTACAATTACTGGCATAACTTAGTTGTTGCTCTGAAGTAACATGAAAAGTCACCCTGCCATTTTATGGCCTACTTCAAATGGATGGAGGTCAAGTCCAGGCTCAAGCTAATAAATGAATAGTTGCAGAAAACCAGTGCATTATTAATGTAGAAACCCAGCACTGGAGGAACGTGCTTGATTGTCTGATCTCAATTACCTTCTTCCTTGCTGTAACTGTGCCTTCTTGGGTCACAATTGAGGATGCCAAAGTCAGGACGAACTGCTGAGAAATAGGGCAGATACATCCCAAGACTGGTGGTTAATCCCCCATAGGATATACCAAACCAACAACAAAAGTAAACTTCTGTTTCACCACACCGGCTAACAAGAAGTTATAAAAGCAGTTTCCTCTGGCATTCCGGTCTTTGTATTACCACTGAAAACACTGGATTTAAAGATGAGTGGTTCTTTATAACCAGTCTCATCAAATAAACGGTTCTTCTGATCCCAACGGACCAGCCACACACGCAAATCGATATATAACTGACAAATCTTTCCCCAAAATCATGCTGATGCCAATCTTTTAGTATCTAAAATCAAAAGGTTTAAATATAAAAAGAAAGTAAGGTGAGAATTAAAATTGGTTAAAGGAATCAATTACATACCATAATGGCAAAGTTCTTGGTTCAGACTTGTCGCTGTAATGGAATAAACTGCTGGCTTAAGTCAAGTATCTGGAATACATCCACAGCTCGGATGGGTCATTCAGTCCTTTGTTCAGAGCTTCAGTTTGTAGCCAGGTTCCTCCAGAGGTAAAAAGCAGGCCTGAAGACAAAATGGAAGTGTTTCCAGGGTCTGTTATAGCTTTTGCCATGTGGAGGGCATCCCATTGTTCTTACTGTGGAAAATTACAGCAACAAGATGGAGTTTGGAGTCAGATGGGTGATTCACGTGTTCGTGCCCAATTTCACTCAGTCATTGCAGGAAGCCATTACCTACACTCCAGACAGCACGTTTACATGACAGTCCACTCAGTGTAGATGGTTGTCTCCCCGGTCCATTGTGAGTTAAGTGTCCTTTTGATGGGCCACTCAGTTTGAATAGTCCCTCCAAGATGTGCTGGCTAGCTACCTTGTGCGCGGTACCTCAAGAGCAAACATTTGAAATCTAGGTATAGAGCCAATATTTATAACTTCAAAAACAAAAATGATACAGGCATACAGATAGCATAATCATAACCAGAAAGTCATAACCTTTTCATCGACACCTCACTTGACTACCTTTGTACAAGATTTGCTGCAAATATATAACAGTGCTTGCAATAATGCTCTATATGGTCATATTGTAATCAGATAACAAAGAAGAATCTGGCTTTCTGGGGCTCATCGGATAACTTGTTCACTGAACATAATGGTAATTTTCTCAGTTTGGTAGAGCTCCTTGGCAAATACGACCAAGTCATGCATGAGCACCTATGTCGAGTAGCATGAATGAGAATAAAATAAAGCTTCACTACTGCTGCGGCCAAGGCTATGTCAATGGCGTGAACATGAAGGGGAGAAACAGTGGCGTCCAGGCAAGAATCCTTGCGCTGAATCCAAGAGCTTTCTTCATGCCATTCCCTCAACCTGGTTTTGTCAGATGCAACATCATCTTCTTTAGATTCAGTATCTCTTTGGAGTACTGTAAATGATATATGTTCTGTTTTCAGCAAACTATTAGGTGGAAGATCCTCATGGACAGTGTTACAAATCTGACCATGAAACCACTAAGTGACACTTGACAGCAGCATAAGACCAGTGAGGTATCTAGTGACTGAGGTTTAAAATGCCCTGATGGAACTGACGCAGTCAAGTAAAGCTGAGGCCAGAATCTGATATGAGGCATAAAGCCTGGCAAACCTGATCCCTGACGTCAAATTTCTGGTCTCAACTGTGGTTTGGCATGATTAAGGCTACATTTTAATCATGAGTATTTTTCGTAAAAGTCATGGACAGGTCACTGGCAGTAAACAAAAATTCACAGCCTGTGACCTGTCCATGACTTTTACTAAAAATATCTGTGACTAAAACTTGGGTGGGGGGTCGCAGGTGCTTGGGGGGAGCTGTCCAGGGGCACCGTGGGTGCTGGGGGAGGTGGCCTGGGACCCCTGTTGGTGCTGGGGTGGAGAACCGGGCTGCGGCGTGCACTGGTGCTGGGAGGTGGGGGTGGTTGGTGGGTCTGGCAGTGGCTCCCTACCCAGCTACGTGTTCCTGCAGCTCCTAGGCAGCGGAGGGGCACAAGCATTGGCTGCCGCGGCTCCCATTGGCCAGGAACCGCAGCAGAAGTCACGGAAAGTCACGGAATCCACGACCTCCGTGACAGAATCACAGCCTTAGGCATGATATCCTGTTCCAAGTAAATGTTGTAAACAAGGCATTACAAACTCAGTAGATGGACATTGTGACCGCTACTACTTTGATGAGAAGCTGCCTTGATTTCATGTGGCCTACAGAGACAGCGGATTTGAAGATGACATCACTGCTGCCATAGAAATGGCAGAAAACTTAGGAGTTGAGGCTGTCTTCAGGGAAACTTGTATTCATCAGAAGAGACAGTTTGATTACAAGGGCAGAGATAAGATGCTGGGAAGCGTGGAAGAAAAATTTAGGAGGTAGGTTTTTTGTTTGCTCATTGACACTGCTCAAGTGTCCATTGAAGAAAGGTTCAGACAAATGAAGCACCATGAAAAGACGTGGGAGCTTTTGTATGCACTTAGTAAGTTGCCGGTAGACAGGAAAACAATTGTATGGCCGTTCACTGGATGCTGACACATGGGGAATGTTCAGTTGTCAATTATAAAGACCTCTGTGTCTAACTGGAAAACATCCATCACATTTTGCCACACTGGAAGCACTCTCCATTCCAAGTTCTCTAATTCATTCATGATGCAGAGCTGAATTTTCCTAATGTGTGGATAGCTTTGAGGATTCTGCTCACGCTGCTGGTCACAGTCGTGATTGGTGAGCACAGCTTTTTGAAGCTTAGGCTCATTAAAACTTATCTTTGATTGATGCTGGCTGACAATAGACTCACATTGCTTGCTGTTTTATCATTTGAAAATGCCACTGGCCAGTCTCCTGATCTCTCTGATGCTGTGCTTCAGTTCGTGAGGGCAAAGGCGAGAAAAGTGACCTTTTGGACTAAAGGACTAGGTTAACATTCTAGGGACTTGTCTTCACTATTGGGGTAAGTCAATCTAAGTTATGTTACTCCAGCTACATGGATAATGTAGCTGGAGTCAATGTAGCTTAGGTCGACTTACCCCGGTGTCTTTACTGTGCTGTGCCAATGGGAGACGTTCTCCAGTCGACTTCCCTTACTCTTCTCAGAGAGCTGGAGTACCGGGGTCGACCAGAGAGCATTCTGCCATCAATTTAGTGGGTCTTCATTAGACCCACTAAATTGATCCCTGCTGCATCAATTGCAGCAGCATCCATCTCCTTGTAGTGAAGACCAGCCCTAAGGCTGTCACCTACTGTAACACTATTTAATACTTGTCCACCCAATGTTGTGCACAGTTCAATTACTTGATATTAATATGTTTTCAGTTATTCTTAACATTTTAAAGTTTCTATAAGCTTAGAGCTTGAAACTTGAATGAGAAGGATCCAGGATATTGACAGGTGATACTGGTGGCTATTTACTGCTAGCATCTCAATTAACCTCCACAGAAGTGGCATGTTGTAGACTGAACTGTAGTAGTACTGAGCAATGGTTTGTTAAATAATGGTTGGCAAACTGCATGATTTAGCATTGATGATAGATTTCCAGATGTTGTCTACCCCCTTACTATCCACCAGGAAAAGGGTGAGAGCAATATGTGCTGACCCACATCGCCATCAATGCTTCCATGACTTTTACTTGAATGAAACAAGTTCTTGGAAGGAGAGAACATTGTTTTTCGAGTCCTCTTCCTGGTTTGTTGTTTTAGGTCACCTGTATGGCCATACTGGAGGTGCATGATCTTGTCCATGAAAGGAGAGGCTAATTCCTTGCAGTGAGAGGTGATGTGTTCCGGGGGTGAGTGCAAGCAACCTGCACGCACAAAATGATTTATGTTCTGGAAGTGTTCTGTGGGGTGTCACTTTACTGCTCCTACGGCAAAGGGGAGTTAGGCTCTCTTTGCCTCTTTCTTGGTAGTGACATATTATAACCCAGAGGAGACTAGACTATTATGTGCCTGTCATAAATATAAAGGGAAGGGTAAACCCCTTTAAAATCCCTCCTGGCCAGAGGAAAACTCCTCTCACCTGTTAACGGTTAAGAAGCTAAAGGTAACCTCGCTGGCACCTGACCAAAATGACCAATGAGGAGACAAGATACTTTCAAAGGCTGGGAGGAGGGAGAGAAACAAAGGGTCTGTGTGTCTGTCTTTATGCTGTTTTTGTCGGGGATAGACCAGGAATGGAGTCTTAGAACTTTTAGTAAGTAATCTAGCTAGGTATGTGTTAGATTATGGTTTCTTTAAATGGCTGAGAAAAGAATTGTGCTGAATAGAATAACTATTTCTGTCTGTGTATCTTTTTTGTAACTTAAGGTTTTGCCTAGAGGGATTCTCTATGTTTTGAATCTAATTACCCTGTAAGGTATCTACCATCCTGATTTTACAGAGGGGATTTCTTTACTTCTATTTACTCCTATTTCTATTAAAAGTCTTCTTGTAAGAAAACTGAATGCTTTTTCATTGTTCTCAGATCCAAGGGTTTGGGTGTGTGGTCACCTATGCAAATTGGTGAGGCTTTTTATCCAACATTTCCTAGGAAAGGGGGATTCAAGTGTTGGGAGGATTGTTCATTGTTTTTAAGATCCAAGGGTCTGGGTCTGTAGTCACCTTGGCAAATTGGTGAGGCTTTTTACCAAACCTTGTCCAGGAAGTGGGGTGCAAGGGTTTGGGAAGTATTTGGGGGGAAAGACGTTTCCAAACAGCTCTTCCCCAGTAACCAGTATTTGTTTGGAGGTGGTAGCGGCCAATCCAAGGACAAAGGGTGGAATATTTTGTACCTTGGGGAAGTTTTGACCTAAGCTGGTAAAGATAAGCTTAGGAGGTTTTCATGCAGGTCCCCACATCTGTACCCTAGCGTTCAGAGTGGGGGAGGAACCTTGACAGTGCCACAGGCAGAGAATAGGAGGGACCAAGGCATGGCTGTGCCGAGGCCCCTACAATGGGAGGGAAATGATTATGTGAGGTATACCCCAATAATCCTGGCAAGTAACCTGCTTGAACATGTGCTGTAAAAGAAGGAGAAAACCCCCAAGGTCACTGCCAATCTGATCTGGGGGGAAATTTCTTCCCAACCCCCCGTGTAGTGATCAGTTAAACCCTGAGCATATGAGCCAGAACCAGCCAGCCTAGCATCCAAGAGAGAGAATGCCTGGGGCCACCTTAGAGCTCTGGCCCACCCCATCCATGGTCCCATCTCCAGCCGTGGCCATCCCTGATGCTTCTGAGGAAGGCAATTAAAAAAAACCCAGAATGCCTTGGATGGTGGAGGGGGAGAGAAGTATCCCTTCCTTATCCCAGTAGGTGGCTAGCTGAAACCTTGAAGAATTAGCTTTTGGAAACTTAAGACATAAGCCAAGAGTGGGCTGCTGAGCCCTGCTCCCTACCATCACAAGAAACCCCCTCATACAACTGCACTCATAAGCTTGTCCAGCTCTCTCTTAAAACTAATTAAGTTGTTTGCCCCCACAGCTCCTGTTGGGAAGCAGTTACGTGACTTCAGTCCTCCGATGGTTAGAAACCTTCCTCTGTGTGTATATGTATGTGATGGAGGTATTACTGCAGGAACCAAAAGCAGAGAATTAAGATGGCCTCAAATCTCCTATCCAATCAGAAGTATGGTCCATATGGACATTGAAGTCCACTAAGACAGTGACCCTTGTGAATGTATGCACCATGTCAGACAGTATTTCTGTCAGCTCCCATGAGAAGTCTTTGGTTTCTGGGAATTTATAGGTTATCAAGATGCCCAAATGTTTGTGTCTATACTCACAGATTTAATAGTACATACTGGAAGGATTTTCATTTGAACAAACTGTTCTGCTCTTGAACCAGTGCTCCACCTCCCTGGGTCGCAGACTGTGGGAATAGAGCATCTTGGGGATAGAGGGGTGTACTCTGCTGTGTCAGCAAGGATTCTGTGATGCAAACCATCACAAAGCTCCTTTGTTTTATTTCAGGAATTATATAAAAATATGTTGGGATGGCTGAGAGTTAGTAATATTCAGCAGTGTGACCTCCACCTATAGGAGATAGAGGAAAATGAAACAAATCACTTATCTTTGTAGTGTTATGAGAAGAAAAGACTGAGCAAGTGTTTATGCCAACATACTCTGGTCTATGACCTTTTGTTTAAAGAGTTTATTTCACATTATTCCATGCTTTACAGCTTGAACGACATAGTAATGAGGTGCTCTTTGTACATCCTCCTACTCAGAAAAGCTATATCGAGAAGTACAGCTGCAGCCAGCGGGGTGTTAATTACCACTTACCAACAGTCAGGACTAACACAGGCAATTGCAGATTGTGGTAATTTTCTAGAGGACGTCTGCTTCTCAGTACTCTGTCTTCCATTAATAGTGCTATATTTGAAACTCTGTGGCATTAGCTCTTTTTACCAATGGAGAATAGATTTATGAAAACAAATATTATTCTGGATTCAAATTAGCCAAGGTATTAAATTGTTAATCATGATTGTGAGTAGTGTTGATGGTGGTAATGTAGAAGATAAACGGCAGTCTGGAAATAGGGAATACCTCCCACTGTTTGAGATGTGAAAGTAGTGACTTGTGGGCTGCTAACGTAAACATCATATTTTCCTGCATTTCATCAAGTTGAAAGGGGATTTACTGTCATCCTCCTACTTGGTTCTGGCCTTGTGGGTAGGGAGTGTGCTGTCATTTTAAACAACTCTCATTAGAACAACGATTATTCAAGATAATAATTAAGTCCTCTGTGCAAGACTCCTATCAAAATGCCATCTCCAGAAAATTATGTCATCCTTAGGTTCTTCACAATTTGCTCCGTCATTCAGTAAAAAACCCGGCAGGGACAACATTACAAGCACAAAGGACTGTATTAAATATGAAACTCTCTAATCCTTCTGAGATGACTCAAAATTTATATAATCTCGAATACCGAGGGACCTGCATGATGGATCCAAGTAGCTAATTGAGATGGAATAAGTGGTTATTACATCTCAAGTAATTATTCCTTTCATAAAGTGTTATTAAAAAGAATGCATTTAATTTTTTCTTGAAATTATCCAAACAATTTTACATTCACTGGGCAGCTGGCAGTTTGTAGGAAGATTATATCAAAATGTTTTCCAAGGAAAGATTTAATCCCTTGCTCCTGGATTGTTTTCTTATATTATTTTTATTTTACACTTGTTATGACTTCTAAATGTATTTAGTTTATAGGATACATATTAGTGCACCAAATGATTGGCCGATCACTGAAGTATTGGAGAATAATGCCTCATAGTGGAATATAGGCATCTTGTTACGTGCAGTGCTCTAACTTGCCTTTTAAAATACTTACACTGAGAAAATGCAGTCCAGAACATGCATAGATACTGAAGCAGTTTCTTTTTTTAATGCTCACCTTAAGAAGAAAGAAATCCCTGTCTCAAAAAGAGACGTAAAATGGATAAGAGCTTTGAACAAATGTAATGTTGTAACTTTCTGCCTAAACTCATTTATAAAAACATAAAAAACGTAAGAATGGCAATACTGGGTCAGACCATTTGTCCATCTATCCCAGTATCCTGTCTTCTGACAGCGGCCAGTGCTCGATGCTTGAGAAGAAATGGTGATGCTGGCAGGCTAGGTGCCAGCTTATGCCAGGGTCCTCATATCTCAACTGGACGATGATAAATACATAGCTGGGATCTGTCTGGCTCACTTGTGGGTTAATATTGATCAAATAGGTATTAGTATTGTAAGAAAATGTTTAGTGTTTATATTCTATTGAATGCTTGTGATTTGCTGCATGCATTAATCTTACTTGTATTATCTGTGTTCCATATTGTAATGTAATATTTGAGTGGTTGTATTGTGAGCCTCTGTGACTGCATGAATCTCCATACAGAAGATGGACATTAATTAGTGTGAAGAGCTGCTCTTCTACAGAAATTAAGTCATTTCCCATTTTGTATGGGAACAACCAACAACCAACTCAAAGATTTACCAGGTTACTTTTTCTTTGTTGTTGTTCTAGGGTTGAGTTTTTTTGTTTTTGTTTGTTTGTTTAAATGAAAATTAGGTTAGGTGAGTTGCTTTTACTACTTCATTTCTGACTTGACACATAAGTTCCTCAGCTATGATGTGACACAGCAAATAACAAGAACACAAAGGGATGTGATGCTGACCAGCTGTTAGTCTCTGTGGCAATTCAAAAACAGTGCAAGGAAAATCTGCTTGAATCTGCTATGAATATTCAATATACATAAGGGACCAGGTGTCCGGTTTTGGACAGGAACATCCGCTCGAAAAGGGATCCTGACAGGCTCCCGGCTAGCTCCTGCGCCGTGCGGTTCCTGGGTCGGGAAGCAGCCGGCATGTCCGGCTCCCAGCTTTAGAGGCAGCCAAAGGGGGTCCGTGTGCTGCCCCGCCCGCAGGCACAACTCCCAGTGGCTGGGTCAGGGCAGGGGAAGATCTAGCGAGACTCACGAGCGCTCAGCAGGTGGCTGTTGAGGTGTCGCGTGCCATGCGCCTCTCCCGCTGCTGTCCGGCCCTCTTCTCCTCACGCTCCTCGTGTGGCTGAGCTCAAGCTGCAGTGCATGCCCTGTGGCAAATCGCAGTCTGTCGCCCCATCGCCAGCACCCAGGAGTTGGAGGTATGTGTATCCCTATCTTCGAGTGCTGGGAATGGGACTGCAACCCCATTCCCCTCACTGCATCCCTCCCTGTCCCACCCCCTGCACCCCAATCACTACATCCCTTCCCGTCCCAAGCCACCTGCTCTCCCCATTCCCCTCACTGCATCCCTCCCCGTCCCATCCTGCCCCCCACACCTACCGATCCCAGCCCTGTACCCCTTACAGTGCTCTCCCACCCATCCTCTCCACCTCCCAGAGCTGCCACACCCACACCCCTGCATCCCTTTCACCTCCATACACTGCTGCACTCCCATTATGTCCCTATGCACCCATGTGCCCCCCACATCCTCATGTACCTGTAGCCTTCTGCCTCCCACTGCATCCCCATCCACCCCACATAGTCCCCTCCTCTCTCCTTCACTGCTCCCTCTCCCCCCCCAACCCTGCTCTCGTCCTTGGCCTCTTTCCCTCCCCATCCTCTCTCCTCCACCCCCACCCCGTCTTTTCCCCTCCAGCCCACCCTCCTCCCTTCCCAGCTGGGTGTGTCTGTGTAGGCAGGTGTGTGCATGCACACATTTTATGTGTGTAAGCGACTGTGTCTTTGTGTAGGGAGGTGCGTGTATTGCCGCATGTGTGTATACCTGGGTGAATAAAATGTACAGCCTAGCTCTTTGACTTCTATTCCTTTTTGCTGGCTTGCGCACAAAAAAATTGATGACCTAAAATATGTGTGTATTCTTTTCATAACAAGTTTTTAAAAGAGAAGGGAACTCTAAAAGAAATGTATTATTTCTTAAAAAGTGAATGTTGTTGACTAGTAATTGCAGAAGAGCCAATGTATCATACATTTCTCCCCACCTTTGTCTAGCTACATTATAAAATCTTTATTGCAGACTCTCTCTTTTTATGTGTATGTCCAGCACCTACCTGATCTTAGTTGGGATCTCTAGGTACTAAATAACAATTGTAATAATAAATAATAAAGAAGTATATGTGTTAGTGCATGCTAGATATGTACACATGAATAGCCGTATGTAGGTGTGGGAGTCACACTCTACAGATTTCAGAGTAGCAGCCGTGTTAGTCTGTATTCGCAAAAAGAAAAGGAGTACTTGTGGCACCTTAGAGACTAACCAATTTATTTGAGCATGAGCTTTCGTGAGCTACAGCTCACTTCATCCGATGAAGTGAGCTGTAGCTCACAAAAGCTTATGCTCAAATAAATTGGTTACTCTCTACAGATTTATTTATATAGGTATATGGACAGGTGGGCATATTTGTGGGTATACTCTATGGATTTGTATTTGGGCTTCAGGAATGGGCCTTTATGGACCCATTGCAGCTGCTCCTAATTCCACACACAAAATTAAAATAACTTTAGTGAACAAAAAATATGGAGCTGGTTACAAAAATGGGAAGAGGGGAGGGAAAGAATCATGAAAACCTTTGTGAAATGTTTTTTTTTTAAAAAAAAAACATTTTGACTAGTTTGCTGACAGCTCTAGCATCCTGTAACAAATAAAACCTGAAATTAGCATAATACATCCGTCAAAACAATAAATATGTGAAAATGAGCACGTGAGTGAGGGTGGGGGAGAGCAAGTGATGGAGGGAGCAGGGACCTGCCTTTTGGAAGGGGTGGGACATTGGGGCAGGGCAAAGGTGTTCATTTTTCTGGAAATAGAAAGTTGGCAACCCTACTCATCTACCATTTCTTCTTAGCTGGGAATGTACAAAGTAGCAGTAGCTTTTCCAGCTAGAAATAGTTGATTTCCTTTTTGCGTGAGTTGATGATGGCCTTGTGGTTAAGGACTGCAGAGGGACTCAGGAGATCTGGATTCAATTCCCAGCTCTCCCACAGACTTCCTTTGTGACTTAGGACAAGACACTTAATCTCTCTGTAAAACAGGGATAATAAACCTTCCGTACTTTACAGGGGTATGGGGTGTAATGTTTGTGAGACACTTAGATACTGTGGTGACTGGAGACATATCTAGATAGATCCACCTGTGACGGGTTTGGTCACAGAGACTCTCTTGGGACTGTCACCTGATGTGCTGAAACTACCTCTGAGCCCATTTCCTCTGATAGCTTGGGACTCCAGAACCCTGTCTTGGTGAGCCAGACATGCTAGCCTGCTGCAACACAGACTCAGGGTCTGAACCACGCCCCCCCCAAAGCTGCAGACTTAACTGAAAACAGCTCAACAAGTACACTTGTCTCCAGCACCCAGACACCCAGCTCCCAATGGGATCCAAACCCCAAATAAATCCATTTTATTCTGTATAAAGCTTATACAGGGTACACTCATACATTTTCCACCCTCTATAACACTGATAGAGAGATATGCACAGCTGTTTGCTCCCCCAGGTATTAATCACTTACTCTGGGTTAATAAATAAACAAAAGTGATTTATTAAGCATAAAGAGTAGGATTTAAGTGGTTTCAAGTAATAACAGACAGAACAAAGTAAGTTACCAAGTAAAATAAAAAAAAACACGCAAGTCTAAGCCTAATACATTAAGAAACTGATTACAGATAAAAATCTCACCCTCAGAGATGTTTCAATAAGCTTCTTTCACAGACTGGACTCCTTCCTAGTCTGGGCCCAATCCTTTCCCCAGTACAGTTCTTGTTAGTTCCAGCTCAGGTGGTAACTAGGGGATTTCTCATGACTGCAGCCCCCCTTTGTTCTGTTCCACCCCCTTTTATAGCACAAGGTGGGACTCTTGTCTCTCTGGGGCCCCACCCCTCTTTCTAAATGGAAAAGCACCAGGTTTAAGATGGATTCCAGTATCATGTGACATGTTCACGTGTCCTGTGAGACTTCATTACCCACTGGTTTGCACACACTTATACAGGAAGGCTTACAAGTAAACAGAGCCATTTACAACCAATTGTCCTAGTTAATGGGAGCCATCAATATTCCAAGCCACCGTTAGCGGTCCACACTTTGCATAGTTACAATAGGACTTCAGAGTAATACTTCATATTTCTAGCTTTAGATACAAGAATGATACATTCATACAAATAGGTTGAACACACTCACATTACAGGCTTTGTAATGATACCTTACAAGAGACCTTTTGCATGAGGCATATTCCAGTTACATTATATTCACACTCATTAGCATATTTCCATAAAACATATGGAGTGCAACATCACACCACCATCATGATTAAAATTATAATGATACAGTGGGCTAAAATAAGTTACTATAGACTTAGCCCTGGTCTACACTACGAGTTTAGGTCGAATTTAGCAGCGTTAGATCGATTTAACCCTGCACCTGTCCACATGACGAAGCCATTTTTGTCAACTTAAAGGGCTCTTAAAATCAGTTTCTGTACTCCTCCCCGACGAGGGGATTAGCACTGAAATTGACATCGCCGGGTCGAATTTGGGGTAGTGTGGACGCAATTCGATGGTATTGGCCTCCAGGAGCTATCCCAGAGTGCTCCATGTGACCACTCTGGACAGCACTTTCAACTCAGATGCATTAGCCAGGTACACAGGAAAAGCCCCGGGAATTTGAATTTCATTTCCTGTTTGGCCAGTGTGGTGCACTCATCAGCAGAGGTGAACACGCAGAGCTCATCAGCACAGGTGACCATGCAGTCCCAGAATCGCAAAAGAGCTCCAGCATGGACCGAACGGGAGGTACTGGATTTGATCGCTGTATGGAGACGAATTCATGCTATCAGAACTCTGTTCCAAAAGATGAAATGATGAGCTGCATGCAATTCTAGTGGGTGCTCCTACCACTATCCCACCCCTGTCCATGGACACCTGCAAGCGGGGAGTCTCACGCAACAGGGATGAGGAAGAAGAGGAGGAGGACAACGCACAACAGGCAAGCAGAGAAACCGTTCTCCCCGACAGACAGGAACTGTTTATCACCCTGGAGCCAGTACCCTCCCAAGGCGGGCTGCCAGACCATGAAGCCAGAGAAGGCACCTCTGGAGAGTGTACCTTTGTAAATATAATACATGATTCCCAACTGACTGGTAGCTGTCTGGCATTGCAAGCTTCCAGAGGGCTATCGCCACTCGCTTGTGAACTGTGAGGACTGCTCTCATCCTGGTATTCTTGCGCTTCAGGGCAGGGGAAAGCAAGTCACAAAGTTCCATGAAAGTGCCCTTACGCATGCAAAAGTTTCGCAGCTACTGGGAATCATCCCAGACCTGCAACACTATGCAGTCCCACCAGTCTGTGCTTGTTTCCTGGGCCCAGAATCGGCATTCCATGGCATGAGGCTGCCCCATTGCCACCAGGATGTCTAAATTGCTGAGGCCCGTACTTTGAGAGAAGTCTGTGTCCATGTCCTCATCACTCTCGTCACCACGCTGCCGTTGCCTCCTCGCCTGCTTTTGCAGGTTCTGGTTCTGCACCCACTGCAGGATAATGCACTAGGTGTTTACAATGCTCTTAACTGCCGCGGTGATCTGAGCGGGCTCCATGCTTGCCATAGTATGGCATCTGCAGGAGAGCAGAGTTGCAGCGGAAGTGGTGGCTGACGACGGATGCCACGAGCATAGATATTTATAGAGAACGATGAGAGGACCTGCAAGATGGATTCATGAGAGCAGAGCGGAAGCGGTGGATGACGACAGTTAGCACCACACACATTTCCCGAGGAAGAACACACGTACCTGGGAGCCCATGACAGACAACATGGAGAAATTCACTATTGAGACAATCGTAGCAGAGCAGAGTTGCAGCAGAAGCGGTGGATGATGACGGTTAGCAGTCCTACTGCACTGTCTGCTGAAAGCAGTATGGCGTCCGCATGGAAAAAAGGTGCGAAATGATTGTCTGTCATTGCTTTCATGGAGGGTGGGATGACTGACGACATGTACCCAAAATCACCCAAGACAATGTTTTTGTCCCATCAGGCATTGGGAGCTTAACCCAGAATTCTAATGGGTGGTGGAGACTGCGGGAACTGTGGGATCGCTACCCACAGTGCACCGCTCCATAAGTCGATGCTAGCCACAGTAGTGAGGACGCACTTCGCCGACTTAATGCACTTAGTGTGGACATACGCAATCAACTGTATAAAATTGATTTATAAAAATCGACTTTTATAATATCGACCTAATTTCGTAGTGTAGACATATCCTTAAACATTCCCTCCTCCTACAGAAAAGTTCCCTGCAGCCTCATGGAGTCCCTGAGGATTCCCCAATTTATTCTTGCTTTTATTCCATTATCTTTTTAGGTCCTCTGTCACAGCTAATATCCTTATAGCTGAAGAGGTAATCAGTGTCAGTAATTCAGTGGATATAAGCAAGGATCTAGAGGGAATTGTAGCGGTTTAAAGTGTTGTAGATGTGAAGTGGAAACAAATTCCTATTTACCCGTGGAATGTTTTAATTCTTGGGTGTTGGCAACAGCAAGTGGCTTGAAAGGACTGGGAAAAGACTGTTATTGCAGCAGGTCAGGCACGATGGCAATTTAAAGTAATGATTTTGGGCATGTGCAACACCCCAGCCATTTTTCATATGCTTCTGGAGAAGGTACTGTATGGCCGCCTCTTTCAGTCTGTCTTATTATTTAGCTTGTGGTATACTCTGTGACTGAACCTGAAGAAACTAACCTCAGGCCCAGAGCTAGTAGAAACCGATTTCCACTGCATTTTTTAAAGGCACTTGTGACACCCTATGTTGACCTACCTCTGCTTCAGACACCCTCTTATATTAGACACAGATGCTAATGCTTATGGGTTGGGGGCACAAGTGTGTGAAAGGGTGGTGACCTATTAAAGCAAAAGTCTAAATTCTACTGAGACAAACTATTGCACCACCAGAAAGGAACTCTGAGCAGTGATTAAATCTGTAGACCATTTTCGCCACTCTCTAGATTCAAATAAAATGCATTTTTGGAAACGATGACTAACAGGAGCTGCAAACAGAGGAGAAGGCAACAGAGGGAGCTTGCCTGGGAACCGTTCGAGAGGAGCTACAGTGAGTGCTACATTAGGAAGCTGTGTTGTGAGCTGGTGGGGTGAATATCTGAGTGTCTGTCTGCTGTCATTTATTTGATTGGTGCTAGTTGCAGGGACTGTTTGACTTTGTGGTTGTTTGTTTGAAAAGTGTGAATTGGGAGTGCTTTGTTCCCAGTAGGCCTTGAGTAGTTGATTGGTAGAGGGAGTTTGCAGAAGCTTGGCAGCTGTACGTCAGGTTCCAGTTCTCAGAAGGGGGTGTTAGACTGCAGGTCTGTGCTCTGAAAGTCTGCTGACAGATCCCAAGACTGGGGCAATGTCTGGGCTTCATTCAGGCTACAGAGGCTTTAACACTAGATGATTCAAGGACCCAGAGTTTTGGATTCCCTCACCGCAGTCTGGTGGGTGGCCAGCAAGGGGGCAACCAGACAGATTTGTGACACTGCCATTGCAGGTTTGCTCTCTACGCTGCTTTCTGGCTTTGTGTAGTTCAATTTTAGGTGACCCAAGTTAGTAGGGCTGCCACCACGTTTTATAGGAGACTCAGTACAGTAGAGGTCACTTCCTAGATGTATTTTTTTCTGATCAAGTTTAAATTTTCTTTTGATTAATTTAATTCCTTCCAGTTTACCTTTTGAAGTACTATAATGAATATCTTTCCCTGCTTATTTGCATACATCAGTAATCATACTAATCAAATTTGTTACTGGCCCCATCTTGTAGCTCTTGGGGTCAATGTTCATTGGTGCAGGATCACCTTATTTAACTTAACTGTTTGTATTTGTTTCCTTGCTTATAAATTGGGTGTCTCCAGCTCAATTGTTTTAGCTGCTAGTCTCTTAATTTCTTCCAATTTGCCAACATCCTTCTCATATAGAAACATACAGAACTGAATAGTATAATTTTTGATTGGGTCTTAACAGTATTTTGTAATGAGAACTATTGCCTCCTGCATCTCATGTGTGAGAGATATGAAGGTGGAGCCTTAAACTGCATATATATTTTTTAAAAGAAGCTCAGAGGTAACAAGCTATCGATTATCACTTGGTTTTATACAGCATTCCTGATTTTTAAGACATTACCTTCTCATAAAAAGATCTGAAACAGATATTTTATTTCGTAATCACATGAATTTTTCCAAGTTGAATTATATTTTATTTCCTATCCTTATTTATAACTCCTCCAGATATCTTTGTGTTATTTTGTTGACCATGCCTTTGATGCACCTTTCAAGTTAGTATCATCTGCAGATTTGATTAATGTAGTAAATATTGTTTCCCTTACGATTATTATAAGACGTTATGCTAAATAAAATGGTGATACCCACTCCTTGTGATATTCCCAAACTTGATGTTCAGTGACTGTAAAAAATGGCAGCCAGCTATTTACCAGTCCACATGACAGTGCTGATATCACTCTTAATCCATATGATCATTAAATTCTTTAATGAAATCTTGCAATATTATTCGTGGTTCTTGGAATGAGAAAGGAATAAATAATCTTCAGTTACCATATACATTGCAAACTGCATCATATTTTCCTCTGCCAAGTGACAGTAACAAACAGATCTTGGCAAAAGATTTGACACAAAAGAAGTTTAAAAGTGAACTGGACCATCATTTATTTTGAATGATATGGCAATAAACCAGTAATTCAATATATCAGTGAGCAGCTAGAATTATGAAGCAGGGGAACTTAACACAACCATGAAATTAAAAAAAAAAGCACACAACTTTTTAAAGGTGAAAAAGATAACCATGTTTTCAAAGTCACAGCTTTATATGAGAAACAGTGCCCTCCGTGTCCTCTTTTCCCAGTCATGTAAAGCTTGGCCATTCTGTGGAGAACCCTTTTCCAGTCATTTGTTATTGATCACTACGGACCTCCATATTGCCCACCATTATTGAAAATACTGTAGCATCAAATGATAATTACTTGAAGGAATACAGATAAGTATTCACTGTAAGCATGGGGCCAAATTCTTCTGATTTACATTTAATTAACTCCAAAGCAGCAAGGGTATTTCTTGAAATGTAGGTCAATATAACGGCATAGAATTTGACTGGCTAACATGAGACTTAAGCTTGAGATCACAACTGGAGGTAAGTTACACACTAAACAGCCTATCACTTGATGCATCATGCCAGATCAGAAAGTAAAAATGCTGTTAAGGATTTGGCAAGTTTGCATTTATAGTAACTATTATGTTCAAATTATGAAGAGGTGAAGCTTTGCACCAAAGAGAAAAGGCTCAGAAGAAAGGCTCTGTAAGGACACATGGTTTAATGAGACTTCTTTTCTTAGCTGAATGTTATTCAGTTCTGAGCATCAAATTTATATGCCACACGTTTTAATTAAAACATGCCAAAAGGCTAGGGGAAAAACAGACCGATTTTCAAACCACCAAGATCTGGGCTATAACACAGCATATTTGTTGGCATCATTTGATTCCAAGACTGCCACAACAAGGAATTTTAAGCCAAAAAAATCCTTTGGTAATTCTTTCCAGTCCCTGAAATCTCTGTAATTTGGATGCCAGAACAACAGCAGGATACTGCAGAAACAAAGGCAAAAAAGCAGGGACAAACTGCATGATGTGTAAATTTAAAGTTCTGATGAAAAATAATGGTCTTAGCTGACTGAAGGTGCAAGAAAAATAGGACATCACGCTTTTCAGACTCATCTAAGGATTTAAGAACACGAGGAAAATACAGAATTCCTTGAGTTCATGGAGTAACAGTTCTAAAACTCAAAACACAAAAGTCTTGTGTTTATATTGTGGGGGGGAAGAGTTACAGGATCACTGGAAAAGAGAAAGTTGAACACTGCCAGTATCATATCATTTCATAATACTTATTAATCCCAAATAAATATGAATAACTGACAGTCACATGAGCATAGATTTTATTTAACATATACGAATTTACCTAAAATATATTTAACACCTCTTGTATATTAAATAAGAAATATTAAAGAAAAACTCTGAACCTTTAGGCAGAGTTGGATTTGCCCAAAGGGCCCATGCCCAGGCCAATTTGGAGGCCCCCCCTACAGGGGCTCTGGAACCTGGGTAGAAGGGGGGGGGGGCCCCACCAGCACCAGAATGTGACCCTGCCCCCTGCTCCTCCTTTCTCCCCCCATGGTCCTACTCCCTGTTCCTTTTCTTCACCCCTCCCCTGAGGTCCTGCCCCCTGGCCAGGCTGGAAGCTGGAGTCCAGACATGGTAAGAGCCACCTAGGGAACCCGGCTGCTATGAGGAGACCTGGACTCTCCACCTGCCCTGGGCTGAAGGCAGCCCCCAGCCCATGTTCCCCCCCCCATCCCCCAAAGTGCCACCCAGGGCAGGTAGAGGGTCCAGGGCTCCTCACAGCAGCCCGGGCTCCCTGACCAGGGCCTCGAATGGAAGGGAGGAACAGGGGGCAGAGCCCTGTAGTGAGAGGGAGCTAAGGCCCACCTCAGCCCCCCACAGGGAAAAGGCTGGTGCCGTACTGCTTGCAGGGGCTGTGCTTCACGGGCCAGTAGGGGAGCTGATCACCATGCTGCAAAGTGCAGCCCTGCCGCCACTGCCCGGCGCCTGTTTGCGGCTACTATGCCCATGTTAAAAAGTGGGCAGGCATGGCCCCCAGGGTGTGGGCGGCCCGAGTGTTCTTTGTGCCCAGGGCCCCAATAAAACTCAGTCTGCCTGTAGGTCACATTGCATTGCACTCTGACCCCTGGACCCTCCATGAGTGATTGGTGCTTTTTCCATCAGCTGCGTTTGCAGTCCTTACTGTACTAGGCAACCATTTCAACATTAATTTTCAAACTGCTGTTTTGCAGTTTTAATGGTGGAAGTAGGTGTTGCTGTGGTGTCTTGTACTCCATGGCCCCTTTCAAGCATGTTGTCCCTTTTCATAGCCTTTTGTGATCTTAAGGAATCAGTTTTCATACACAAGTGTAAAGAAAACCAAAAACCACCCACCACACGCAAGATAACTGAGATATGCTGTAGTGATTTGTTTAGCCATATTTGCATCATTTGTGTCTCCTATATATAAACTGTGGCCTGAGATAATATCACAAGTGTAATCATTTTAATTCAGAGTGTGTACAGTCTAGCACCCATTCAGCCAATTTATACTCACATCTGTCTCTGTATTTAACATATTTATGTGTTTGTTTGTATTGTGTCGTGCATCAGATCCATAGTAATGGGATCCTGCTCCATGGTGCTAGGCACTGTACAAACACAGAATAAAAAAGTGCTTGAAATACCTTATAATCTAAGAATAAAACAAGAAACAGATGACTATAGACAGGGAAGGAATGGTACAAGGAAACAATGAGACAATATTGGGCAGTACAAGTAGTGATCTCAGCCATTGTCAACTTTGTGGGCATCATAGCACAGGAGAATTTTGAG
Organism: Eretmochelys imbricata; assembly: GCF_965152235.1. NCBI lineage: Eukaryota > Metazoa > Chordata > Testudines > Cheloniidae > Eretmochelys > Eretmochelys imbricata. The sequence goes on from NC_135572.1 coordinate 98,963,977, forward strand.
AAGGGTTTTGAAGGATAATAATGGGAGTTCCTCCCCAAGCTTAAGAATGGGTGAAAACAAAGATATGTTAGAAAATTTAACAAGTGGGCAGTGGAAAGTGGCAGCGGAGAGTGGCAGCATGGCTGATCAGAGGAGAGATTGGTACCACAATACTGAAAGAGGGGTGACATGGTCAAAGCAATGGACTAGGAAAATGATCTTTGTAGGAATACTCTGAATGGATCTGGGCAGGACAAGATTGCTGTGAACAGAGGCAGCTAACAGGAGAGTTTTGGAGAGAGCAGCTGCTGACTCTGTGCTTAGGAGGTAGTGAGACTTGGTGAGTGGTGTTTGGTCTGCCTGTGAGTTGTTTGTTTGTTCTCTGTGTACAGGCTGCATAGCTGGGCTGTGGGCCCAGGTAAGCCTTGGGAGCTTTGATCAGTACTTTACTAAAGGCCTGGAGATTTTAGCCCCTGAACAGTTCAAAAAGAATGTTGATAAATCAGAGAGGGTTCAGAGAAGAGCTAAGAGAATAATTAAAGTATTAGAAATCATGTTTTATAGGCTAGACTCTATTTAGTGCAACAAAGAGAAGGCTAAGGGGTGACTTGACTACACTCTAAGTACCTACATGGGAAACAAATATTTGAAAATGGGCTCTTCAATCTAGCAGAGAAAGGTATAACACACTCCAATAACTAAATTGAAGCTAGACAAATTCAGACTAGTTATAAAGATGTACATTTTTAATGACAGGAGTGATTAATCATTGGAACAATTTATCAAGTGCTGTGGTGGATTCTCCATCAGTGACAAGGTTTAAATCCAGATTGGATTTAATTCTAAAAGCTATGCTCTAGGAATTGTGTAAGGGAAGTTCTATGGCCTGTGCTATACAAGAGGACAGACCAGATCATCACCATGATCCCTTTTGGTCTAACAATCTGACTATCAAGGCAAGAGAGAGACAAATGTTGCAGATAGAGAGCTTGGATGAAAGTTTTAGTGGTATGGATGGATAAGAAAGGTCAAATTTTAGAGTGGTTTTCCAGAAAGAATCAGCAAGATTTAGACATAGCCTGGATGTGGGGACTCCAAGAAAGGTCTGAATCGAAGATGAAACCCAATTTATGGGCTTGAGTGACAGGCAAGCTGTTGGTGTTGTCCACGGTGATTAAGAAAGAAGGTAGCTAGAAAGGCTTGGGAGAAAGATTAGGAGCTCTGTTTTAGCATGTTGAGCTTGAGCTGATGGCTAGATATCTATAAGAACATGTCAGAGTTATTAGGTGATCAGCTTTTTAAATTTCCACAACCAGTTCAGCTAGACAGTTAAACATGTGCTGAAGTCAATCTCTGTTCAGCAAAAGGCGATAAACACATGCTTATGTTTTCTATGAGGAAATGACAGCAATTAGATGGTCAGTTGGGCCCTCAAATCAGATACTCAGACTTTTAGTGCTTAATATGTGCAAACAATGTTTGCGGTTCAAAGCAATTAATCTACAATTAACTGCACTTGCAAAATTGTGCTAACAGTTCTATGTGGGTATAAAACAATAGGCTGGCTTTCAAAAACTGAGTGCATTATGTTGTTTAGATGCATTTTTAAAGGAACATTAATTTTATGTGTAGATTGGCTGACGGTGGGCTGGCCTGCAGAATGCTCTGAATTGAGTTTGTGTGATTATTGGGATGTCCAGGTCCAAATGAGAACATCCATTATTTAGATCCATCATACTGGAAAGAATTTTAAAATCCTCAACATTTCTCAAAGAGACAAGAATGAAAACAACTGAGAAGTGGTCACAATCAAAAAATCAATTTAAAATGTGAACTGCTTCTTAATCAAAATCCAACATGCATGCACGCACGCACACACACAAACTCAATCTCTCTTTAATTTTTCATAGTCTGACTCATCTAGAAATGTACTTCTTTTCATTGTCCACTACACTCATCTTAGCTGGAACAAAACTTCTGCCAATAGCTAACAATTCTCAGAATAAAACGCTTTGGCTTTAATTATAGTAATTTTCTTTTTTGGACTTGCATTTTAGGAGTAATATAAAGAAAATGAATTTTATCCCTTGAAGAGATAGTATTCCACTTCCATACTCTCTAAATAGTGTGCACGAGCAAAAGAAAAAAAAGATAAAGTTTAATTTGGTAATTTGATAACCACTTACATCAAAGAGTTGTACAAACATTAATTTCCATAACAATCCTGGGAGGTAGGTAAGTACAGAAATTACCATCAAAATGTTGACATTTAGGACAAAAAACTTTCAAACCTGAACACTTAAATTTAGGCATTTGAATCCTCACCTTAATAGAAAGGGCCTGACTTTTTTCAAAGGTGCCACTATTTAGTTAAGAATTCAAATGCCTAAACTTCAGACATTCAGATTTGAAAAATTTAGCCCTACTCTGTAAAAGTAATTACTTTTACTATGATGTTATAGATCTTCCCCATAAGAAGTATTATGGGAAAGTTGTAGAAGCAACCTATAATAAGGCTAAAAAAATTTTTTTTCAAAGCAGTTGGAAAATATTACATAAAATGCTCCAATGCCTCCGTGGTTTGTTTTGGGGATTTGAAATTTGGCAACAGAATATTCCTAGGATCAGAGAGGTGCATTTTGCTGTCCCACTGAAAATCTGTTCAGATTTGGCAGAATTATAAGAGGTCAAAAAACACCAGTTGTAATGTGTAGTGTTGCTAAAGACTTTCTGCTGAAAATTGCAAACATGCCATCTGCACTGAGTATGCTCCTCAGCTTCACAGAGCCTCTTCACATATGGTATCGGACCTGGAAACGTTCCCCAGCATCTTCCTGTATCACGCTGAAATAGACATACAGAATAGGAGCAACTACTGACGAATGGGAAGAATAAGTTTCTTTCACCTTTAATCCTGATTTCTATCACAGTTCTGCTTGCCCTATGTCTGTGCAGTGTAGTTATAGCTCTGTCAGTCCCAGGATACTAGTATATCTTTTATTGGACTGAAGATATTAGCCCACCCACCTTGTTGCCCTATGTCTGTACATTTAAAATGACCTTAAATCTTTCCTTCAGGCTCCTGCTTATCCCCATTTCATGACCTCTGAAACCGATAATTTTTGGTCTTCGTCCCCCTTTGCAAGTCCCCAAGCTACTTTGGGTACTTGCTTGCTAAACTTCAGCCAGTACAGCTTGCAGTGAGAAGAGGCGGCCCAGAAATTGCAGCACTTCCACTGTTGCCTGCATTTTTCTCCCCACCTTTTCCCCTTAAAAAAACCTTCTAGGGAGTGACATGAAAAAAAGGGATGAAGACCACAGAAAAAGCAATGAGGAAACTGATAATTCCATATTCAGTGCAGGGATTTGGATTGTGTGCAATAAATAAGGATTGGAACCAAGCATTTAATGATGGAGAAAAGACAGTCCATCCTGTGCACTGAACTTAGCATCTGCATTGTGTGATTCACAGCTTCTCTCATTTTTCTTGCAGAAGTGACAACGTTTGATTATACCTCCTAGTAGCCAGTGGAAATAATATTCCCTTCTCATAGTCCTTTTGAGAATGAATGAAGGGTATTCATTTTTACAGCAGTAGAGAATGGGGTTGCCAGGCATCCAGTTTTCAACCAGAACGCCAACTCAGAAAGGGACCCCGGCAGCTCTGGTGAGCACCGCTAATTGGGCCATTAAAAGTCCAGTTGGCCACCTGCAGCAGGTCAGTCAGCTCCCTGGCTCCACACAGCTCCTGTCATGTCCCTCCTCTGGCGCCTAGGCACAGGGATGGCTGGGGGCTCCGCATGCTGCCTCTGCCCTGAGCGCTGACTCTGCAGCTTCCACTGTTCAGGAACTGCGGCCTGTGGGAGCTGCGGGGACGATGCCTGCATGCAGGGGCAGCACGCAGAGCCACCTGGCTTCCCCTGTGCCTAGGAGCTAGAGGAGGGACATGACAGCTGTTTTGCCTGAGGTAAGTGCTGCCCAGAGCCCATACCCCAAACCGCCTGCCCCAGCCCTGAGCCCCCTCCCCCACCCAAACTTCCTCCCAGAACCTGCACCCCATCCCACACCCCAAACCCCTGCTACACTCCTGAGCCTCCTCCTGCACCCTGAACCCCTCATTTCTGGTCCCACTCCAGAGCCCACACCCTTAATCCAAAGCCCATACCCCCTCCCACACCCCAACCTCCTGCCCCAGCCCAGAGCCCACTCCCACATTCCGAACCCTCCAGCCGAACCCCCCTCCTGCACCACAACCCCTCAGCCCTGGCCCCACCCCAGTGCCTGCACCCCCAGCTGGAGCCCTCACCACCCTCCCCACGCACACCCCAACCTCCTGCCCCAGCCCAGTAAAAATGAGGGAGTGAGCAAGGATGGGAGCCTCATAGAAGGAGCAGTATAGGTGGCAGGGCAAGGGTGTTTGGTTTTCTGCAACTAGAAAGTTGGCAACCCTAGTCGAGAAAGAATGAGGATTTTGTGACATCCACATTGTGTGATCAGTTTTTAAAGAACTAGGCTGATTTCTTTATGTGTTATTTTTAATTTCTTCTTTATAGTGCTAGCTAAAACTGTATGAATACTTTTCAGAGTAACAGCCGTGTTAGTCTGTATTCACAAAAAGAAAAGGAGTACTTGTGGCACCTTAGAGACTAACCAATTTATTTGAGCATGAGCTTTTCTTTATTTTATACTACCAGTGAAATTGTCTTCATGTAAGAATTATCTCAGTAACCGTATTACAAAAGTGTGTGATCAATGTAGAATAATTTTATGATAGGAGAGTATTTTTATATCCATATAAAGTGTAATTTTTTCTAATTGGGATCTGCTTTTCATAAGCCTTAGGCCAAATTTAGACCTAGTTTAAGAGGGCAGTGTTGGATTATGACATAGGTCATATAGGAGAATGTAGGTATACATGGCCCTCCCTTGCGGTCATTCTCAGAGAGAGGCCAAGCCTCTTCACTGTCATGCCCCTGTAAAGACAGTCTAAGACAATGGGGAAGTCACAAATCTCAGGGCTCGATCCTTCCAGCAGGGCAGATCAGTGAGTGGTGCAGGGCCTTCAGGCATGGCAGGGCCGCAAGCAGTCTAAAGACAAGCCTCAGGCAGGATAAAGCCAGGTATATAGTCTGGGAACCCAAGCCCTCAGGCAGGGCAGTGTGTCCAGCACAGCCTGATGGCCCAGGGGCTCCGGTGCAGGGGGCAAGCGCCCAGCACAGCCTAGCTCAGCAGGCTCACACAGGCCTCCTGGCCAAAGGTGGGGAGACTGCCACCCCAGGGGTGAGGTAGTAGGAGATAAAGGGACACAAGCCCACCCAACTCCACTGCATACCAGCCCAGGGCCCTAACAGTGGCAAAATGTTCAGCCACTGGGTCAGCAGGAATCCAGCCACAACACGCTGAACCAGACTCAGGCAGCAACACAGCCAGACCATAGCCAGCTGTCCCTAGGCCACTTCCTACCCCCCCTTCAGGGTGTACCTTGATCTCAGGGTTGTCCTCCATCTCCCCTGGGTACACTGCAAGCGGTAATCCCAGCCACACCTCAGCATCAGGCATGTCTAGTAGCTCAGGCAGTTCAGATGAATCCTTGGAACAGCAGACTCTGGCTCCAACAGCAGGGAGCTGTTTGCTTCCCTCAGGGGCTTCAGCCCAAATGAACTACAGCATCTGCCTTTTATACTTCCACTTCCTTTCCCACCTCTCTGCTTCCAGCATGGTGGGCCTGGGTTTCCTGGTTCCACCCACCAGGGGGCATCTGGCTTACTGCACCTGGCTCCGGACTGCCCCAGCTCCAGCTCCAGCTCCACTCTGCCTCAGTACAGCTGCTGCTCTGCCTCCAGCTCCCTGGATTGCTTCTCTGGCCCCTCCTGTGCTCTGGTTGCTGCAGCTCTGCTCCCAGGACAGGTCTGCTCCGCAGGCTGCTTCTGTGACTCTGCTCCCAGCACTGACCTGCTTCGTGGGCTGCTTTTCTGGCCCGTCTGGCTCTGGTTGCTGCAGCTCTCCTCCCAGGGCAAGTCTGCTCTCTCTGGGCTGTACCTCTGGCTTTGGGGCTGCAGCTCTGCTCCCGGCACAGGGTCTGCTCTCTCTGGGCTGCTTTTTTGGTCCCCAGCTCAACTTGGGCCCGTTTTCTCCTTATTTCAGCCCCACTCTGTCTGACCCAGGCAATTCCAGCTCACACAGAGGACAGGACCCCCCTGGCCTCCTGACTCCCTGATTAGCCTGCCCGCCCTGTCATTCAGGCTGCCCTGGAGCATGGGCCTCTCCCTATTGTTCCTGGGGACTGTCAGTGTAAGGTTCCTGATTTCCCATCGTTCCTTCCCACTTTTAATACTGGGAGCTAGCAACTAAAACACCCCCACTGAATGTTAGTAAGGGGGCAACCGTCCCCTTACACATGGCTGGGGCCTCAGAGGAGGGGCGGGGCAAGGGTGTTCTACCTTGTGCAAGTAGAAAGTTGGCAACCCTAGGTGGAGAGGGAGGACCCAGGTCCCTGTACCTCCCCCTGGCCTTAAAGACTGAAGCCCTGGAACCAAGCAGGGGTCCAGGAGCCATATGCTCTAACTACTTGGCTGACTGGCCCTCCAGGCCGCCTGTTACATTGCCTTAAACTAATACTATATAACTCCATTGCGTTAGACGGATTTACAAATTTGGCTTGGGTAACAGTGTACTATTGCTGTCGGCTAATACCGTTACTCATTTAGCTCAAGTGCTGTGTATTTGAGAGTATGTCTACACTGCAATGAAAGATCTGATGCATGGCCACAGCTAGCTGGGGTCACCTGATTTCGGCTCATGGGGCTCAGCCTGCGGGGCTAAAAATTGCAGACGTACTCATTCATGCTTGCGCTGGAGCCTGGGTTCTGAAACCCCATGATGGGGGAGGATATCAGAGCCCTCACTCCTGCCCAAGCCCAAATGCCTATATTGCAATTTTTAGCTCCGCAGCCTGAGCCCCACGAGCTTGAGATAATTGACGTCAGCTCTGAGACGAGGTGCCCTGAGTTTTTTTTATTGTAGTGTAGATGTACCCTCAAGATCCCAGATTTAAACTGCTGATGACCCATGCCTAGGCTACCTTAATTCTGCTATTTCTTAATTTTTGAGTAATCAACTTTGTTTTTTTAATATAGTGGTATTTTTTTATAAAGCATGTGTGTGTATATATCAGTGTATTTCCTCTCTCCCTTCCTCCCCCACCCCTTTATATTACTAAGGATATTTGCCCGAGAATGGGAACTTTCCATATCAACGTTAATGAGTTCCTGACCCTTTGCTTGTGACATTCCAGTGCATTCTTCTGGAAATGGTTGGTGCTGATTTTTTTCCAGTGTTCATACAGGGCTGGTCCTGCCCCCCCCCACACACACACACACCCACACACACACCTTCTGCCAAACATCCTGAATCAGTTGTACAACAACTTTCCAGACAACCTGCAAACAGCAGCAGCAGCACATCCTCTAATATATGCAACACATGGAGATTGCTGCAAGAGAAACTGACTTGTGTGACATAGGTCGGAATATGAACAAGAGGCTGCTAGGCAGCTCTCCAATACCACTTTCTACAAGCCATTACCCTCTGGTCCGACTGAGGATTACCAAAAGAAATACACCATTTGCTCAAGAAACTCCCTTAAAAAGCACAAGAACAAATCCGCACAGACACACCCCTGGAACCCCGACCAGGGGTATTCTATCTGCTACCCAAGATCCATAAACCTGGAAATCCTGAACGCCCCATCATCTTAGGCATTGGCACCCTGACAGCAGGATTGTCTGGCTATGTAGACTCCCTCCTCAAGCCCTACGCTACCAGCACTCCCAGCTATCTTTGAGACACCACTGACTTCCTGAGGAAACTACAATCCATCGGTGATCTTCCTGAAAACACCATCCTAGCCACTATGGATGTAGAAGCCCTCTCCACCAACATTCCACACAAAGATGGACTACAAGCCGTCAGGAACAGTATCCCCGATAATGTCACGGCAAGCCTGGTGGCTGAACTTTGTGACTTTGTCCTCACCCATATCTATTTCACATTTGAGGACAATGTATACCTTCAAATCAGCGGCACTGCTATGGATACCTGCATGGCCCCACAGTATGCCAACATTTTTATGGCTGACTTAGAACAACGCTTCCTCAGCTCTCGTATCCTAATGCCCCTACTCTACTTGCGCTACACTGATGACATCTTCATCATCTGGACCCATGGAAAAGAAGCCCTTGAGGAATTCCACCATGATTTCAACAATTTCCATCCTACCATCAACATCAGCCTGGACCAGTCCACACAAGAGATCCACTTCCTGGACACTAGGGTGCTAATAGGCGATGGTCACATAAACACCACCCTATACTGGAAACCTACTGACCACTATTCCTACCTACATGCCTCCAGCTTTCATCCAGACCACACCACACGATCCATTGTCTACAGCCAAGCTCTAGGATACAACCGCATTTTCTCCAACCCCTCAGACAGAGACAAACACCTACAAGATCTCTATCAAGCACTCTTACAACTACAATACCCACCTGCTCAAGTGAAGAAACAGATTGACAGAGCCAGAAGAGTACCCAGAAGTTACCTACTACAGGACAGGCCCAACAAAGAAAAGAACAGAACGCCACTAGCCATCCCCTTCAGCCCCCAACTAAAACCTCTCCAACGCATCATCAAGGATCTACAACCTATCCTGAAGGACGACCCATCACTCTCACAGATCTTGGGAGACAGGTCAGTCCTTGCCTACAGACAGCCCCCCAACCTGAAGCAAATACTCACCAGCAACCATACACCACACAACAGAACCACTAACCCAGGAACCTATCCTTGCAACAAAGCCCACTGCCAACTGTGTCCACATATCTATTCAGGGGACACCATCATAGGGCCTAATCACATCAGCCACACTATCAGAGGCTCATTCACCTGCACATCTACCAGTGTGATATATGCTATCATGTGCCAGCAATGCCCCTCTGCCATGTACATTGGTCAAACTACATAAAAGAATCAATGGACACAAATCAGACGTCAAGAATTATAACATTCAAAAGCAGTTGGAGAACACTTCAATCTCTTTGGTCACTCGATTACAGACCTAAAAGTGGCAATTCTTCAACAAAAAAACTTCAAAAACAGACTCCAATGAGAGACTGCTGAATTGGAATTAATTTGCAAACTGGATACAATTAACTTAGGCTTGAATAGAGACTGGGAGTGGATGGGTCATTACACAAAGTAAAACTATTTCCCCATGGTTATCCCCTCCTCTCCCCCCCACTGTTCCTCAGACCTTCTTGTCAACTCCTGGAAATGGCCCACCTTGATTATCACTACAAAAGGTTCCACACACACACACACCCCACCCCGCTCTCCTGCTGGTAATAGCTCGCCTTACCTGATCACTCTCCTTACAGTGTGTATGGTAACACCCATTGTTTCATGTTCTCTGTGTATATAAATCTCCCCACTGTATTTTCCCCTCAATGCATCCGATGAAGTGAGCTGTAGCTCAGGAAAGCTTATGCTCAAATAAATTTGTTAGTCTCTAAGGTGCCACAAGTACTCCTTTTCTTTTTGCGGATACAGACTAACACGGCTGATATTCTGAAACCATCCCAGTCAGGTTCTCTCTATAGCTAGCTCACTGTGTAGCATACTTCATGCAGAAGGAAACTGATTAATCCTAGCTAGGGAAAAGTCAGTTTCCTTCTGTATCAGCTTAAAAACATATTACACACAAGGGGGATCTTTTTGATCCTGTGCAGCTCTTCCATGCATAAAATGCTGCTGCTCTTTCAGACAGCAAATAATAAGAAAAAAGAGCAATAAGAGAAGAGTGAAAAGATAGCAGAAAGGAGGAGAAAAATGCAAGAGAAGAAAAGGGCAAAAAAAGAGACACACTGAGAAAAAGGTAAAGTGGAAATAATAGCAGTTGTCTGAATATTGGTGATTCATTGTCTAGCTAGTCAGATATTTAGATTGTTCTCAGTGCCTACCACGTTCAATATTATTCCAAAGGATCTTGTGTTCAGTGTCAAAGAAGTGTGGATATTCTTTTGAGATTCAGCTGAGACAGAAAATGCCGCAGGGAGTGTGTGCTGTATAGCACTCCTTGCACCTTGTGGTGGAAGATGTCTTGCATGCACCCTCACCACTCATTGCCAGATGCTAGCAGGAGATATGGGGAGGCTTGGCCATGCCCATAACCTGGCTAACCACACCCACTTGGGGCCATGGAGTGGCATGAGATGTATTCACCAGTCTTGATCGACTAGTGCTCAGGGAGTGCTAGAGGCCTGCACAGGTGCACTGAGGGGATGGGACTCCTCCCAGTACACGTGTGTACGACAAGGCACAGTAAAGCCCCATATTTGAACTGTGATGGGTGTTAGAACTACAAGAAGTTCCTCTTTTTTCCAAGTATAGTTTTGGTCATAAATACTTGACAGTATTAATGTTTGTTCCTAACCTAGTGAGCGTGTTTTTATTAGGAGCAATGTGGAGCATCTGAGATTAGTTATTTCAGAGATACAGTTCACCTGAACGTACTTGCAGGTCTTTTTATCAGGGTCATTGGGAGCATTAAGGTCTCATAAATAATGGTGTGTGAATGTTTTCCCTTCTTTCCTTTATTCCTTTTCATCTGTGAAAAGTTTTTTGTCTTAGTTTAGATTATGAAGTTGCTTCCCATTTGAGGGAGAATATACTAGAGCTAAATAACATGCAGTGAGAATTCGGGACTGTATAGTTTTGTTGCACCTGGAGAATACAATAGCTTGTTACATTTGTTAAGCAAATTTTTGTCTTACAAACCCTCTTCCCAAAAAAGTTCTTTTGCAACATTTCTTAGCTATTTCTTTTAGTCGGGGGTATTACTTTGATTATTCAGAAAATGGCATGGTAAAATTTTTTTAATTTACAAGTTTTATTGTATTTTAAAGTATTTAGCATTCAATATTCATACTGAAAACACTTATTAAAAGAATACAGTTTTAATTATTGTTAAGGATTTAAGATTTAAGCACCAAGGGCAATTTAGGTTACATATTTGGAAAAACTTTCTAAGTATAAAGGCTGTTAAGCTCTGCCAAAGGGAAGTTGTGGGAGCCCCACCACTGGAGGTTTTAAGAACAGGTTGGACAAACACCTGTCAGGGATGGTCTAGGTTTACTTAGTCCTGCAGCACAGAGGCTGGACTTGATGGCTTCTCGAGAACCCTTCCAGCCCTATATTCCTCTAATTCTATGATTCCAGTGAATAGGTTAACAGTTAAAAGCATTTAAATGATCATCAATTTTAGGAAAATTCTCGTGGATTTTATAACATTACTATCTGAATTTTGGTTTCTTATTCATACTTAAGTGTGTTGATTGAAATATTATCTGTGAAAGAGGAAGTGGTTTCTAAAATTTTGTAAAAGAACTTTAAGGATTTTTTAAGATATATTTTTAGTGTTTGTTTTATTCAGGGGAAGGAGGGGTCTGCAGTCTTCGTTCTGTGTATACTACATTACTATCCAATACATGATGGTCCCATATATATGTTGGATCTGATTTTGTTGAGAGCAAGATAAATTTGTTGTCTGAAATAGTAGCATGCATCTTGGGAGTAGGAGGAAGAAATCATAAATCCTGTGAGGACAGAAAATTTACCATTGGTAATGGAATTGATTCCTTGATCTTGTGTTTAGTATTGGTTAGGTAGGTTTTATTTCTACTCTATACATTCAGGTTTAGCACATGCAAATACAAAATACATTTGAAAATGGCAGCTAATCATTTCTCTGGCTTCGAGTTTAGGAAGACTCCGCACAATGTTGAGCCTGTGATAGGAAAGAGGGAAATAAATAGAGAATTTTACTGAAAAATAGAGCATGGAACTATAGTAAGCAAATTGATGATCTACTTGCCGGTCTTAAAACCTGTCTGCTAACAATAAAGGCAAGCAAACTTCACCAGCAAGCACTCGCTGTTTTCCTATTTATTAGAAAGATAAAATTGTTAAAGGGAAATCGAAGGAAGCTTACAGTGTTCCAGCAGTGCAGTATGTGCTTTGTGTATTGATGGAAAAAGGAGCAATCGCTTCCCAAATATCCTGATTCAGTGGACTTTTAACAATAATTAATAATTAGCTCTTATATAGTGATTTTCATCTGCAGATCTCACCGTGGTTTACGAAGAAGGGTAAATAAAATTAGCATTTATTTTCTATTTTAAATAAACCCTCTAGATTTGAAATTTTATCTGTAAAAATTTGATAGGTTTAATATATTTATTGTATCAATAATAGTGCATATTCAGTTGTCTCTGTGGGAAAAGACTAGCGAGATTGAGCTATTTGCATATTTTTGTCAGTGAATCAAAGCTTCTTGTACTAACATAAAAGGGTATTATTTTACATTGTAAAGATACAATTTCAGAGAAGATTACAACCAGCTGATCTTGTTTTCTAGAGTAGAAAAGTGATTCAAATCCTGTGGGTGCATTTTAATAAGGGCTGGATTATCTCATGGCCCCTCACTGAATTTATACCAATGCAAGCAATAAGCCTAATCAAATGTCATGCTTTAAGTTGTCAATTGATTGCCTGCAGGGGTCAGGAAGGTCCCCCTCTGCCAACCCTCTCCTCTCCCCCCCCCCCCCCAATGCAGATGTGCATCACTGTTTAGGATTTGGCCATTCCAGAGGAAGGTTATTGATCTAGAAGAACCAATGGCCTGCTCGGGATGGTAATTTTTGTGGAATCCTGACATCAATACAGGACTTTTACCTTTGAATATTTTTTTCTTCATCTGTACATTGCTGTAGCCTGAACCTTGTCACCCAAACTGGTTAAACTTTGCCAGATCCCTTTAAAATATTACTTGTTAACCAAAAACCTTAGGGAAAATATTGGAGTTGCATTTCAGCTCAGGGTCTGGAAACACTTTTGACAGCGTTAACAGATGGGTGAATTTGTACTGTAGCAGCAAAGCCAGACTCACCTGTGCTGCTTGTACTGTTGACTCTTATCAACAGAAGGAGTTTTTCCTTCGATGTAGATAATCTACCTCTCTGTGACAGGCAGTAGCCAGGTTGACAGAAGAATTCTTCCATCAACCTCTCTATGTCTACAGTGGAGGTTAGGTCAACCTAACTAAAGTGCATGTGGCATGAAATTTTTCATAGCCCTGAGCAATATACCAAGGTCAACCTAAGTTTTAGGTTTATAATAGGCCTCAGTCTCTTTATTTCCCCTTACCCTTTCTTTAGACTCCTTTCTCAAATTGTTTAGCATCTCCAGGCATGAACTGATACAGTAAAGTTTACAGAGTGGCATACGTTGGTAGGCTTGGCTTGTTGAGATTTGAAGGCAAAGGAAGCGGTTGTCATTAATTAGATTGTTCCAAGTGTATGGGGTGGCAAAGAAAAAAGGCAGAAAGCCAGGAGTGAGAGAGAGAGACTAAGAATGTAAAATATTCAGAGCAGTAGAATTACCGTAATGCTTCAAAATCCACTGCAGTGAAAAATCCCATTGAACCTTCATCTGGGAAATCAAGCTTTAGGAGAGAACTTCAGTGGCTAAATTAGTGGCAAATAAAGAGAACTTGATTAGGGAGCGAAGCTGGGTAACAGCTACTTACAGCAGAATCTTGGCTGCCACAAGATCCATTAATGGAGTGGCATTTACATATGTTTATGCTGCTTCTCCGACCTGGTCAAGAAGAAAAGCAGGATTTTGACAGCTGACAGGAAAAGGAGAAAAAATTGAAAGAGAAAACCATAGTCTAGTTGAATATAATATGAACATTTAAAACAAAAAGAAATCCAATATGGCCTATTTAGGGTTCATAACTTTTTAATTGCACAAAATCAAAAACCCTTGCCCCGCCCCCTACCCCACGGCCCCACCCCTTCTCCAAGGCCCTGCCCTCCACTCACTCCATCCCCCCTCCTTCTGTCCTTCGCTCTCCCCCACCCTCACTCGCTTGCTCATTTTCACTGGGCTGGGGCAGGGGATTAGGGTTTGGGAGGGGGAGAGGGCTCCAGCTAGGAGTGCAGGCTCTGGGGTGGGGCTGGGGATGAGGAGTTGGGGGTGCAGAAGGGTTTTAGGGTTGGGGTGCAGGAGGGGGTTGGGGTGTAGGAGGGGGTGCTGGGTGTGGGCTCCAGGAGGAAGTTTGGGTGTTGGAGGGGGCTCAGGGCTGGGGGTTGGGGTGCATGTTCTAGGAGGGAGTTTGGGTGCAGGAGAGGGTTCTGACCTGGGGCAGGGCGTTGGGGTGCAGGAGGGGATTTGGGGTGCGGACTCTTGCCGGGTGGTGCTTACCTCAGGTGGCTCCCGGTCGGCAGCACACCAGGGCTGAGACAGGCTCCGTGCAACTCCCAGAAGCAGCCGGTATGTCCAGCTTCTTGGCAGAGGGGGCAGAGGGCTCTGCGCACTGCCCGTGCCCGCAGGCACAGCCTCTAAAGCTCCCACTGGCTGCAGCTCCGGAGCTGGCACTTGGGGCAGGGGCAGCGTGCTGAGTCCCCGTGGCTGCCCTTACACATAGGAGCCGGACATGCCGACCGCTTCCGTGAGCCGCACAGAGCCAGGGCAGGCAGAGAGCCTGCCTTAGCCCACTGCGCCACCAACCAGACTTTTAGCGGTGCGGTCAGTGGTGCTGATCAGAGCCGCCAGCGTCCCTTTTCAACAGGGCATTTCGGTTGAAAACCAGATGCCTGGCAACCCTAGGCCTATTGTTTAAACAGCCTGCACATGAAATAAGGAATGAAAAGAAAGCTATGTGTGTGTTTTCACTAGCAGAAAATAGATATCAATTTTCAGCTTGCGCATACATGTTGTATATCTCAAGCCATATGTAAGGCATTGCTTTCTTGCCTAGTAAAGTATTTCAAGTTTTGTTATCATCAGGTTTGCACAGATTTACTTTAACAAATAAATTGGAAAAATAAAAAAAAAGTAGTGTGTGGTTTAAAACCTTGGCTTATACATATTTACATAGCAGTTAATGTATAACTAAATTAGATGCCAACCAATTATGTGTAAATTTCAGTATTCATGCAGTGTAACTCCCATTAGTGTTATCCATATGCTTGGCTATTTGTGAGCATTATACCGAGAAGAAATCTTTGGGCTTTTGTTGTGATTGTTTAAATACTCTTTATGTTGTGACCTTTTGGCCAGATTCCTTAAAGCTACATGATAACAGGAAAATATTTTTCAGTAAATAACATATGTCATTCCTCTTAGTGAACATGTAGGGAAATCTGAGAGAAATGTTCATGAAAATTATGTTACTTCATAAATCCCTACTAATGTTGATTATGATCAATAACATACTCCAGCCCAGTGGGGTCTGTTTAACATCAAATCAATTTTTTGTATTCATTATTCTTTGTACTCATGATACTTTTGGCTAAAATACACCTTTCCAGCTCCCCACTTCCTCCCTCCAAATATTCTCAGAGGTTGGGATTGCTTTTTGTTCCATCTCAAAAGTCAGTAGGATCAGACTGAACCAAACACAAACCACAAAAGATTTGTCTGTTTGTTTGGGGGTTTTTTTTGGGGTGGGGTGGGGGATTGTTTTGTTTTCGTTCCTCAGATATTCTCTTGTCACCTATACATGTGTCCTAGAAAACAGAGAATGTCTCTTTAAACTTGGAATGTCACTGCTTTCAGGGTCTGTCCTTGTCGAATTTTAAAAAAACACATGTACTGTCCTGGTTATTGTGATTCCTTGCATCCACAGCCAGCTAAGCTGGTGAAACTGACAGTAGGTTGGCTGAATTTGTATGCACCTCAGGGACCACAGGTCTAGTACATGACTGCCCGCCGACCCATGAGGTGTCACAATGTGAGGTCCTCTGACTAAGTCCTTGAGCCGACCTTTCCTCATAGAGCTATATCAACAAGGTGACACAGAGTTATAGGGAGGGTTATTGTTTTGCTGAGGAGGAAGGAGTGAGTACTTTTACTTTATCCCTTCCCCCAACACGCAGCTGGCTCTCTTTCACCCCTTTCACTCCCTGAATGGTTTCTCTGTGCAGCACCATAACGGGCTTCCCAGATTCTCACTGTAAATATGTGTCATCTTATTGTTACCTTGCTAAAAACCTGCAAACCCCGCCCCTGCAGGCTTCTAGTGCCAACTCCTTAGTCTTACTCGCAAATGTTCCCTGGCGGTCAAGTGCAGCATTGCAGGTCTGAGGGGAAGAAATCCTTGTTGTGGGGCTACATGCCACCCAGACCCTACTTGCATTCCGAGGCCCCTAAGATTTCCCTCCTGAGGGTTGGCAAGGAGCAGCTCAGCAGCCAGCTGAGACTGGACTGAAGAGCTATGGTCCTCTGCTCCCTCCTGCAGAGCAGCACTAGTCTCCACTCTTCCTGCTCGCCCACCACCTCCATTCCTTTCTAGTACCAGACCTTTTTTTGTGCACGCTGCTATTGTGGGTCAACTCCCCCAGCTCATCCCTCCTTTATTCCATGAGGCCTCTCTTAAAAGTGGCTGATTTGGTGCCCCCTCCCCACCATGCAAGGGTGAGAGAAGGCACTGGGGAGAGGAGAGACGGAAGAGAGGAAAATACAGCCCCATCTCCTCTCTCCTTCCATTCAGTGGCATAACAAAGGGCCAGGCAAGAGGGGGAAATTACTGAAGCTACTACATAGTTTTTAACATTCCCTCCTTGTTCTTAGTTACAGTAGTTCAGTATACAAGATCTTTGTTCTGTATGTATTCTGTATTTACATTTATGTCAACAAGAGACTAGCTGCATTAGTTATTGCTAGTTCATTTTAGCAATTTAAAGGATGCTTAGAACAATTGAGCTGTATGTAATTTAGACAAGAAACAAATCTGTAGAGGGACTTGCTAGTTTTCTGTCTCATCAAGATGTGATTCAGAACCATTTATATCACGGTACTTTGATGGAAAGTGGCATATTTGCTTTTCTATTAAATTGACTGATTTGTATGTTTCCAGTTCAGTCTTCTTCACTCTCAAGTAAATTGTCAATCCCCTGTCTTACCCTTTTATGTATTTTATATGCCTCAGAATTATGTCCACAGTATTCAACCCTAAATGTCTAAAGTCTTAATTAGGCACATACGTGAAAATGGCTTGATTTTCAGAGGTATTGGAGCACCTGCAGCAGCATTGATTTCTGAGGGGCTTTCAGCTTTGAAAATCATG
Organism: Eretmochelys imbricata; assembly: GCF_965152235.1. NCBI lineage: Eukaryota > Metazoa > Chordata > Testudines > Cheloniidae > Eretmochelys > Eretmochelys imbricata. Next base: position 98,981,147 of record NC_135572.1, read on the forward strand.
CCTCTTTTATTTACATGCCTAAATATGCATTTTGGGCACCCAGTTTGAAAATCTTCTCTTACAGCTCCACAGCAGCACCAAGGAAGGCAGCTAAACTGCACAATATGTTAGGATGTTTTATTAGATTGGTATTCAGACACTACCTGAGTATCCTTCCTGGTGTGCTGAGATTAGACCTATGTGTGACGAGATCCTGTCATTAGCCTGGGAGTTGCTCAGGACCCAGACTTCATAACCATGAACATAAATCACATCTTTGGGGACATGTAGTGGGTCTGTCATGCACTCCAACTAGAGAGTCTATGTCTTATGAAGTGCAACTGAAATAAATATCCATGAATATACTAAATAATTCACAGCAGAGGGACTTGCTCCCATAGCCAGAGCTCCAGCCCCATACAGGAAAAGGCAAAGCATCAGACCTGTGCACTACTGTGTGTTACTTTACATTTATTCTTGCACAGTCACTGGGGGACAAGTGAAGGCAAATATGATTATGTAGCAAAAGTGATGCTATTTTGATGAGGTTTGTGATTGGTACTGTGTATTTGGCGACAGTGTAGCTCTGCACAATAACAAATTCATTCCACCATGTCAAAAAAGATGTGTCCCATCCCTACTACAGCTGTGTTTTTGGAGCGGTAGGTCCTGAGCTCCAGCCCCACTGGTGACTCACTAGACGTTGTGGCCACTTGGTGTGTATAATAATGGATTTTTATTAATATGATTATTTACATTACAGTAGCATCCAAAACGTGTTATGCATTGTACAGGCATGGAGGAGGACACAGTGCCTGCCTCAAACAGCTTACACTCTAGGGGACAAATAAAAGGCCTGATTTGTATATATCCAAATCATTCATCTTCACTCGCAAACAAACTATCAATATCCTGTCTTACCCTTTTGCACCTATTGGATAGAAAACAATTCGGGGCAGGATCGGGGGTGGGGGGAATCTTAGTCTATTCAACCACAGAGCTGCAATTGGTCATGGTGCTAACACAGAATTGGGTGCTATGTTTCTCAGGAATATGAAGCGACAACAATACCCTATATAAATAAAACAGTTACCCAATTCTCTTTCCACTTACACCAGTATAACTCTATTGAATTCAATGAATTTCCTTTGGTGTAAGTTAAAGAAAAATCAGCCACTCTAAATGGAAAAGTGACCTGAAGTGTCACACGTGTAACATTTTATTATCAGGGGTTCTCTCGCCTTTTTTTTTTGTTTGTTTGTCTGTTTGGTTGTTTTTAGGAATAGACAAAATCACCTCCTCTTAGTTATTTGATGTCTAGCACTGAATTATCTTTAAAGGTGGTTCTCCTTCATCTGACATTCAGTATAATGAAGTGTAGAACACTAATCCTCTGAGCAGAAGTCATGTGGTAATTTAGCAAGTTTTGTAAAGCTTTCCTGAAGTTTCTCTGATTTCACAAATATAAAACTTCAACTTAATAGTTCAAGGGCTAATCAAAAACTGACAATTTTGCAAATCCTGGCCATTACTAGGATATGTATATGCAGAGTTGTTGTAGCTACTTTGGTCCCAGGATATGTACAAGGTGGTTGAGGTAATATCTTTTACTGTACCAACTTCTGTTGGTGAAAGAGAGAAGCTTTTGAGCTACACAAAGCTCTTCTTCATAAACAAAAACTTAATTTAAGAGAGATTAATGTTGGTTAGATGTGACATCCCCATAAAAAAAGCAAAGAAATAAGTTTTGTGACACCTCTTAACTGTTTCCTAATGCTTAAATAACACATTTCAATTGACAGTAAAAGATTGCAGCCTCACAATGAACTTCCTTATGGATCACAGTCCCTTTGCAAAGCCTGGAATACAGCCAAGATGTGTGACTCCCAGTCCTTCCTGTTCTATCTAAACCAACACAGAAAAAACAAAATTAGGCCAATTTTTAAAAATTTCCAGTTATCTTGAAAAAAATGGAAAATTGGAACACTTTTTTGTTTTGGAAAATTTTTGACTAACTCTAGAAAATATGCTTAAACCCAGGTTTATAACCCATTGTTTATTCTGGTGTGATATGCAACAAAACACGGGTATTCCACATTTCAGCCATTTTTCAAACATTGCCATGGCTTAGGTTACCTGTTGGCAAGTTGGAAAGTTAAGAAGTATGGGCCAGACCCGGCAACTGGAACCACACAGCTGAGCTCTTTGACGTATGGTGCTTTGCACAGGCATCCTCTTTGTGGAAGCAGTTGCAGGGTCTGGCCCTGTGACAGCAAAGGTGTTAAGTGAAATGGGGGCCTGTGGTTTCAGTCCCAGTTGGAGCTAGTGGAAGTTCTGGGTGCTCAGTTCTTCAGGCACTACATTTTTGTCATACACTAAGAACAGGAGTTATCTGCAGTAACTGTTGGCATATGTTGACTTTTTAAGGGTGAGTAGTGGCTTAATGACATTGTTTGAGTAAAGAACCTACATATAAACATACCCACTGTGATGGGTTCGGTCACAGAGACCCCCTTGGGACTGTCACCTGATGTGCTGAGACTACCTCTGAGCCAGTTTTCTCTGCCAGTTTGGGCCTCCAGAACCCTGTCATGTTGAGTCAGACACGCTAGTCTGCTGCAACACAGACCCAGGGTCTGACCAAAACCCCCGGAGCTGCAAACTTAACTGAAAACGTCTTAGCAAGCGCTCCTGTCTCTAGCACCCGGACACTCAGCTCCCAATGGGATCCAAACCCCAAATAAATCTGTTTTACTCTGTATAAAGCTTCTGCAGGGTAAACCCATAAATTGTCCGCCCTCTATAACACTGATAGAGACATATGCACAACTGTTTACTCTCACAGGTATTAATTACTTACTCTGGGTCAATTAATAAGCAAAAGTGATTTTATTAAATATAAAAAGTAGGATTTAAGTGGTTCCAAGTAATAACAGACAGAAAAAAGTAGGTTACCAAGCAAAATAAAACAAAACACGCAAGTCTAAGCCTAATACATTTAAGAAACTGAATACAGGTAAATCTCACCCTCAGTAAGCTTCTTTCACAGACTAGACTCCTTTCTAGTCTGGGCTCAATCCTTTCCCCTGGTACAGTCCTTGTTCCAGCTCAGGTGGTAGCTAGGGGATTTCTCATGACTGCACCCCTCCTTTGTTCTGTTCCACCCCCTTATATAGCTTAGGCACAAGGCGGGAATCTTTTGTCTCTCTAGGTTCCCACCTCTCCTTCTAAATGGAAAAGCACCAGATTTAAGATGGATTCCAGTACCAGGTGACATGGTCATATGTTTTACAAGAGACCTTTTGCATGAAGTATAGTCCAGTTACATTATATTCACACTCATTAGCATATTTTCATAAAATCATATGGAGAGCAACATCACACCCACATCAACCTGAGAATTAGAATCACTATTGGTATTAAATTTACAAATTCTTGAAAGTAGATCTTGGACAATCTATGCACATCAGGTGGGTCTAATATTCATCTTCATTATCTTTTGAGTTTTTAATCTGTGACACAGATTTCGCTTGTACAGCAATCTGAGAGGAGAATTACAATGTCAGAATTTGTATATTTTACCCTTGTCCTTTATCCTCTGATTGACTAGGTTCAAAATGGCAGTCTCAATTAGGGAAGTGTTTTTCTCCTTGTGAGGTCTTGTCTCTGATTTTGGGATGTTGGGTTAAATCCAGAAGTGGTATGTTTCATGCTATACAAACATAGAAATTAGATAAACATAAAATACTCATTCTGGAAGTTTGCAATGTAACACTACTTTATTTCTTAGAATTCAGAACCCACAAGAACCTCAAAACAGGGAGACACAAAGCAGGCTGCTCCTTATGGCAACTATGCACAAGTTGCGACACTTTACTGTGGGATGGCTTTCTGCATCTGATCCTGCCCCCACACTTTGCTACAGAGCCCCCTTGCCTGCAAACTGGACTCAGAAGCCCTCCTTTCCCCACTCCAAAAGCAACAGTACACCACTGAAAGCACAAGGATTTTGTTCCCGTAATTCAGGATCTTCTTTTTTGTCTTGCACCACTTAAACTGCTTCTCTACACTACTTCTGTCATTATTAATAGAAATATTCTGTGACTCTGGTTTTCCCCCTCTGTTTCTTCTACATTGGTTTCAGAACCTCTCCATTGGAACAGGCTCTTTTTTAGGGTTAAAACCCCAAAAGTTGAGTCACAGTTTGAGTAATTAACCCCACCAGGTCTTTTACCTTCCATTCCAGCAGGAAAAACCACTGCCTGGACATAAGAACTATAATACTGGGTCAGACCAAAGGTCCATCTAGCCAGTATCCTGTCTTCCAATAGTGGCCAATGCCAGGTGTCCCAGAGGCAATGAACAGAACAGGTAATCATCAAGTGATCCATTCCCTCTCGCTCATTCCCAGCTTCTGGCAAACAGAGGCTAGGGACACCATCTCTGCCCATCCTGGCTAATAGCCATTGATGGACCTATCCTCCCTGAACTTATCTAGTTCTTTTTTGAACCCTGTTATAGTCTTGGCCTTGACAACATCCTCTGGCAAGGAGTTCCACCGGTTGACTGCGTTGTGTGAAGAAATACTTCCTTTTGTTTGTTTAAAAAAATCATGTTTGGTATGACATGTTTAGTATGCACCTGGGATTTTCGGTCATCCCAGTTCTTCACTCTACTTGCTGCTAGTTTCTTATCATTAAGACTACAAATCACTCATAGAGGACATAGAGGTCACGGATTCTGTGATTTTACAAAACCTCTGTGATTTCCTCAAAATTCTACTAATTCAGCCCCAAGTAGTGAGGGTGGCAGGCCTCGGTGGTGGGGCTTCAACTTCAGCCCGAGCCCTGCCACCTTAGCCTTACTTATAATGCATTCTCCAATTACTTTGTTTTCCTTTTTTGCTACCTCCTATGCCTTCTTCTATGTTTCAGTTGCTGTGAACTCTTGCTGCTCTTTTGTTTAACAAGCCCATAGGTCTTAGTCGATAAGGTTCCAGCTGACTTTGTGAGTGAGAAGAGAGCATTTTTCATTTTACCAGTTCTTGTGTTCAGAGCTTCTGATTGAGCTGTCGTGTGCAGGCTGCACCATGCGGGGGAGGGGGGTAGGGGCAGGGAGGGGATAATAGTACAGATGTCACTCAGCCCTCTACTGCACCTGTGTACTCCATGAAGCCACACAAAACATTTTTGTTCTCATTTTGTGGCGATCCGTCACTTCTGTATCAAATCTCACTCAGCTGTGATGTCTGTTCCATGATGATACAAGAGGCAGAATGCCCTGGTATGTGATCTGTGCCACTAAGGTCAGGCTCTGCCCTTCTAACAAGTTTATACTGTCTATTAAAATGATAGTCCTGCAGCATTAACTAAAGATTTAAAGTGTTTCATATTATTATGGTGTGAAATGAAGACATATTGTTAGATTCATGCTAGAAATTATTTTTCCCTACAGTTTTGTTAGATGATTTTCATTGTCTAATGCTAACAAAGATACTGGACTTCACACCAGTGGGAAATAATGCCTTATGAATTTCCAGGTGTGTGTTAATTCTAATGTAAATGCTAGTGTATCTGATATATGACTGCTTATACAGTTGGAGACATGAGAATTTGTAGCATTCATCTTTGATACACCTGGGACTGGACTGTGCTGGTCTTGAAGGTTGATCCAGCATACACACTTCCACACCCCATGCCTGCAATGTCTCCTGAGGCACAATCCCTCCCAGGGCTCCCTCTGGGCTGTGTGGTTCCACATGATTACTTACTCAGGCCTGTGTATAGGTTACGGAGTCCGGCCATTTATGTGTATATCTTAGGGCCAAATAATTGAAGTGGCCCAAAGCTATCCCTGTGGTAACCCATTGACTTTCATGAGTTTTTCTAGGAAGGGATTTGACTGAGTATCTATCCTGGAAAAGGTGTGAGTTTCTTGCAGAAAATAAATTGCAATGAATGGCAGGTTGGCATTGGATTGATGATTGTTTTGAAAGTGAGCTGAAGTGATTCATGCATGTTTCCATTTTATCACGACAATGCTAGCTGTTACAAGTTAGACTGGCAGATGGATACTATGCAGCTATTACTAATTACTATTCTTGTGTTATGCAGAGTAGTTGTAGCCGTGTCGGTCCCATTATATTAGAGAGACATGGTGGGTGAGCTAATATCTTTTATTGGACCAAATTCTGTTGATAAGAGAGACAAGCTGTCAAGCCACATAAGAGTTCTTCAGAAAGACACTAAATATCATAGAATAAACAGAGACACTGGATTTATAGCTTATTACAACAACCTTATTACTAATCCCCTCTTTTTGTCCTATTACTGCAATAGGACAATATGTGCTAACTACTTATGCTAAACAATCTGTTCCACCTTGCATTTTGCAGTGATGCTGGGAGTACCTTTCCCAGACCTGAGGAAGAGCTCTGTGTGGCTTGAAAACTTGTCTCTCTCACCAATGGAAGTTGGTCCAATAACAGATATTACCTCACCCACCTTGTCTCTCTAATATTTTTGTGTAGGCATCAGACGCTTAAGAATCAGAGTTCCCAAATTCCCACATACTTAACACATCCTTCTTAATTTCTTTACATGCATTTTGAAGGCTTGAATAAAATACCTTTTCATCAACGTATCAAAGCACATTCTTATTGTTTGGCTCTGAATGCTGAGACTCTCTGCTTTAGAGGTTTGGTTCACTTCAGGTTGTAGTCCACTGAAATAAAGAATGAGAAGGCCATAGTGAGAGCAGTGATTCAAACAAGGTGACAGAAAATAATTCTGTGTTGTGTATCTACAGCAGTGGGTAACATTTTTGACTGTAGCCACATTACATGGACAAGCTTGAAGTGAGGAGATTCTGTTGTCACTAAGCAGAGACAAATGCATGTCTGAGCTCAAAATAGCCTAAATTCTTAGATTTCATTAAGAGGTGAAGAAAGGGACTGAAATGGGGCCCTGGTTTAACTTTTTTTCTGCACTTCTTGTGCCTTTTTTTAGGAATTAGGCCAGGAGCCAGTCCCAGTGTTAACAAGCTTTACTGCAAAACCAGATACTATATCAGGGTGGCCAAATCAGGCTCGTGAGCTGCATGCAGCTCTTTTACCATTAAAGTGTGGCTCGTGGAACCCTCCACCCCCCCCATTCTCTGCCTACCAGACAGGGGGCCGGGGTTCATGGCTTCTGCTGTACAGTGGGGTGGTGGGGCTAGGAGCTTCTGCCAGAGATGACTGGTGCTTGTTGAAAGTGGGGGGACACAATTTAAAAGTTTGTCCCCCGCAACAGTTTGAGTCACACCCCACCAGGCACACCTCCCCTCTTAGCCTCAGCAGCCCCTCCCTCCAGCTCCCCGGTTTTAGCTCCGCTTTGAGAGGCAGCGGCAAACAGCTGGGAGCTGCAGGGAGGGGCCACTGCTTTAGCTCTCCAGGGAGGGGCAGCAGCAAAAGTAGGAGCTCTCCCTGCAGCCCCCAGCTGTTTGCCTTTGCCTCTCTCCGTGGCCACAGCTCCAAGCTTGCCAGCTCCAGGAGTTGCTGTGCAGGGAAGGGGTCCAACAGCACCATGTGACCAAGCGGGGACAGCAAACCCTGGCAAAAATCTGGGGGGAGAGGCATGTGACCTCCTGCAACGATGCTGCCCGTGGGAGCCAGCTGAGGTCACTCAATTAGGGTGAACTGCAAACAGAACAGGGCAGACAAACCCCAAAAGCTGGTGGATATTCCAATACTTAGATATACCAAGACAGCACAAAACAGCTTCTATAGTACCTCACTGGTTACTTAGAAGTCCAAACAATGCAGTTCCCTTAAAGTACCCAGCCTCAAGCCTCCATCCAGACACACATGTCAGATATGATGATGATTACTGAAAATCTTATGTCATCATATAAAAGAAAAGGTTCCTCCAATCCCAAAGGATCAGCCACACACCCAGGTCCAATTATAACTTAGATCCTACCCAAAATACACGCTTATAGCCAATTTTTATTAACTAAGCTAAAATTTATTAAAAAAAAGAAAAGAGACAGAGTGAGGGTTAAAAGATCAATATACATATAGACTTGAATTCAATTCTTGAGGTTCAGATACATAGCAGAGATGAGTTTGTAGTTGCCAAAAGTCCTTTCAGAAATAGTCCATAGGTTATAGTCCAATGTCCACATTCAGGGTGACTCCAGTCAGTGACTGGGGATCTCAATCCTTATGGCTTAAGGTTTTCCCCTCTTGAAACCCAAAGGAGATCTGAGATGAAGAAGGATCCTGTCCCAGGGTTTTTATACATTTCCAGCAGCCTCTTGACCTGAGAAAACAATAGGTTTAACTTCCCTTCTCCTAAACATCATAGCAATTAGCACAGGATAATTTACCCATTAAACAGTTCAGATACAGGTTACCACAACCTTCAAAGAGATATATAGCCAATAATACTATTTCACTCAAGTGTCTTCATAAATGTTAATATTCCTCTTTTGATCTTTGAATCAAAGCTATAGCAATAGACAAGACTTGTTTGCTTATATCACAAGACCTGAACAAACATCTACCCTTCTATCTCTAACAATGCAGACTTGCATTTCAAAGCTCTGTTCATTTCCATATCTTCCTAACCAGTCTTTAAAGTTCAACCATGGGTCAGGCCAGTTTGTGAGTTAATTAACTCTTTCTGGCCCTGTCACCTTTCAATGAGGTATTATATTACACTCATAACATCACACCTCCCCACGTGCCCCCCATGCATTGCCTCTGGCTTCTGCCCAGTGGAGAGGGGGGGTCTCTGGGCATCAGGTGCCTCCCATGGGGCTGAAGCCCCAAACCCCAGCAGGTGCGCCGTGGCACTCGAACTTCTGAAGATTATCGTGTGCAGCTCGGAGTGTCAGTAAGTTTGGCCACTCCTGTACTATGTATTGAGAATTATGAAATATTTGTGTATTTCAGCCATAACTACCAACATTTGAAAATGCTTTGAGACAATTTTCCAAGTAAGACAGGGTAGGCTCACAACAACCAGAGGCTTGTGTGTACAACTTGGGGTGTTTTAGTGTAGTTTTTAAAAAAATGTATCGATATCCTAGGACCATAAAATTCCTTCCCCTCCCAGGCAAATCCATGACATGAATGCTTCTTCTGCTGCAACAGATCCCTCTTCCCACCCAGCTGGATTTCTAACAGGAGCTAATGTAGAGGCACAATCATCTGGAAATCTACGCAGGTCTCAGGATATCTAAGCCCCTTGCTTCTGCCAAGATAGAAGAATTCTGAGGTGACTCCTTGAATAGAACTCCTAAGTATCCTGTCCCCTACATGGGAAATGCATGTGTAGAAGACAAGAGAGCATGAAAAACAAAACAGTTTTCAGGCTGTTAAAGATCTAGTGCCTACCAGACCAAATACCCATTAAGTCTTGTGTTCTCCCACTCATAAATGGTTGTAGGGGATAATCTTGGCTCAAGTGATCATGAGCTAATTCAGTTCAAACTGAATGGAAGGATTAACAAAAATAAATCTGCAACTAAGGTTTTTGATTTCAAAAGGGCTGACTTTCAAAAATTAAGGAAATTAGTTAGGGAAGTGGATTGGACTGAAGAATTTATGGGTTTAAAGGTAGAGGAGGCCTGGGATTATTTTAAATTAAAGCTGCAGAAGCTATCGGAAGCCTGCATCCCAAGAAAGGGGAAAAAATTCATAGGCAGGAGTTGTAGACCAAGCTGGATGAGCAAGCATCTTAGAGAGGTAATTAAGAAAAAGCAGAAAGCATATAGGGAGTGGAAGAAGGGAGGGATCAGTAAGGCAAGCTACCTTATTGAGGTCAGAATATGTAGGGATAAAGTGAGACAGGCTAAAAGTCAAGTAGAGTTGGACCTTGCAAAGGGAATTAAAACCAATAGTAAAAGGTTCTATAGTCATATAAATGGGAAGAAAACAAAGAAAGAAGAAGTGGGACCGCTAAAAACTGAGGATGGAGTGGAGGTCAAGGATAATCTAGGCATGGCCCAATATCTAAACAAATACTTTGCCTCAGTCTTTAATAAGACTAAAGAGGATCTTAGGGATAATGGTAGCATGATAAATGGGAATGAGGATATGGAGGTAGACATCACCATATCTGAGGTAGAAGCGAAACTCAAACAGCTTAATGGGACTAAATCGGGGGGCCCAGATAATCTTCATCCAAGAATATTAAAAGAATTGGCACAAGAAATTGCAAGCCCATTAGCAAGAATTTTTAATGAATCTGTAAACTCAGGGGTTGTACCGTATGATTGGAGGATTGCTAACATAGTTCCTATTTTTAAGAAAGGGAAAAAAAGTGATCCAAGTAATTATAGGCCTGTTAGTTTGACATCTGTAGTATGCAAGGTCTTGGAAAAAATTTTGAAGGAGAAGGTAGTTAAGGACATTGAAGTCAATGGTAAATGGGACAAAATACAACATGGGTTTTACAAAAGGTAGATCGTGCCAAACCAACCTGATCTCCTTCTTTGAGAAAGTAACAGATTTTTTAGATAAAGGAAACGCAGTGGATCTAATTTACTTAGATTTTAGTAAGGCGTTTGATACGGTGCCACATGGGGAATTATTAGTTAAATTGGATAAGATGGGCATCAATAGGAATATTGAAAGGTGGATAAGGAATTGGTTAAAGGGGAGACTACAACGGGTCCTACTGAAAGGTGAACTGTCAAGTTGGAGGGAGGTTACCACTGGAGTTCCTCAGGGATCGGTTTTGGGACCAATCTTATTTAATCTTTTTATTACTGACCTGGGCACAAAAAGTGGGAGTGTGCTAATAAAGTTTGCAGATGATACAAAGCTGGGAGGTATTGCTAATTTAGAGAAGGACAGGGATACCCTACAGGAGGATCTGGATGACCTTGTAAACTGGAGTAATAGGAATAGGATGAAATTTAATAGTGAGAAGTGTAAGGTCATGCATTTAGGGATTAATAACAAGAATTTTAGTTATAAGCTAGGGACGCATCAACTAGAAGTAACGGAGGAGGAAAAGGACCTTGGAGTATTGGTTGATCATAGGATGACTATGAGCTGCCAATGTGATATGGCTGTGAAAAAAGCTAATGTCGTCTTGGGATGCATCAGGAGAGGTATTTCCAGTAGGGATAAGGAGGTTTTAGTACCGTTATATAAGGCACTGGTGAGACCTCACCTGGAGTACTGTGTGCAGTTCTGGTCTCCCATGTTTAAGAAGGATGAATTCAAACTGGAACAGGTACAGAGAAGGGCTACTAGGATGATCCGAGGAATGGAAAACTTGTCTTATGAAAGGAGACTCAGGGAGCTTGGCTTGTTTAGCCTAACTAAAAGAAGGCTGAGGGGAGATATGATTGCTCTCTATAAATATATCAGAGGGATAAATACCAGAGAGGGAGAGGAATTATTTAAACTCAGTACCAATGTGGACACAAGAACAAATGGATATAAACTGGCCACTAGGAAATTTAGATTAGAAATTAGACGAAGGTTTCTAACCATCAGAGGAGTGAAGTTTTGGAATAGCCTTCCGAGGGAAGTAGTGGGGGCAAAAGATCTATCTTGCTTTAAGATTAAACTCGATAAGTTTATGGAGGAGATGGTATGATGGGATAACATGGTTTTGGTAATTAAATATTCATGGTAAATAGGCCCAATGGCCTGTGATGGGTTTTAGATGGGGTAAGATCCAAGTTACCTGGGAAAGAATTTTCTGTAGTATCTGGCTGATGAATCTTGCCCATATGCTCAGGGTTTAGCTGATCGCCATATTTGGGGTCGGGAAGGAATTTTCCTCCAGGGCAGATTGGAAGAGGCCCTGGAGGTTTTTCGCCTTCCTCTGTAGCATGGGGCACGGGTCACTTGCTGGAGGATTCTCTGCTCCTTGAGGTCTTTAAACTACAATTTGAGGACTTCAATAGCACAGATATAGGTGTGAGGTTTTTTTGTAAGAGTGGTGGGTGAAATTCTGTGGCCTGCGTTGTGCAGGAGGTCAGACTAGATGATCATAATGGTCCCTTCTGACCTAAATATCTATGAATCTATGAATAAACTGCATTGTGGTAACATTGTGTGTCATTGCAATGATAGAGCATTCTAAAAACCCACACAAGCATCAGACCTGACCATCAATAGAGCAAAAATACATACAGACTCCAGTGATGGAAGATAAAGGTTCATAGTTCAAATAAGCATCCTAAAATGTGGGTGCTTAACTTACACCATGTCTAGACTAGCATTTATGTTGGCAAAACTTTTGTTATTCAAGGGTGTGAAAAAACACACCCCTGAGTAACATACGTTCTGCCAGCATAGGCACTCGTGTCCACAGCGCTATGTTGGCGGGAGATGCGCTATGTTGGCCGCTCCTTGAGTTGGTTTTATGATGTTGATAGGAGAGCTTTCTCCTGTCAGCACAACCCAGCTACATGAGTGATCTTACAGCAGCACAGCTGTATTGGTATAGTTGTGCAACTGTAGGCTTTTAAGTGTAGACATGGCCTAAGCTTCTGACATGATGTGGCATCCTTGATGGTCATTTCTGTAGATCCAAAGGATTCCCATAGGTGGAGACTGAACTACTTTCTTGCCTGTAGCAATGGTTGCTCCATTACAGGTGCAAGGCACAGCTGTATGGCAGTGTGGGACAGCTTGTCCGGCTGTTGAGCCGTTTTTGTGGATAAACAGAGGATTTAGCTGTGCAGGACTGACAGTCTGTCTTCTTGCAGAGGGCATGTTTACACTGCAATTAGGAGGAGCGATTTCAGCCTTTGTAGCCGTTCCTGAACTAGCTTTGAGATTGGTAAATCAAGGCTAGCTCAAGTAACAATTGCAGTGAAGCCGTGGCATCATGGGCGGTGGCCCTTCAATTATGTACCCAGGCTCCTGGACGAAGAGAGCTAGCCCATGCAGCCACCACTGCTACCACAGTCTCATTGCTGTTGCTTTTCAAACAAGCTTTTATCGAATGCTACAATCACATCTCCTGATTGCAATGTAAACAGACCCCCACAAACTAAATTCATAAAAGACAGACTGAGAGAAAGAGTATCTTTGGGCTTATCTACACTTAATGGGGGATCAACGAGTGGCAGTCGCTGCATCGGTGGTCGATTTAGCGGGTTTAGTGAAGACCTACTAAGTCGACCGCCAATCACTCTCCTGTCAACTCCTGTACGCCACCGCATCTCCCATCAGCATCGCATAGCGTGGACCCTGCGGTAAGTAGATCTAAGCTACGTCAATTTGAGTTACGCTATTCACGTAACTCAATTGCGTAGCTTAGATCGAATTTCCCCTGTAGTGTAGACAAGGCCTTAGTTTTGACAGACTACTGAAAAGCTCAATAATCATACAGTAAATATAGTAAAGGAAGGTTTCAGAGTAGCAGCCGTGTTAGTATGTATTTGCAAAAAGAAAAGGAGTACTAGTGGCACCTTAGAGACTAACCAATTTATTTGAGCATAAGCTTTCGTGAGCTACAGCATCCGATGAAGTGAGCTGTAGCTCACGAACGCTTATGCTCAAATAAATTTGTTAGTCTCTAAGGTGCCACTAGTACTCCTTTTCTTTTTATAGTAAAGGAAGAAAGTTTCTTGGCTAGTCACAAGGAAATTTGCTTAAATCATACTAAGGCATTTCCTCATTGATTTCACTGTATTTGTTTCAGATTCTGCTTTTCAGCTCATATTCCATTACAGAACAGCAAATACATCTGCACAGCCAGTAATGAGATGGAAATGATTTCTGCCCTGGAAGGTTTACTTTTACTGGTTGTCATTGCCCCGAGGCACACTGGAATTAAAATGCCATAGGTTGGTGAGGAAAGGCCAAAACATTATTAAAGGCATAAGTTCCCATCAGTAGCAATATTTTAACATATACATTAATATCCAATACTATCCCAGGGAGGGACAGCAATACTATGAGGAAGAAGCCATGTATAAGCCCCGTGAGGTGATCCAAATGTTAGCCAGACATTCCAGCTGCCTTTGAGTGTTCTCAGCATTATGTGTTTCAGCCACTTTGAGCACAGCTGTTTTCGTTAGTGTTGCAGCCAGTATGTTTGCTTAGTGATACTGGTAGCAGTTGCAAAATGCTGATCCCAAGCCCAGAAGCTGAAATACAATTTTTTTATGCTCAAAGCTGTTGAAAGGCAGAGAAGGATATGCATAGTTTGGCTGCTTCTCCAGGTCTCACATGTAACATATGCAAAACTCTGTCTGCTTGCCTGAAAGCATGTCTTAATCTGTTCTCATAAACACAAAGCAGAGTGATAGTGAAGAAGAACATTTTTCTTAAGAAGGAAAAGCATTGCTCAATATTTTCTAACAGCCCTTGGAAGCCAAATTCCTCTACAGTCAAGTATAACTGCAGATCAAGGGAAATAATTTCTACTACTTCCTAGTTTATAGGTATTGTAGTCAAAGTGGACGTTTCTGGGAATATCCATTCATGAATGGTCATGGGATGCTCAGGAACTATGATGACAGGACCTGTATAAGTACCCTGGTAGAGCATGATCAAACTGCTGTTCGATAGTATGGAACTGGGTGCCAGCACAAAGAACAAATTATTTATGCCATACAGTCCCTCCTCAGTTTTGCCAAACATTAAGGCAAACCATACAATTCCTAATCCAAATTGTAATAGCAATACACACAAGGACATTGCCCACTACATGCCCCTTCTTGCTCGTTCAAAAAATGTGTATCCCTTCTGCTGTGAAATCATTTCAGGAGCAGCTGCTTCCAGAAGATAGTAATCCAGGAAGAGATACTGCAGCAATGCACAATCAACACTTCAGACACTGTAATGTCATTCTGGAAAATACATTATAGTTCTTGTTGAGGAAGATCACTGATTGAGTGAATAAGACAGCAAAAAATGTTTTGATCCCTCCTGTCTTCTAATTGCTCTGAACTGGTGGGGATACCTGCATTTTTTAGCATTTTTTATTTGCCAAGTTTTATAAATAAGGCATCTGGAGAAGCAGTGGGAGTCATTCAGCATTTAGAAAAGGGTGATATGCTGTGATGATCTGGATAGGAAGGACGTTATACCCAGCAATTCTGAATAGTTTCTGGATTTTTCATTCAACTAAAGTGAGATCTTCTGAAAGGTGAACTCTCAAAGTGTTCATTGTTTCAGCACAGTGTGTCTCCCCCACTATTTGTTTTTCTCAGTGTTGGGTAGGTTCCATAAAAAGCATTTTGAGATCATGGTTGTCTGAAGAAAACTTAGGGTAATTTCAGTGGATCAGATGTTGGAGACTCATAATTTATTAATGTATTGTTCAGAGCCAGAGCCAGATGAGTCATGCAAACACCTATCTTTGTACCATGCTATCTGTATTAATTTTACTCGTGGATTTTTAATTCCTATTCCAGCTGACAAAAAGTTATGAAGTATTTTGGTTTTGTTTTATTTTTATATCACCCTATAATTTAGGTTATGTTGTTATTGAATAAAATCTTCAACAGTAAATGTGTTACATGAAAGATTGTTTAGCCATACTCAATTTCAGTCCTTTTCACATTGCCATAACTAGATGTAGAAACTCTCAGTGCGGCAACTAAAAGATAAATTGACAAACTGAGGTCTGCAGTTTCTTGTTCTGTTTGATGTCAGGTAGATTTTAGTATCTCTTTTGTATTCCTGACAGATAACAGTTGAACATGTTAACCTTTACACTCATCAGCAGTGAGTGATTTAAGTATCCATGATCATAACTCGTTTTAATCCATCTCTCAACTCAAATTAAGTCATGTGAATGGATTTTAGTCCTGTCATTGGCCTCAATGTAACCCATTTAATGACCCATTTTCAAGTTGGCAGGTCATGCCAAAATCTTTCACATTGCATTATTTACAGCAGTTGCAGCATCCAGTTGGTATTGTCCAGGCTTCTCATTTATTCTAACCATGTGCTGTAGACAGCCATAGTGTCTCAGTCCAGAAGACAGGTGACAGGATTAATATTTTCTCATTATATAGAAGAGTAGGGAGAGAATTCACATCTTTGTGGTCTGTAATCCTCACCACAGTAAATCCTCAAAGGACACTACAACTGTTTCACTCTGTCTCTGTTTTATCTTTGAACCATTGTGAGTATCTTCTCCCATTGATTCCGATATTGCTAAATACCAGCATATAAAAAGAGTGTATTAAGTACAGTTGGATTTGTCACGGTCTCTGTAAATTGAAGAACACTGCACAATTGGTTGTGGTTAGAATCTCCTTCTCCTTGAAATAAAAAAAAAATCCCTCTTCTGTTTGCAGCTTGTTTTCTAGCATATCTCCTTAATCACAAATGGATGAAAATTCATAAAAAGAATTAATCACAAAAAACAAACTGCCTTCAAATTTGTTCACAATATTCGCCATGCGTTAAGGTTTGCACTTTGTGCTGCTCTGTTTGTCACTTGTAGGTAGTTAATGTTACTTATTTCTTCTTTCAGAACTCGTAAGTGCCTCACCACCGTGATGAAGAATGGATGGATAAATGGGTTAGGGATAAAAATGAGTCCTTAAGTCCACCTTCTTGAAAGTGACTATCTTGTGGTGTGGTAAATTTTATTATCCACATGTCATAGTTGCTAGGAATGTTCTATAGGCTTAAGTTTTATAAGAGCATTGGTCCATTTGAAAAAGTTAAGGCAAGGTCTACACTACGGATTTATAGAGGTATAACCATGTAGCTTAGGGGTGTAAAAAATCCACACCTCTGAGTGACACATTTATACCAATCTACCCCCCAGTGTAGACAGTGCTATGTCAGCAGGAGAGCTTCTCCCAGCACCATAGCTACTGCCTCGCGCCAGGTGGATTGACTATGCGGATGGGAAAAGTTCTCCCATCAGTGTAGGAGCATTTTCACTTAAGTGGTGCAGCTGCACCGATGTAGTGTTTTAAGTGTTGACCTGCCCTAAGAGGGAGGCATGGGTTAGTAAGCATTTCATCAGAGAAAAATAAAAATTGCTGATTAATAAGAGTAAAAGCTGCTGAATCCTAAAACTGTGTTTTAAAAAATTGTTGCAGGAACTTCTATTATATCACAATGCTGAGGGATCCAGTGTCACGGTATTTGAGTGAATGGAAACATGTCCAGAGAGGTGCAACGTGGAAAACTTCCCTCCACGTGTGTGATGGAAGAAGTCCAACGCCAGATGAGCTGCCTACCTGTTACCTGGGGGATGACTGGTCTGGAGTCAGCTTGCAGGAGTTCATGGATTGTGGTTACAACCTGGCTAACAACCGCCAGGTTCGCATGCTGGCAGACCTGAGCCTGGTTGGATGTTACAACTTGACTTTTATGAATGAAAGTGAGAGAAATATGATCCTTCTCCAAAGCGCCAAGAACAACCTGAAAAACATGGCCTTTTTTGGACTCACAGAGTTTCAGAGGAAAACACAGTATCTCTTTGAGAGAACATTCAACCTTAAGTTCATTTCCCCGTTCACCCAGTTCAATATTACCCGGGCCTCTAATGTGGATATTGATGAAGGTGCTCGGAAACGCATAGAGGTGTTGAACTTCCTGGATATGCAGCTTTATGAATATGCTAAAGACCTCTTTCTGCAACGCTTTCAGTACTCCAAGCAAGAGGAGCACCAGAAGAACCGGCAAAAACGGCGGGAGGAGCGGAGGCTACTCCGGGAGCAAAGAGCTCATCAGTGGCAGAAGGAAGAAGCAGCAGCAGAAACAGCTGTTACTGAAGATTATAACAGTCAGGTGGAGCGATGGTGACACTTTTCATTCTTAGACAAATAAAAGAAAAGAGAATTGAAAACACTAATAATTTCTTGAACTTGGTTACTTAGAGATTACACAAGGAACGAATGTTGCCTTGGTAAATGAGACCGAGTCTGACAGCTGCCCTTCTTTGTGTTAGTTTTTCTTAGTTTCTATCAGCTAGGAGAATATATATATTTTTGTGTTTCTCAATGCATCTTATATCAGTGTTATTAACTGGCAGTGGAATAGATTCTTATCCAATACTGACTTCTTTCAAAGGCCTAGGCGATGAGAGTGGCTGGAAAAGATAGCTTTTTTTTTTCTTTTTCCATTAACAGATGTACTCTATACAGTTTGAGCAGCTGAAACTTGTGATGACATGAATCAAAAATCAGAGAACCACTGAGCTGCTGACGCGGGTGTATTTCATGCTGTCCTGTATAGCTGTGTTATGTATTGAGTGCAACAGAGAAAACCATGTTGCCCTTCAGATGGTTACACGCAGTGTTTTAAGTAAGAAAAAGAAAATACTAAATGTGATTAAATTACATGTAAGACTAGGTGACACATGGGGCTGAAACTATTTTTTTCATTTCTGAAAGCTTGTAGTCAGAGGTGATTTATAAGTGAAATGAGTTATATAGTCTCAACCTAATCCCTGTGCATCACCAAAACCTGCTAGTAAGCAGACTCCATTCTGAGCGAGCCTGGCAAATGAATGTCATAAGTACGACTGCTGAGAAACAAGATCCATTCTGTAGAACTTCCCCATTCTGGGGAAGCTCACACAGGCCTGTTCACCCTATCTGGGTGGAGGTAACAATGTCAGCTTTGACTTTTGTGAAAGGTGAAATCCACAAAGGGCGTGGAATTAAGAAAGGCAAGAAAAAGAGTGGAAAAAGCTTAAGTATTAGTACACTTTCCTAATCTGTTATAAGGGCTCTGTTCATAAAGGTACATTTAAATTATGAGAACAGAACTAACATGATTTTATTACCAGACACAATAGTGGCCGGGATCCATAGAATTGTGCACTTAAAGCAGTGGTCTGCAAACTTTTGAGGGTTGCGCCCCCCCCTTACCCCGTCTGCACCCCCATCCCAAAGCCGGGGCTATGGCTGGGAGGGGATGGGGATGCAGACAGGGGTAAGGGGTCGAGGCTGGGGCCACATTTGGGGGAGGTCTGGGGCCAGGAGCAGGGTTGGGGATGGAGCCGCGGCCAGGGGCCAAGGCTGGGGGCAGGGGCAGGGGCAGGAGTGGAGCCACTGCGGTGGAGGCCAGCAGCCGGGCCTGCAGCCAGGTGCAGCTCCAACCCCACCCCCACCCACAGCCTTGGCACCGCGCTGGGAACAGAGCCATGGCCAGCGGCCGAGGGTGGGGCAGGGGCAGGCGCTGGGCCAGAAAATGGGGATGTGGCTTTTGGCAGGACCGGAGTAGAGCTAAGGGTAAAGAGTGGCTGGGTGGCACTCCATCCCTGCCCCCTGTGGGGGCTGGCCTAGGCCCCACCATAACCCTCTGAAGATTCCTCTATGCTGCTTTAGGGGGGTGTGCCCCACAGTTTGGGGACCTCTGACTTAAAGGATACACAATGGGTGTGTGGACAAACACAGAAATTTGTTACTAATATTAGTGGACTAATCTTCTGTGTATCATGTTGCAAATATATTTATGCCAAGGCTGAATGTGAAGATATTCTTCAACTCTATCCATTCCAGATCATGCAGCTCTTTATCTGTTTTTCTACTTTGACTAGAAAAGGAGTCCCAATGATGGGTTCTTTCTCCAAGCTTTAGGTTATTGTGATTAAACTGCATCCACTTCAGATTTCTTTTTCTGATTTGTAAAAAGAGGGTATTATACTTTTTAGATCCCTATTATCAAAACCATATTTTTCCCCTTCTAGCATAAATCTAATTTATTAAAAGCCACATTTTGAAATTGGCCTCCACATGCCTGCTAAACCTATGTGCCCCAACATTTAGTTTACATGTATGAATGACTTTTGCCCAGCCAGATTCGCTAATTAGATGTTAAATTGCCTGATCTTGGTGCACAAATATTAGTGCTCGCAGATTTTAGTTTTGGGGCCAGCAAAGGAAAATTTACCCAAAAATATGATACACTCTGTTTTTGAAAATTATTCACTACGTTTCCTAATTTTCTCATATTTTTAAGGCATGCTACTTTTTTGACAGTGTTATTTGTAGTTATCATATACACGATAGGAAAAAGGCAAATCTTATGGCATGATTGGTTGTTCAGTGAGTACAAGAATGTATTAAACATGAGGGAGACTAACAAGCTCCTCTGGGGCTGTTCCAAGCAAACAAGACACACCTGCAAGACTCGCTCAGCCTGTGGGGGGTGGGACTTAAAAGGGGGGAATTTACCACAGAATGAGGTGGTGAACAGGAAGAAGGTTGCTTGCCCAGCGACTGCTGGCAATAGAGGGAGTCTAGCCAAGGAGGCGACAGCTGTGAGACGCACTGCTCCTCAAGGCGTGCTGACTGAAGGTAAAGCAACACGCCCCAGGAAGACGGGTAGAAGGTAAATCCTGTAAAGGGGCAATAGACTCTGAGAGACTGAGCCCTTAGAGCTGAGTCTCTAGGGGCTGCCTGAGAGGCTGGTCTTTGTTCTAGCCAGACCTTCCCCTCTTGCCAGGGGAAGGGAAGAACAGGCGCCAGTCACCAGCCTGTGGGCTGTGACCGACAGAGAAATTCCCCAAAGCTGCCAACTAGGGGAGAAGAGAGGGTAAATGATGCCCAGTGGCTCCTGGGGTGGTCCAGGGAGCCCATTGCCCCCACAGTTGGTTTGGCCCAGTTGAATGCAGGGAGGAATTATATCGATTGTTGTGTGTGGATGCTGGTGAATTGGTGGCAAGAGGGGTGACTGTAGTGTGGAAGGGAGGGTAGAGGTAGCTTGGAGAGGCAGAGGTTGGTACTACAAGAGAGCAATAAGGGGGTCACAGAGAGATAATCACAGTTGTCTCCCAATTTGCCCTTTACTGTAAAGCATACCTCATTTTTCATTCTGAAAATGGGAGGTCCCTCTTTCTTCTCACGTCCCTGTGTCCTCCTTAACACACAACAAAACTCTACCCTGCACACCCCTGTCCCTCAGGGCCACAGTGGCTTGGTTTTTCATTTCTGAAAATATTATCTTTGTATGGAAGGGGAGAGAGACGCTGGGAGACTGGTGAGGCTGCAGGTAGCAATCACTTTGGGTGCCAGGTGCCTACTGCCTGGGGATAGCAGCAGCCCTCCTTCCGTTTGACACAAAACAACTTCTGATAGACAAAATGAAAACAAATTAGTGGGGGGGAGGGGGAAGAGTTAAAATTTAACTGTTTGGTAACACATCAATACTGTGCCTAACCCTGTAATCAGTCATCTCTCAGAGGGGAAGTCAGGCCTCTGAAGAGCCGCTCATGTGCTGTGGCATTTATGTTAATGGAATTTCTGACATCTTGAAGGTGTATATTTGTGTTTGAGTTGAAGTTCATTTTTGACCGTGAGCCTACTCAACACATACTGGCTTTTGCAGAGGAGCAAGTGGGCTTATTGGGCAAAGGGCTGACAGCTTCCAGTCTCTAAAGCTCATAGAAGGTAAGGGGCAAAGCCTTCGCAGTTACACTAGTGGCTTTAGAAAAACTCACAGTCACATCAGGTAGTGTTGTTTTTAGCAGAAGTTCCTGGCATATTAAAATAAACCAAAAGGGGCTTCCACACTCTGTAAGATTTACTTCTTAGACAGAAGTTTGCTGATATTCACTCTAAGTGCTGTGCATAATGCTGTGTTTAAAATAATCAATGCCAATAATCAAAATAAAGGGCCAAATTAACATTGTTGTAACTCCACTGACTTAACTGTAGATACACTAGACTTTGACTGGTTTAAATGAGATCAGAATTTAGCTCACTCTGTCCATTTCCAAAACTTTGCAAGCATTAGATTTTTAAAAATAAAGACATGGAATCACTGTCTTCCTGGCAAGTTATTATGTTACTGAAATGAGGCATTTGTGTTTCTGCTACTGAGGTGGTGATAAGAAACATCACTCCGCTGTAATGCAGATGTATTTATTAATCTTTCACCTAATGTGCTCAACACTGGCTGCTTATTTCCAGTTCTAATTGGCTGTTGGTTCACAGTAGGCAAAAAGGTCACCAAACTGTTGAGATGTAAGGTTCTGATTCCTAATAACTTATGTCAGAATTAAATGTATTACCTCTGAGCTGTTTTATTGACAGATGCAGATGTGACCTAGCCCGCCCTCACAGAAACACACACAATGCCTTTGCAGGAACAATAGATCAGCTTCTCTGCTCCGGTGTTCCTCACAGCAATAGTGATGAGAATTTAATAAGGCTTCAAGAAGTTCTATTGAACAACACACATTACTTGTTGTTAGAGTTGGGGCCCAAACCAAAAATCTAGATCCAAACTTCTCTGACCTTTGTGGAAGTTCAGGTCCAGAGCCAGACTTCATGGCTACCCTGTAACTGTAAAGACCCAAACCAGAATGCCAAGTCCCCTCCTTTTTCAGCTTTGGTAAGGCTTAGGGTTGGTTCCAGTCTGACTAGCTTGGGCCCATTTCAAGTTTTCAGCTCCCATCTTCAAGTAATTTAGCCAAATCCAGTGACATAAGGGGTATAAAGTTACACATTGTGCATGTGTGGCAGACCTCCCTGTTAGCTGATTTTCTTGCTACACACACTACTTCCACCCCATTTGTGACTCATTTTGCATGCCCAGTGCCTGATTCTGATTAATGTCCATACTGCAGTTTGAACACAAAGTACATTATCGATGATAAGTAATGTTGCTGTGTTTAATTCATTAGCTCACTTACATGGGTTTTTTTCCCCCACCACTGTTATGTGACTGACTTCCCTGGAGTTCTGATTTTCACCAGGGTACGTTAGATCAGAATCAGATGGCACTGAACTACAAACTGTGGCAAGTTACAGTGCACAAGGCCCTGTGATGTTCATTCACAAAGGTAGATTATGCTGATAGTGTTGAATGCTGTAAACCTCTCTAGTTACAGCAACTACATACTCAGAAAAGATATCCAAGTTTGTACTGAAACACTTCTGATGGTTTGGTTCTTGTGAGATAGTCTTTATGGGGGAAACTGATTGCAGCATCCTCCATTTTCTTCTTGGCCATGTCAGTATTTTTATAATTCAGGTAACCCTTTTCATGGTTTTAACTTGTCATTCTCTAATGTATATTTCAAATAAATGTTGGAAGGAAGATCAGAACTTTCCACCAGTTGCAATGTTTAAGGTGAAAGGGTAGTTAATAGATTGTACATTTATTTTCCTTAGGGATTCTTCCTTTTATTTATGTGCAATAATGTGTATGAACTCTGCTAATAGGAGATTGTTTTGTGCGTGTTCATATCTACTTTTATTGCTATTTAAAAGATGATTTGTAGAACTGAGGATTTCCATTGATGTAAAGCACAACTTAATGAATCATTTAATGATAAATCATTTGTGATGTCAAACAATTGTTTTCCCATATTTCAGTGATTTTTTTTCTGTAAAATGAGACAATGTTTACTAAACATTTAAGGAACCTGTAAAAAAAACTAAGGAGAAGTTTTGTTGAATTTTGTTCCATGCATTAGTTATGAACAAAAAATAAACATGATTCCATTTTTAAAACTGTAAAGAATAAGCCTGTGTAAGTAACTAAAGGGGAATAGCTGGTGGCTACTCTTAACTCAGTTGTTCTGAGCATTATTAAAGATCCATCACGTCCACAGGCACAGTTCAACAACAAAATATGTATGGCAAAAAACATATATTAAAAAACATTTCATTCTGTCATGACCTGATCAAAATCCCAGAGAAGTCTGTGGAATGACTCACTGACTTCAGCGGAATTTGGATCAGGGCCTTAAAGTGGGTGAGAAATACAATGGGCCACATTCTGGTCTCAGTTACACAAGTGTGAATTTGCAGTAACTCCATGGAAGTCAAAGGAATTGACTCCAGATTTACACCAGTCTAAAGGAGAGCAGAATTTCTTGATGTCCAGCAGTAATACTCTAGTGATGTAGAGGTTCAGAATTCCAGCTCAGTGCCTTGCCTGTAACCTGGCTTGGTGAGACTGATGCAACAGGCTCTGGAGCAGGGAGGGCTTCTCTTTGTTCTCTAGCAACATCCACTAGTGGATGCATTGAGTGTTAGTGGGATCTGGAGGGATCTAATGCCATCCTTCCTCCATCACTGGGAGGATTGCTGCAGGGTGCCAGGTCTTTGGAGCAATGACTGAAGAATGGAGGTTAGAGTCTGGGGACTCCTCTGTGCTCTAAACAGAGGCTCACGGCCCTCTACTTATAGCTGACTGTTTAGTCCCTTGCTTATATTCCAAAGTAACACTGAAGTTCTGTTTAGCTCAAACACAGTGGAGGGCATCATGCTTTTATTTCATAATTACTTTATAGCACCGAGAAATCAAGATAACGTGAACAATTTTAACAGCGAGACTCATGTATGTGCCACCATTACTTGAAGGGAGTCCAGTTAAACGCATAGGTCACATGGCCTCACTGACACAGTGGTTGGTTGGAGTGGTATGGAATGACCCCGATACAGCCCACATTTCTGTTGACAGCCAAACAACCTGCTTGGAGAAATGCAGTAACTATAAAATATTGGAAATGAGAAATCACCCCAAATATTTGAGTACAGGCCAAAAACCCTTGGAAACATCTTATTCTTCTAAATTGTGAGTGGGGAAGGGAGGTAATTAGAAACCTTTCAAAGATTCATGCTAATTTTGTTTTCTAAATGGTATTTCCCCTAACCTTACCTGTGAACAGCTACGACTGACAAAGGTTCAACTTAGGTTTGTGCTGGTTGAGCCCAATGGTGCTGGAAACTTTTTTAGAGTGGGGGTGCTGAAGGTGGAAACCATGTATTTGGGTTCTTACTACTTCAAGCCAGGGGGATGCTGCAGCACCCCCAGCACCACTAGTTTGAACACCTATGATTGAGTCAGTAGTAATTAGTACCACATGGGTTTTACTCTGGTCTCATTTACACTGATTTTACACCAGCATAACTCCATTAACTTCAATAACAACTCCATTGGGATTACTTCTGATTAACACTGATATATGTGAGAAATATTGGGGTTTCTGTCTGTCTTCCTCTGGGGTATACATTGATCCGCTTGAGCAGTGTTGCGTCCTCTGACTCGACAAAGTCTCTATTAGACTTTCAGGTGGTACTTCATGTACTGATATCAGAATACAATAGTGCTGGGGACTGAAAGGCTCAGGGGACTGGTAATACTGATTTCATCTATAGGTCACAGGTTCAAGTCCAGGTTGGTGATGACCAAGTGTTTTTACCATCTCATGGCTGTTTGGTTGCTGATGTTAAATGAGTCCTGTTCCTAGTGGGCTGGTGTCCCCCTCATTGAAAGTACTGCCATAGTGTACTAGTTCACATTGGTTTTAGTCTTAGCAGAGAAACTGATTCAGGAATGGGCATGGAGAGTGGCCTGCTGAGATAGTACCTACGTTGAGGGATAAGGTACACAAAGGCAGGGCAACTTGGGGAGTTTAGCACTGCTACAGCCTATTGTGTACCTATTGTGTAGGTCTCAGTAGAGAGAGCCGACAGGGCTGTTTGTCACCTTTCATGAGCACTTAATTTATTAAAATTGGTGCTGTGTGACTAATGGAAATTATGTGTTGTCGTATATGTCACTCAGTGATGAAGTGGCTATGAAGCAGTGGCATAGAGATGGTTAAATAAACCGAGTGGCTCTGTGCCTGATAAATATTACTGCCTATCAAAAACAGACCTAAAGATTCTACCAAAAGATGGATATATTTCTACCACCTAACTGGATAAGTTTTGAAGGAAATAATAAAAACCTGGAGATGTCAAGATAACAGTACAGATTAAAGCAAAAGTGAGATACTAAATCAGTAAACCACAACACTGAACTCTACCACCTTTTGCTGGAGAAAAGGACTTGACTGAGACAGCAGTCACATTTAAAAATGGGGCAAGTAGACGGTATTGAAGTTCTGATTAACTTCTTGGAGTAGAAGGGGGATTATTCATGTTTTAACTCCATAGGTTACAAAAAGATAGGTGAGACTTTCAACCTGAGTATTTCCCAAAAATTATGGGTGTAATTATTCACTTATAGGTAATTAAATGACACATAAATATTATTATTGTTGTTGCTGTTGTTTAAACTAAGTGTAGAGAGTCCTGTACATTTATACAGGGCTTTATAAAGACAAGGCCAAAACCTTACTCACATAAGCAGTCCTAGTAAAGCCCATGAGTGACGTGAGCAGGATTCTGTACACTAAGAACTCATGTTCCTATTCTGAACAGTTTACAGTGTCAGGAAAAAACAAATGTCTGTTAGACAAAGTGAAGCTGTCACTCATGATAGAGAAGGGAGGCAGAGGAGAAGGCTCAGCAAGAAAGAAGTTCAATTTGGAAATACTGAGTTGGAGGTGGCAGTGTGACATCAAAGAGGAAATGTCTGGAAACATGATGACATAAGTGAGAACAGAGTAGGAGAGGTCAAGGATAGATAGAGCAGTTCTGAGAATCATCCACTTAGGGATGATGACTGCAAACATTGGAGTGTATGAGGCTGCCAAGAAAGTGTAGAGAAGAGTGGGGGGAGGGGGGAAATAAGGACAGAACCCCAAGAGATGTCAGCAGATAAAAGGAGTAGGAGGGAGCTGAGGCACCACTGAAGGATACCCTGGCTGAAAGAGCAACCATCAGAGTGGAGTAGGAAGTGAACCAGAAGTGCACAGAACAAAGGAAACCCAGATATAGTGCGAGAGGACTATAAAGAGAAGTGAAAAGAAAAGGAGTACTTGTGGCACCTTAGAGACTAACAAATTTATTTGAGCATAAGTTTTCGTGAAGTGAGCTGTAGCTCACGAAAGCTTATGCTCAAATAAATTTGTTAGTCTCTAAGGTGCCACTAGTCCTCCTTTTCTTTTTGCGGATACAGACTAACACAGCTGCTACTCTGAAAAGAGAAGTGAGTGATCATGTATATTAAAGGCAGCTGCAAGATCCAGAAAAATAAGAATTGAGCAGGAGTCTGCCAAGTTAGCTAGCAAGATCAACAATTAAGTTGGTCAGGACACTGCAGGACCCACTTTACAAAAGTGTGAAAAAGCAAGTACGGGGGGGGCGCGAGCCGGCAGAAGCATTTAGTGGAGAATAAAAATCAGCCTCTGTCTATTTGATCCATGATGCAGATGAATATTCCTAAATTTTGGCCCAGAATGTGAGTCTAAATACTTTCAAATACTCCACTACATTCAGAATATAGTAACTTGGACAAATGGATGGATGAAATTCTATGGCCTGTATTATGGAAGAGGTCAAACTAGCTATAATGGTCCCATTGGGCTTTAGAACCTATGTCCTAGTGACAGGGAACTGTGTATTACCAAGCACACACCCAGAAAAAACAGTTGTGTGAGTTTTAGCAAGGACAATTCAGGATTGCTCAAGGGACTGTTTCAGAGTAGAAGCCGTGTTAGTCTGTATCCACAAAAAGAAAAGGAGGACTTGGGGCACCTTAGAGACTAACAAATTTATTTGAGCATAAGCTTTCGTGAGCTACAGCTCACTTCACGAAAGCTTATGCTCAAATAAATTTGTTAGTCTTTAAGGTGCCCCAAGTCCTCCTTTTCTTTTTCCACGGGCCTGTGTAACTGGAACTGAAGAAATTTATGATAACATTAATGAAGATGTCAACGCTACAGATGTTAAAATATATGATTAACCTGATGCAGGAATATGCATATTAATTAACAATCTGCTATTAAGTGGGAAAAAACTCTAGCTTAAATCAATCAAACTGATCATAATGAAATACTATGGTCCTTATCATAAATACTACAAAATGATTGGCCCGCTGACATGTGATACTCCAGTCAGCACAGAACTACACCAATCATCTGAGTGACACTGAACGGCTGGTAAAAGAAGGTGAAGAATTATAAAAAGTTTAGTACTCTGGAACCTCACTAATTTTTTCTGAGTGAGAGAGCCATTGTGAATTACTGCATTTTGTACACATGCACACACAAAGGATAACATCTCTCAAACTGTATTTCCCTTTGTGTATTTGACAAATGGAGTTTAATATGAAGACTTATAAAGAATTCACAAGGCTACAGGGGGTCCCCGGTATATGTCGGAATTGCATTGTTGAAAAGGGTGATGGATACTGAAATGACGGATACTGGGGAATTTTCCCCCATAAGAAATAATGGCCTGGCACCCCTCTTCCCTCCCAGTTCTGCCCTCTCCTCCAAGCACACCCTGTCCCCACTCCTCTTCCCTCCCAGCACCTCCTGAACGCTGGGGGAAGCACCCAAAGAAAAGCCACACAAAAGGTGAAGCGACAGATATGTGGATCGCGACCAACATGAATCGGAACACATTCCCCTATTGGCGAGCGATGGATACATGAAATGACGGATCAGTGGGAGATGTATACCGGGGACCCCCTGTACTAGTAAATTCTCTATATCATATTGTGTAAAAGAAATTACATCTTACTAATGAGGGGACCTAACTACAGCTTCTCCTATTATTGGAGAAAGAAAGTTATGGTGGTTAGAATGGAGCTAAACAAATTTTTAAAAAATGCTTATAACTAGTGTGGTGCAGGAGGGAAGTGGTTGACAGTAATATTGTAAATACCTCAAAGGGGATGTCCGCCTTCTGAATTTCTGTGATGATTAAAAGCAAAAACTGTTTTGAGTTTAACATTGCACACAAACACCAAAAGGAAAAAACATACTTGGGCCTGATCTGGTACACCTGAGCCCATGCATCTCTAAGGGACCTTCTGCTCCTGGGGACATGTTTCTGTATTTCCATCCATTCTGCCTCACTGTATAGGAAGATGCTAGACCCACCGCCCCCGCCCTCCATACACACATATTCCGCCCCCCCCCCCCCCCCCAAATCACTAAGGCTGGTTACTTTCCAGAGTATAACTGCACTTTGTCTTTCCTGACAGAGATTTTTAACCATGCAACCTGAATGTTTCACAAACAGTGCTAATAGTTTAGTTTTATGTTAAGGAATCATTGTGGTATATTCCAGCTGAGGTTAAAGATAACCATAGTTTTCAGCCTGTCTCTTTGTTTGGATCAGCGGGGCTGTTAACTCTGTAGGCCATGGATTGAATTCAAACTGCTACTCCTGACAGCTAGCCAACTCTTACTTTGCTAGATTTTGTTTTAAAGAAACATCTCTATTTATAGACTCGTAGAAGAGTTCAAGTCTGCCAACACTGTTTACACTGCGTCCTGGAACTCTTCTATGACTGAATATCTTAATAATCCTATCAAAACATAGAGTCATATAGTTTAAGGCCAGGGGGACCACCAGATCATCTATTCTGGCCTCTTGAACATCACAGGCCACCAGCCCTCACACACTAAATTCAGCAACCAAAATTAGAACAAAATATTACAGCACACTGGAGACTAGACTGCTATGTGCCCCAGGCAGAGACTAGGAGGCACATAGGCAGAGAGGCCCTGTAATGACAGGGTGTCAGGAATCAGGGTCTGCTGCAGAGCTAGTCTCCAGACAACCTTATCAGTACAACTGACCTGCAGCAAGCTGCCTTATTGGCCACACCATCTGACTGACCACAGAGGTCAGCAGGTCACTCTTAAACCAGCAGCAGCTTGCTGACTTCTCAATGCTGAGACCCACCATTGTGTCTGCTCCTGTGTTATCTTGTTCTTGCTGCTCCTGCTTTTTTCCCAGCTTTGCTGCTGCCCTCCCCTTGTCTTGAACACTTCCTTGCCTGCTACCCTGCTTCACCCAGTTCCTTATCTCTGGTTTGATCCTGGGCTTTGGCACCTGACCACTGATGCCTGCTCTGACCACTAGGTGAGATTGTCCTCGTCCTGGTCAGGTGACACAGGGAAATGATTAAGTGAGATATAGCCAGATAATCCTGGCAAGTGACCCACACCCGCATGCTGCAGAGGAGCCTGAAACCACTCCTAAGGCCACTGCTAATCTGACCTGGAGGAAACTCCTTCCTGACCCCACATGGTGATCAGTTACACCCTGAGCACGAGAGCAAGAACCTACCAGCCAATCACCTAAAAGACAAAATGCTTGGTGCCATCTCAGAGCACTGGCCCACCTCATAGAATCATAGAATATCAGAGTTGGAAGGGACCTCTGGAGGTCATCTAGTCCAACCCCCTGCTCAAAGCAAGACCAATCCCCAACTAAATCATCCCAGCCAGGGCTTTGTCAAGCCTGATGTTAAAAACTTCAAAGGAAGGAGATTCCACCGCCTCCCTAGGTAATGCATTCCAGTGTTTCACCACCCTCCTAGTAAAAAAGTTTTTCCTAATATCCAACATAAACCTCTCCCACTGCAACTTGATTACTCAAAATTACTCCTCGTTCTGTCATCTGCTACCACTGAGATCCATCTAGATCCATCCTCTTTGGAGCCCCCTTTCAGGTAGTTGAAAGCAGCTATCAAATCGCCCCTCATTCTTCTCTTCCATAGACTAAACAATCCCAGTTCCCACAGCCTCTCCTCAAAAGTCATGTGTTCCAGACCCCTAATCATTTTTGTTGCCCTCTGCCGGATGCTTTCCAATTTTTCCACATCCTTCTTGTAGTGTGGGGCCCAAAACTGGACACAGTACTCCAGATGAGGCCTCACCAATGTCGAATAGAAGGGAACGATCACATCCCTCGATCTGCTGGCAATACCCTACTTATACATCCCAAAATGCCATTGGCCTTCTTGGCAACAAGGGAACACTGTTGACTCATATCCAGCTTCTCATCCACTGTAACCCCTAAGTCCTTTTCTGCAGAACTGCTGCCTAGCCATTCGGTCCCTAGTCTGTAGCTGTGCATGGGATTCTTCTGTCCTAAGTGCAGGACTCTGCACTTGTCCTTGTTGAACCTCATCAGATTTCTTTTGTCCCAATCCTCTAATTTGTCTAGGTCCTTCTGTATCCTATCCCTACCCTCCAGCATATCTACTTCTCCTCCCAGTTCAGTGTCATCTGCAAACTTGCTGAGGGTGCAATCCATGCCATCCTCCAGATCATTAATGAAGATATTGAAAAAAACCGGCCCCAGGACCAACCCTTGGGGCACTTTGCTTGATACCTGCTGCCAACTAGACATGGAGCCATTGATCAGTACCTGTTGATCCCAACAATCTAGCCAGCTTTCTATCCACCTTATAGTCCATTCATGCAGCCCATACTTCTTTAACTTGCTGGCAAGAATACTGTGGGAGACTGTGTCAAAAGCTTTGCTAAAGTCAAGGAAGAACACATCCACTGCTTTCCCCTCATCCACAGAGCCAATTATCTCGTCAGAGAAGGCAATTAGATTAGTCAGGCATGACTTGCCCTTGGTGAATCCATGCTGACTGTTCCTGATCACTTTCCTCTCCTCTAAGTGCTTCAGAATTGATTCCTTGAGGACCTGCTCCATGATTTTTCCAGGGACTGCGGTGAGGCTGACTGGCCTTTAGTTCCCAGGATCCTCCTCCTTCCCTTTTTTAAAGATGGGCACTACATTAGCCTTTTTCCAGTAGTCCGGGACCTCCCTCCATCGCCATGAGTTTTCAAAGATAATGGCCAATGGCTCTGGAATCACATCTGCCAACTCCTTTAGCACTCTTGGATGCAGTGCATCTGGCCCCATGGACTTGTGCTCGTCCAGCTTTTCTAAATAGTCCCGAACCACTTCTTTCTCCACAGAGGGCTGGTCACCTCCTCCCCATGCTGTGCTGCCCAGTGCAGCAGTCTGGGAGCTGACCTTGTTCATGAAGACAGAGGCAAAAAAAGCATTGAGTACATTAGCTTTTCCACATCCTCTGTCACTAGGTTGCCTCCCTAATTCAGTAAGGGGCCCCCACTTTCCTTGACTTTCTTCTTGTATCTGAACTTCTTGTTATTCTAAACATCCCTTGCTAACTGCAACTCCAGGTGTGATTTGGTCTTCCTGATTTCAGTCCTGCATGCCCAATAAATATTTTTATACTCCTCCCTGGTCATTTGTCCAATCTTCCACTTCTTGTAAGCTTCTTTTTTGTGTTTAAGATCAGCAAGGATTTCACTGTTAAGCCAAGCTGGTTGCCTGACATATTTACTATTCTTTCTACACATCAGGATGGTTTGTCCCTGTAACCTCAATAAGGATTCTTTAAAATACAGCGAGCTCTTCTGGACTCCTTTCCCCCTCATCTACCATCCCCTCTCCAGCCATGGTCATTTCTGATGCTCAGGAGCAGTGTTTCCCAAACTTGGGATGCCGCTTGTTCAGGGAAAGCCTCTGGAGGGCCGGGCCAGTTTGTTTACCTGTCGCATCCGCAGGTTCGGCCAATCGCGGCTCCCACTGGCCGCCGTTCGCCTCTGCAGGCCAAAAGGGGCTGCGGGAAGTGGCAGCCAGTATATCCCTCAGCCCGCACTGCTTCCCGCAGCCCCCATTGGCCTGCAGTGGCGAACCGTGGCCAGTGGGAGCCGCGATCGGCTGAACCTGCAGACGTGGCAGGTAAACAAACCATCCCGGCTCGCCAGGGGCTTTCCCTCAACCAGAGGCATCCCAAGTTTGGGAAACACTGCTCTAGAGGAAGGATGTAAACAAACCCCAGAATACACTGGGGGCCGGGGGGAGAAGCGGTAATCCCTTCTTGACCACTGCTGAAGCATGGGCTTTTGGGAACATAAGCTATAAACTGGAATTTAGCCACAGGGCTGTTTAAACCTGTCCCTTCCCATTACAAGCAACCCTGTCATACAATCACAGCTCTCTCTTAAATTTGTCCAGCTTTCTCTTAAAGGTAATTAAGTTGTTTGCTCTCCTAACTCCTATTGGGAGGCTGTTCCAGAACCTCAGCCCTTTGATCGTTAGACACTTTTCCTCTAATTATCCACCAGAATTTGTTCTTGGCCAATTTATACCCATTTGTTCTTGTGCCAGCATTGTCCTTAGCTTAAATAGCTCTTCACCCTCCCTGGTATGTATCCCTCTAACATAGAGAGAAAAAGAGAGAGAGAGAGAGAGAGCAATCATATCCCCTCTCAACCTTCTTTTTGTTGGATTAAACAAGCCAAGCTCTTCCAGCCTCCTCTCATAAAATAGGCTCTGATCATCCCAGTAGCACTTCTCTGCACCTACTTCAGTTTAATATCACATTATTGAACATAGGTGACCAGAATTGTACCCAGTGTTCCAGATGAGGTCTTACCAGTGCCTTGTCCCATGGCATTCATACTTCACTATCTCTACTGGCAGTGCCTTCCTTGATACATCCTAGGCTCACATTTGCCTTTTCTGCCACTGCATCACACTGGTGATTCATAGTCATCCTGTGATTGACCAACACACCCAGGTCTCTCTCCTCCTCCGTCACTTCCAACTGATATGCCCTCAGATTCTAGCAGAAATTCTTATTATTAGACCTAAGTGCATGAGCTTGCACTTTGTACTATTGAATTTCATCCCATTTCTGTCACTCCAGTCTTCAAGGTCATCCAGATCTTCCTGTATAATATTCCAATCCTCCTCCGTATTGATCATGAATTCCAATTTTGTATCATCAGCAAATTTCATTAATACACTCACACTTTTTTGTGTCAACGTCATTAATACAAATAGTAAATAAAATTGGTCCAAGACTAATCTTTGAAGTACTTCACTAGGAACTTCCCTTCAGACCAATAATTCATCGTTTTAGCACAAGCCATTGCCTTTTCCCCTTAATCAGTTCCTTATCCCCCAATTTTTGTACTGATCCCTATCCTCCCTAATTTAACTAATGAGTTCCCATGTGGTACTGTGTCAGATGTTTTACTAAAGTCCAAGTATATTAGATCTACTAACCCTCCTTTAGCTAAAAAAATCAATTATTTTCTCAAAGACGCAAACCAGGTTAGTCTGGCATGATCTACCTTTGGTAAACCCATGTTGTTTTACATCCCCTTTACCATTTATGTTTTACATCCCCTTTACCTCCGTGAATGTAATTATTCTTCCCTTCACAATTTGTTCTAAAGCCTTGCATACTACTGAGGTCAGACTGTAATTGCCCAGATCACTCCCTCCCCCACCTTCTTAAACACAGGTCTGACATTAGCTGTTTTCCAGGCATATGGTACTACCCCTGAATAGATAGAAATATTACAAATCTTTGCTAGTGAGCTCACATGCCAGCTCTTTCAGTATTCTGGGATGGAAATTATCTGATTCCCCTGATTTGAGCTCATTAAGCTCTTTACATTTTTCTCCCACCCCCTTTGGATGTGGTAATTTCCATTTGTAGACAGACTTCCATCAGCAATACTGTCTTCATGCACATGTTCTATATTACCACCCTTACTAAAAACTGAGGCAAAGTACTCATTTAGTTTTTGGGCCATACCTAAGATATCTTTAAAGGATCACAATGGAATAAATCTGATGCGAGGAACACCTATATGAGATAAGATCTGGAACTCCAGGCCCCAGTATGAGATCTTGCAGTTCCTGACCATCTACAGTTCCTTCTCACTTGTCTTATATTGGGCCCAGTTACTGCTGGTCACTGAGTGCCTCAGGCATCTTCAATTCTTTTTGAGTTTTAGGGGAGGGAAATGCCCAGATCAGAGGTGAAAGTAAGCCGGTACGCCCCGGTACGGTGTACCGGCAAGAGCCCGTGTGCCGTACCGGGGCAGATCAGCTTCCCCAGGCGGCAATTTAAAGGGCCTGGGGCTCCCAGCAGCGGCTGGAGCTCTTTAAATTGCCGCCAGAGCCCTGCTGCCAGAGCCCTGGGGAAGTGGCGGCGGGGCTCAGGTGGCGATTTAAAGGGCCCGGGGCTCCTGCCGCAGCTACTGACCCGGGCCCTTTAAATAGCTGCCGGAGCGGCAGCAGGGCTCCGGGAATGATTTAAAGGGCCCTGGGCTCTGGCCACCGTTACCACCCTGGGCCCTTTAAATAGCCGCCAGAGCCCTGCTGCTGCTACCTCAGGGCTCCAGCAGGCTCCAGGGATAATTTAAAGGACCCGGGGCAGTAGCGGCGGCTGGGAGCCCCTGGCCCTTTAAATCGCTGCCCAAGCCCCTGGCTGCCACTGCTACCCCGGGGCTCAGGCAGCGGGGCTTGGGTTTATTGGCAGCGGGGCGATTTAAAGGGCTCCCACTGCCGCTACCCTCCGGAGCCCTTTAAATCGCTACCCAAGTCCCACTGCTGGAGCCCTGGGGTAGCGGTAGTGGGGCTCCGGTGGTGAAAAGGCCCCCCCTCTTCCGGTAGAGGCCCCTCCCTCTCCTAAGGGCTCCGGAGTACCAGTAAGTCCTTTAAATTACTTTCACCCCTGGCCCAGATCCTCCCAGAGTGGTCACCATTGTGCAGGATTGGAAGCATTGTTGGGTGGGTTTAGCAATTTACATTTATTTCTTTATCTGTTTGGCATATTTTAAACATCTGAGCTTTGCAAGCTTAGCCTCCCCCCCTCCCGTCCCATGTACATTTACGATAAATGATGCTTTAACTTTGAAGCACCTGTTTTCCAGTCACCATTGGTAGTCCAAGGTGCATAGACAAAGGCCTGTTTTGTGTCAGAGAAACATTTTTACAAGTGCAGAGTCACTATGTCTGCAGCACTGCATTTCTGGTGGACTAAACACTTATAGCACCAGAGATTGCTTTTGGCACTAGACATAGATTTTGAATTAGCCAATTAATCTTATACTCTCTTTAAGAGCCAGTATGGTGTGACATATTACTTACTCTCTCACCTGCCAACTATATCTTTTAAAAGCTACAAAGAGGACACTAAGAAATGCATTCCTAAGTATTATATAAAAGACTCCAAATTGGAATCCCAAGACCTGATTCTGTGACCTTCATATGAAATAGAATTTGCATGCCTAGTTCCATTGACATCAGTGGGATTACTCACATTATATGTACTCCTCAATATGAGTAGGAGTCACAGAACTGGGCTCCAAATACTTCTGAAATAGATTTCTTTAACACTTATAAAAACCCTCTGGATCTGATTCCCATTTTACACAAAAGTGCCTTTCTATTGTTCTGGCAGAGTAAAATAACTTAAAACCCTACAGGGACATTCTCGGCAAGCTGAAGTCTGTGTAGTGCTATGACATTTATTGCATTGCTATTATGATAGCCTGGCATAGTTTCATTTGCCTTTGTATCCATTTTGATAAAGTGCTGAGAAATACACTGTTTCTTTACTGCTTTTGCTAGATAGGTGGGAAAAAAATCACT
This sequence comes from Eretmochelys imbricata, assembly GCF_965152235.1. Classification (NCBI taxonomy): domain Eukaryota; kingdom Metazoa; phylum Chordata; order Testudines; family Cheloniidae; genus Eretmochelys; species Eretmochelys imbricata. The sequence continues at coordinate 99,017,159 of NC_135572.1, forward strand.
TTTCTTTAGCGGCACAAACTGCATTCTCCAAATGTTTCCATGGCAAGTTTTTTAACAGTGGAAGAACATTTAATTTCCTTTCTTGTGTATTTTCACAGATTCTGTTGAAGTTATATATTTTTTTCTCTTTCAGACCCAAATTTTGGCAACCTGAAAATGTGAGTTGTTGCCTTTGCTACAGGTATGCAGCTTCTCTCCCCCTCTTCTATCTCTTGTGTAGGGCCATAAACAAGGAGGCACAGAATGAGCTGCTCTCAAATTACAGAATGCTGAAAAAGGTCAGAATCTTAAATCATGGTTCAGGTGGCACAATGAAATTCTGATCTCTCACAGCAGCTATAGTATAAAGAAAGAGACGGTAATACAGTATGAATCCTTATATGAAATGCTACAAACTTCTTCGTCTGATTAAAATTGCATCTATAGCCACATTATTTACAAACAGTAGGAAGCAAAGCTGAACCATATGCAGTGATTGTAACAAAACAAAATTAAAAGAGGTGGTTTTGCAAAACCTTCTTAACTATGATTTGGTTTTTACACGTTTAAAATCAAACTCACCACCCCAACAGCTGCTATAAACAGATTATTACGATTTTAATATTTACCCAGAGGCCAGACTCAAGACTGGGGCCCCATTGTCCGTTTGGGTAACTGTGGTAGGGAGACAAATGTGAGGACACACCTATTTGGGGGGTTTCTTGTAATTCTCAAGGACATTTAACATTTCTTCTTAAATTGTGAGACCTAACTTCTTATTTCTGAGCCACTTTTGAAACTGAAAATGTCTCAGAGCCCAGCTTTAACATTCCAGTGCTTTGTCTAGCTTATAAATAATACAGTAGTGTGAGACGGTGCATTTTCATGGTAAGGTTGTAAGTACAGTTTACATCGATTTACTTCAGTTTAAAATGTGCAGGGAAAGATGGCCTAGTGCAAGGCCAACATAGTTCTGGGGTTTGTTTAATGAGATGGGGGTAAAATCCTAGTTCTCTTAAAGTCGATGGGAATTCTGGGGTCCTGGTGTCTTATATTTCAAGATCACTGGTTTGAATCGGGGCCAAAGGTCTGTAGTGACCAAAATCTGACAGCTGTTTGGCCTGTGTGAAATGAATTGTTCGTCTCAGTTCAGTTCTCAGTGGACAGGTGTTAGTGTTACAAAAGGTTCCATCAAAACTGGTATCCTTGCTTGTTAACAGACTTTGCAGAGGGCAAAGAGTGACATGGCATAAAGATTATTTTACCTTTTTATCCCTTAAGAGAGTAATCCCTTTTAGATTAAGGATGAGACACACGAGGGCTGTGGAGTAGCTGAACTTGGAATTGCTTGTGCTGTTCCTATTCTGTAGGGAGATACTGGGTGTCACTCACCAGCAAAGTCACTTTGGTATTTCTCATGTGTGCTAAAAATCATTCAAACATTCAACTTAAAAAATTATCTCAAAAACACATTAGACCAAATTCATCCCTAGTGTAGCTTCACTGAACAAAGTGGACTTGCCCAGCAAAGAAATTTACTCTGATTCCTCACTGTATATTAAATACCTTGCTAATTCACACTCCACTAATCATAAAAATACATAAATGAGTTAACAGTTGCTGGCCACCTGCCTCGCTGTCATGAGGTGCCAGTTTACCAGAGGCATCACAGCAGAAATGATCGTTGAAGGATTTGAAGGGGGATAGGGCCATGGGGTCACCAATTAGTTCAGGATGGATCTCCCACTGATAAAAGGCAGCATGGAAGAAAGCACAAAGGTGCTATTAGGAGAAGCGCCTGCATGGATAGGAAGGGGAGACACTTGTACTTACTGTGACAACTGCATTTCCAGTAAGAATATGTTAAATTCACTGAATTCTTTCTACCTCACTTGGTTAGAAAGCCAAGAGACACCAGGAACAACTAGATGCCTGTTGACCCTGAAGGTATATCTACAGTGGAGCTGGAAGGTGCCATTTTTCCAGCTCAGGTAGACAGATCCACACTAGTTCTGAGATTAGTGTGCTAAAAATGGCCGAGTAGCTGTTGTGGCATGAGCAGCAGGATGGTTTAGCTGCCCAAATACATGCCTATGGTCTCAGACAGCATCCTACTCAGGGAAGCTAGCCTGTCCGGCCACTCCCGCCACCATGGCTATGCTGCTACTTTTGGTGTGCTAGCTTCATCAGAGCTAGTGTGCGGATGTCCACCCGAGCTAGAAATTATCCCTTCCCGCTCCAGTGTAGACGTACCCTAAATGTTGGACTTTCAGTGCCACTGGAAAGATATTGCCAGACAGATATAGTAGTCAGTACATCTGATAGTTTCAGGGTATATCTTCAATGCTAATAAAAGGTGTGTTCTGAACTCAGACTAGCTAACCCCTGTTAGCTAGTTAGGGTTAAAATAGCAGTAAAGACACAGCAACTCAACTTTTAATTCGGGGGAGCAGCTCGAGTTCAACCCCAGGCTCTTCTATAGGCTTTAACTTGATCTGCTAACCTGAGCTAAAAGTTGAGTTGCCATGTCTTCATTGCTGTTTTAACCTGGGTTAACCTGAAGAAGAGTTCTGTTTGGCTCAAAAGCTTGTCTTTCTCATCAACAGAAGTTGGTCCAATAAAAGATATTACCTCACCCACCTTGTCTTTCACTTCTTTCCAGGGAAGACATACCCACATTCAGTCTTACAGTGCAGTAATTGGGGGGTGGCGGGTGGGAGAACCTGCAGTACTGTAATTATTCACTCAGTTCTCCTCTTCTTTTTTTTTATGACAGAGAGCAAAAATAGTCTTCATTTATTCAAATCTCTCAGAAGCTCCCTGCTGTTATAAGAAATAGTGTAATTAGTGTACCCTGCTATGTAGCTTTCAACTTTGGTTCTTAGATATTAGGGAAATTGCTGAATCTCTGATTAAAAAATAAAATCTGGAAAGACCAAAGATGCATTCTGCTGATGCAGCGACCATCCCATGGAGCAATTATTATTCAAACTCAGTGGTAACAGTGGTGCCAGGTCAGAAATTAATCTTTATTCACTGTGGATCAAAACAGAGAAGGTGGCAAGAGAGCACTGCCTCCATCTCACTTTTATAAAATATGAGGCTAAATTCTGACCAGCCAAATATAGTTAGGCTGAAATTATTTTACTTGGGTCTGAGGCTGTAGAATGATCATTTCAAGAAGTGACCCTTCTCTCTTCCTCTCTTCTCAAAGTTGTTCTCATATGTCTGGGTTGTCCTACAATATTTGGCTGTCATCACCACTCAATAAAATTGTCTATAGAGAGGGATTTTCTAATCTGGGCCACTAATATGTCATAATGAGTATCATTGGTAGGTTTTAAACGTTGGAAATAATCACTTTGTGAGATGCACCCTATTACATTACACTGATCATTCTTCCCATTTTCCCCTCATTTGTTTGTTACACCCACATGTCCCATCTTGTCTTAAATTAGGCCCCAAACCTGCAAACACTTAGACATGTGCATACCTTTAAGCAGGTGAGAAGTCCCTTTGAAGATAGTGGGTCTACTCAGGCATGTAAAATGAAGCATGTGTTTGTTTGTAAGCCGAATCCAGGCTTTAGATTGTAAATTCTTCAGAGCAGGGACTGCCTCTGACTGTGTGTTTTTACAGTGTCTGGCACAATGGGACCCTGATTCGGACTGAGACCCTAGTAACTGCTGACATCCAAATAAGAACAACAATGAAAAGGGATGTGTAATAAAATACTAGAAAAGAATAGGCTAGTTCTGTTCAAACAAACTTGTGTGTTTCATTAGTTCTTATTTCTTTAATCAAATGTATTGAAACATAGTTACTTCTAGCTTCTAGATTTGATTTGATAGATATTTTTTCTCAGGATACATCACTAAAATAACGTTTTCTTTTAAATTTACTCCACATATGACATCTCGTCTCCTTGTTCAACTTGTAGAACATTTTCCCCAAAGCTCTGAATGATTATTTACCTATTGAAACAATTTCAGTTTGAAAAGGTCAAGTTGTTATGGAAACTGACAACATTTAATTTTGTAACTTCTGTAGGGAGCTGAATGGCACCAACTGAACAAATAAATTAGAGTGGGACAGGCTGCTTTCACCAGTGTTTTATTGTCATTGGGGAAAAGACTACTTTAATTCCAATAAACAAAGAGAAACTCTGGATGCCCTAGTGACAGTATCAGGCTCTGGGTAGAACCAAGGGAAAACTGAGTTGTTAATTGTTTGTCTTCTGTGAACCCTTTATGTTTAGATAATGACAGTATGTTGCACTTCTATAGAGCATTTTCTCTGGGAATCTCAGAACATTATGATTCCTTAGCTTTGCAACACAATGCCCTGAAAAGATAGGTAAGTGTATAGGTGGGGAAGCAGATGCACAGCGAAATTAAGTGAATTACCTCATATAACATGAGGTCTATGGCAGAGCTGGGACTTGAGGCCAAATCTCTTAGGTCCCGGAACCTTTCCCTCCAGAGCTGGTCTAATTTTGTCTGATCTAAAGATGTGTGTGTGTTGTATCATCCCATGGGGTGGTGCAGTTTTCTCTGCTCTCCGCAGCCACTTAACTCAGCTATCTGGAGCAAAGGGGGTAGAGGCATGGCTCTACATTCTCCCTGCCTATTCCTTTTGGGCAACTAGTGTGATAGTCCCATGTCCCAGTCCCCAAGCACATGGACTGCAATTGTCTCTGATCCTCACATGGAGTACATGAAGCAGAGAAAAAGCAAACTCTGTCCCCTCACCCCATGACCTGCACCAAGGCCATGATCAGCCTGCTACCCATGTATAGTCTAAATCATCTCTGGTATCTTTAGTGACTGCCACTAAAACCAGATGAATGATGGGATGCCAGGAAAGGACTCATGGGAGTTTCTGAGTTTGATCCCCAAGTCCCAAAATTGCAGTAGCTTCCAGTAGGTATCTCACAATATACCAAGAAAAAAATCCCCAACTGCATGGAGCCTAGTGTCAGAACATTGCACCATGGGATAAGTGTTCAGCATTCTGGGCAGATATTTTGGAAAAGCTCAAAGCTGTGTAGCCACAATGATTCACAAGGGAAGTAAGTTCAGTTGTCATAAGAAAGGGTGTAGGTGTGCTTTTTCATTATATACTGGCACAATTATAACAAAAAGCTCTATCAGAAAACCTTTCCTGTGCAGACTCTAACCCTATACTACTATTCATTCCTATTTATCCTGCAAAGCCAGCACAGCTAAGGGAGGATGAGCTGGATGCTATTCTTTATTATGCTTCATGGATTGAATTGTTAGCTCCACCTGTGTTTTGGTGGTGGGTTTTTTTTTAATTATTTTTTATTTTTGCAGGCTGATGAGGATTTTATTCTTGGTTGAGTACTGTAGGACTAGTTCAAAGCTACATTCTGTAAATCAGTAAACAGACTCATGCAATCTGCTAATATCGGGGGAGGCTTGGGGGAATAATGGCAGACTGAATTCTTCAGCAACTGTAATTGATGTGCAGTGTCTCAGAATTAGTAAACTTGATGCTGAAGGAACTGAAACCTAAAGCCTGAAAAGCCTCATGGATGAAACCATCAAAAGGAGCAGCAATAAGAAATGAAATTTAACATGACCTGTGTCTTGGCTTTTAGACAGTCACATTTCACATTGTGGTCACAAATGAGAGGCAACATGGTTTAGCACATGGTTGTCAACCTTGTCCACCCACTGGCCATGGTTTCCTTCCGCAACTATAGAAGCTGTGAGACCCTGCATGACAAGAAACCAAGGCTGACTTTGAGTACTGAAAGGAGACACTGGTTAGGAGCCAGATAGAAGACTTGTGGGAGTGGCTGGGCAAGAGGTGTTGGGGAGTTGATGAACAAAGGGGGCTGATGATGGGGCTTGATGGCAGCTGGTTGGTTTGTGAGGGATGCCGTTGCCTGGCATGCTGTGGGGTACTTGTTAGTGCTTCTCTGTCCTCCACCTCCTGCAGCGTGCACTGTGCTCCTGCTATGGTGTAAGGTCAACTGACTTCCTTTCTCATTTGAGCAGTGTGTGGTGCTGGTAGGGAAGAGCGGAGTGTGACACTGGGAGGTTGGTCGGGGTAGAGAAGCAGATGAGAGTGCTTCTTCTCTTGCTGCTGCTGGGCCTTAGAACCCATGTGATTTTCCTGTAGTTTTATTGGTTATTTTCCAATCTGTGTGGTGCAAACACTGCTCTAGTGGTTAGAGCACGGATTGAGAATAATAAAAGGAAATATATGCATACTGTAAATACATTTAAAAGAAATAGATGAGGAACATTTTCCTTTATCTCCATTCACTCATTTCTCTCCCAGTGAGGAACAAATCCACTCCAGAATTCCAGTCTTCCTGAGTGATTGGAGGCTTGGACATCCAATTTTTCTGAATCCAAAGGCAATGACTCCATAGATGAAACTGGATCCACAATACAGTTTTGAGTCTTTTGGCAGATGAGGAAAGGAGCAGTGGGAAGTTGGAGTGAAGCTACTGAGTTGTAGGGCAGCAGTATGGTTTCATGAAATTTCAGGAGATTTGCTTCTGATTACGGATCTCCAGTCCTGCCAGGTTCAACAAATGTCAGTAAACATGAGAGAAGGTAAGTTGTCTAATCCTCAGCCTCCCTGAGATTGAAATATGGGCAAAATCAGTTTTCAAAACAAGCAGCTTAACGTTATTTGAGTAACAGAGTGGCACTGGTATCCGATTTACAAATAGCACAAATTCAGATTCATTATAATATAGGTGAATATTTGCAGCCTAAGATTCAAAATATACCATTCCATATTCTACAGTCTTGTGCATGATCATGGTTGTCAGAGCCAGCGTTCATTAGGAAAGCTGCTAAAATAATTGATAATGTGTGTCACAGTATCATTTTCTACTGATGAGTTTCTGTGAGATGAAAAACAATGGTGCTCTCCATCTCCAGGAATACCACTAGTTACCTGAGTGGCAAATTCAGTGCTTGTGGTTTGTTGTACAGCTTGTATGATGAAAGCATTTTCTCTAGCAGGCTCAAGGCATAGAAACAGGCTATTACTGCTTTCATTTGCACAGTAGTATCTGCTTGTTGTTGGTCATAGATCTATCTCTGACACCAGATCTTGAATGTGCCTTGAACAGAATGGTATTATGAGTTCCTTTGGCATGCCACACTAATGTTTCTTTGGTGATGATTCATTTCCTGGTTTGGGAATAGGCCTTTCATGAAAACGTGTTGTAATGGTCCTTCAAAATTTCTGTCTGCTGTTTCAGGTTAGCATGAGCAAGATCGGCTACAATTATTTCTCCTTAAATGTAAAATATGACAAATGTAGTTTAAAAAAGTTCGGTTGTGTATTTTTCACAATAGGCCCTTTCCCTGAAAGATCAAATCAAGACAAGATTTTTTTTAAAAAAAGAAGCCATCTCTTCTCATCTCTGAGCCAGATTCCAGCAGGATCCTGGGCAGCTGCACAAACAGGGGGATGGTGCAAGAAGCTTCTTGAGTTTCTGCACAGGGGCTGGCCAGAACCAACTGGGGAGCCCAGGCCTTGCTTCTTGTTCTTGTTCCTCTGGGAAAAAGGTGTCTGAAGAGAGGCAGGGCCATGTCACCAATTCTCCTTCACCCCAGCCAGCAAAGAAGGCTGGGCACAAGCAGGGAGCATGCTGCAGCATCACTAAAGGGGACTGAGCTACTTCGGTGGAAAATGCACTCTGAGAATCCTGAGGGTCAGATAAAAGTTACCCTGGAAACCTAAACAAAAGTGGGCAGGGTGTGAAGTGGGTAAAAATAAAAATATTTAAAATAATAGAGCTGAAAAGCTATTAGTGTCTCAAATACATCAAAGCAGCTAAAGCTTGAACACCTGTGGTCTGCAGACAACCTCATTAGCAGGTGAGCCACTCAAATTGAAGCTTCTGTTATCAGTCAAAAGTCAAACCATTTGGTCACTAAAATTCAGTCACTATTTCTTCTCAACTTCTTTTGGTTTTAATTTTTTACTAACCAAGCTATGTTGAAATCTCTTAACTGTAAAGTCTGAGGCCACCTTCTGCAGTAAAAACAGCAGCCATGAGCTAAGTTGCAGAGTCACATCCTCACGTTCCATTTATTGCTCCAAAACAATGTAATATCAGGGGCTGTTAAGAAGGTGAGCCTGTCTTAATAGAACTCACCATCACCAGATAAAGAAACAGATCTTAAAATGTTTAAAGAAAACTTTGTTTGACAGCATTCTGTGTGGGAAGAAACTGCTTATCAACAGTTGTGATTGTGAAGTCTGTAGTTCTCTATTTGGCCTTTACAGTCCCCAGTTCTCTGTTGTTTCTCTACATGGTCTCTGTCTGCTTCTTTAATTGTTTCTGTCTGTTGCATAACTAATTTTGCAAAATTTAAATCAACTAAGGTGGTGAGGTATGACTGGTTAAAGAATTGTTTCATAATGGGCTAGGATTGGTGCAAAATACAGTTTTGTAGTACTTTTGTTTAAACTGATTGGTTATGGTATAGCTAAGTAGGACCCAAGTTTTAACTATATAAACTGGGGTTCAAAGGGAAGTTCTTTGGACTGTAACTCTGGGACACAGCCCAAGATCAGAACTGCCAGACCTCCACACCCTGCCAACCATACCATGCAGAAGCCAGAGTCTCCAGATGATCTAATCTTGATGCCATCAAGAAAAGTTCATCTGTTTTTTTGTAGTGGTGAGCATTGTATGCTTAGTGTGTGTATTCTGTTGATCCATTGCTAATAAATATAGGTTAAGGATATTACTGTGTAAGGTCTTTTCGCTGTAAAAGGCTCTGCAGACCCATAGAGCCCTGAGTCCACCGAGAATGGGTGTTAGCCCTGAGCCCACAGAGGGGTACAGTTGGGTCCCTTCATTTCTGAGTACCCAAAAGAGAGGGTTCATGGGGTGGGAGCCCTAAATTATGTGGGTAACACTAACCACAGTCTTGCTCCCATAGGGCTTGATCCTGACTCATTGAAGTCAAAGGCCAAACTCTAATTAACTTTAGTGGTGAAGGATCAAGCCTATGTAGCACCAAAAAAGAAAAAAATGCTGCAGCATTCTGGTTCTTTACAAACGCTGTTGTTGTGATGGTACATGGCTGGCAGCCATGCCACCTTATGCTGCACTCCTATCAGCTCTCTGAAGCAGGATGGTGCAGTAACTAGATATGAGACAAACAAAAACCATCTAGATGCTTTAGGAAATGGCATTGATTGAATAAGTGGAACTTCACCTCTGAGTCATTTGGAAAATTCCCATTGATGTCAGTAGGGCCAAATGGCCTCAAAGAAGTTTTGTGACAAGGCTGCTGGTGGCCAGATCCTTTCTATCCCTCCTATTCTTCTGAGAAAGCAGGTTCATAATGGACAGGCCACTTCCAATGGGCCACTCTTCCCAGCAGAGACACCTTACCCACAAGACACTGACCCCTGACTATGTGTGATCTTCTCTGCCATATGACTCCAGGGAGAACCAGTATTGTATTTCTCACCCCATAAGACACTTGAGTTCATGGCATACAGTCATTGATAGTGTGTTGATTTTCATTATTACAGACTTTCTAAACATTATGATCAGTGCTTTCAGCACTGAATTGGAAAAGATATTGTTTTATCTTCTGTGCTTTTACAAGCATTGTTATCCTCTGACTGAAATGGATCCTTAAATAATGAATGAACTGTCAAGTTTCATGCTTTTGTGCTTTTCTTTCCAGTGAAATATTACAGAATAATACAAATCTCATTAGATCTCAGAAAGGTGACTAATATTTTCTTTTATGAAACACATTCATTTGCTATTATAACCTTTTTCTTACCTTAAACAGGGCCCTAGACCTTGGCTTTCCTAATGTAAACAAGACCATATGTGCCAAATGCCGTATAAACACAATGTTGGCATTTGGAGGAGGGGTGGTTTCGGCTTTATATACTTATTGCAAGACAAATTGCGCCAAGCTTTTGATTTATAGGGATTTATACTGAGTGATAAATTAGGCTATAGAGGTTTGGGGATTTGTTTGGGAGATGAGTAATCTGCATAATATGCATATGTGAATCTAATTTAAATATTTAATGACAGTTTTATTCAGTGGTAATTTTGTATTAAATATTCATAAGTAATGTTAGTGTTACTAACAGCTAAACCTTTTGTGTGCTGCATAACAACATTGTGCTTTAGTATGGCAAACTGTTTAGGTTAAGCTACTACATTAAAATGGTGTTAACTTTCATCCTTTATGCTGAGCTGAATCTATGACTAAAACCAAAGAACACTGTAAAGGAAGTATTAACTAAATACCAATTAAGTTAATGTAGCCATGCTTTTGTAGGATTGGACAATACAGAAAAATAGTAATTGTTAAAATCCACTGGCAAAGGTGCGGGAAGTGATTTTTTTTCCCAAAGGTACAAAAGGTGCCCATCTCATTAAGTCAATGGGATTTGTGCTTCTAATTTACTTAGGTGCTTTTGAAAACCCCATTCTAACTACTATTTGTACCTTTGAAAATCTCCCCCTTCGTTACCATCTTTGAAATGTACTTGTGGTGTTATTCTACTATGCGAAAAAAGAACGAGTTCTAATATGTGCCAAGCTGGGCTGTCGTTCGTACCATAAAAATGATCCATGAATGTCACACTTTACTGAGGAGAGATCTACAGTGAAACAGGGTTAGATCTTAACATATATTAGAATTGTACAGAGAAGGACAACAAAAATGATTAAGGGTATGGAACATCTTCCATATGAGGAGAGATTAAATAGACTGGAACTGTTCAGCTTAGAAAAGTGCCGACCATGGGGGGATATGATAGAGGTCTATAAAATCATCAATGGCATGGAGAAAGTGAATAAGGGAGTGTTATTAACCCATTCATACAACACAAGAACCAGGGTGTGATGGGTTCCCCCTGGGGTGCCACCTGGAACTGGGGTACCACTGATCCCCCTGACCCACCAGCCTGGGCTTCCTCTCACACTGTACAGCTGTGACACGCTGCAAAGCCCTCCAGCATGCACTTTCACCAGCCTTCATACAAGTAGGGACACATCCAGCTGCAGTTACATGCAGGTCTCTGACTAGCCCCTGCATAGGAAAGCTACAGTCAAGGCAACTCCCAGCTCTCCAGGCACGCACCCCCTTTGGAGTATAAACCCAAAATTATACCGTCTTGCGCTGCACAGGGAACTTTGTACGGCGTAAGCTCATAAAGTTTGCCCCTTCCCTCAATGTGGAGAGGAATATGCAACAGCCTTTGCCCCAGAGTCATGATTCCCACACACTTCACTCCAACTCACTGGTTTAGATAAAGCAATAACAAGTTTATTAACTACAAAAGATAAGTGATTATAAGGGACAGCAAATGGATCAAAGCAGATTACCTAGCAAATAAACATGTCCTTATAGAGTCATAGCATCCATTACTCACAGGCTGTTTGGAGTGTTCTCAGGAGGCTCACCACCAGATGGGAAATAAGCATCTCCGAAGGCCTATTGTTTTTTCCTAATGGCCCATTGCCCTGAATAGGCCCCTCCCACCCAGCTATCTAGCCTGAAAGCATCTTGTCTAGTGAGCATTACCCAGGTATAACTACATTTGAAAGACAGATACATAATCAATATTCATAACTTCAGATACCAAAATGATACATGCATACAAGTAGGATAATCATATTCAGTAAATCATAACTTTTCCAATGACACCTCACATGACTTATCTTGCATAAAATACATCATAATTATGTCATAATCATATCATAATATCACCGTGAAGAATATGGGGTGCAGTGTCACACAGGGGTCACCCAATGACATTAATAGGCAGCAGGTTTAAAATAAATACAAGGAAGTATTTCTTCACACAAAGCACAGTCAACCTGTGGAACTCTTTGCCAGAGGATGTTTTGAAGGTCATAAGTATAACTGGGATAAAAGAATTAGATAAATTCACTGAGGACAGGTCCACCAATGGCTATTAGCCAAGATGGTCAGGGACGCAAGCCCATGCTCTGGGTGTCCCTAAACCTCTGCCTGCCAGAAGCTGGGACTGAATGACAGTAATGGATCACTTGATAAATTGCCTCATTCTGTTCCTTCCCTCTGAAGCATCTGGCACCAACCATTGTCAGAAGACAGGATTCTGGACTAGATGGACCATTGGTCTGATCCCGTAAGGCTATTCTTATGTTCTTATAAAGAGTGTGCCTACTGTAGATAACTGACTGTGGCACAGATAGAAGAAAATAACTTCCAGTTTCACTACAGTTGTCAAGGTTCCCCCCCCCACTCTGAACTCTAGGGTACAGATGTGGGGACCTGCATGAAAAACCTCCTAAGCTTATCTTTACCAGCTTAGGTCAAAAACTTCCCCAAGGTACAAAATATTCCCCCCGTTGTCCTTGGACTGGCCGCTACCACCACCAAACTAATACTGGTTACTGGGGAAGAGCTGTTTGGACGCGTCCTTCCCCCCAAAATGCTTCCCAAAACCTTGCACCCCACTTCCTGGACACGGTTTGGTAAAAAGCCTCACCAATTTGCCTAGGTGACTACAGACCCAGACCCTTGGATCTTAAGAACAATGAACAATCCTCCCAACACTTGCACCCCCCCCTTTCCTGGGAAATGTTGGATAAAAAGCCTCACCAATTTGCATAGGTGACCACAGACCCAAACCCTTGGATCCGAGAATAATGAAAAAGCATTCACTTTCTTACAAGATGACTTTTAATAAAAAATAGAAGTAAATAGAAATAAAGAAATCCCCCCTGTAAAATCAGGATGGTAGATATCTTACAGGGTAATTAGATTCAAAAACATAGAGAACCCCTCTAGGCAAAACCTTAAGTTACAAAAAAGATACACAGACAGAAATAGTTATTCTATTCAGCACAATTCTTTTCTCAGCCATTTAAAGAAATCATAATCTAACCCATACCTAGCTAGATTACTTACTAAAAGTTCTAAGACTCCATTCCTGGTCTATCCCCGGCCAAGACCCAGCATACAGACAGACACAGACCCTTTGTTTCTCTCCCTCCTCCCAGCTTTTGAAAGTATCTTGTCTCCTCATTGGTCATTTTGGTCAGGTGCCAGCGAGGTTACCTTTAGCTTCTTAACCCTTTACAGGTGAGAGGAGCTTTCCCCTGGCCAGGAGGGATTTCAAAGGGACTTACCCTTCCCTTTATATTTATGACACGCCCCCCAAATCTCAGCTAGGGTGAAACACTGGCTGGGATTTCTTCCTGGAGCTCTAGGAAAAACAGAGTTAATAAGACACATGCATCTCTAAATATACTACCAAGTACATAAAGACTAACAATATTTTCCACATCTCAAGGACGATTTTAACCAGTTGATTCTGGGAAACTTTCACGGGAGAGTGCATCAGCCACTTTGTTAGAAGCTCCTGAGATGTGTTGGATGTCGAAATCAAAATCTTGGAGAGCTAAACTCCACCGAAGAAGTTTTTTGTTAGTTTCTTTGACGGTGTGAAGCCACTTCAGTGCAGCATGGTCGGTTTGCAGGTGGAAACGCCGTCCCCAAACATATGGGCGTAGCTTTTCCAGAGCGTAGACAATGGCGTAACATTCTTTTTCAGTGACTGACCAGTTGCTTTCCCTCTCAGACAGTTTTTTGCTGAGAAACACTACAGGGTGGAATTCTTGATCAGGTCCTTTCTGCATTAAAACTGCTCCCACACCACGCTCGGATGCATCTGTGGTTACTAGGAACGGTTTGTCAAAGTCTGGGGCCCTTAGTACAGGGTCAGACATGAGTGTCGCTTTAAGCTTGTTAAAGGCCTTCTGACACTTTCCGGTCCACTGAACAGCATTTGGCTGTTTCTTTTTGGTTAGATCTGTCAGTGGGGCAGTGATTTGGCTGTAGTGCGGTACAAATCGTCTGTAATAACCGGCCAAGCCTAAGAAGGATTGAACCTGTTTCTTTGACTTTGGGACAGGCCACTTTTGGATAGCATCCACTTTGGCCTGTAGGGGGCTGATAGTTCCTTGACCCACCTGGTGTCCAAGGTAAGTCACTCTGTTTAGGCCTATTTGACACTTCTTAGCCTTAACAGTTAGTCCTGCCTCCCTTATGCGCTCAAGGACTTTTTGTAGAGGTTCCAGGTGGTCTGCCCAGGAATCCGAAAATATGGCCACATCGTCAAGGTAGGCGACTGCATATTCTCCTAATCCTGCTAGGAGACCATCTACAAGTCTTTGGAAAGTGGCGGGTGCATTTCGCAGCCCGAAAGGGAGTACATTAAATTCATACAGTCCGAGATGTGTGATGAAGGCTGACCTTTCCTTGGCAGATTCATCTAGCGGTACCTGCCAGTACCCCTTGGTTAAGTCCAAGGTAGAGATGAACTGGGCCCGTCCCAGTTTCTCTAATAGTTCATCTGTGCGGGGCATTGGATAGTTGTCTGGGCGAGTTACAGCATTTAGCTTACGGTAGTCCACGCAAAAACGTATCTCCCCATCTGGTTTGGGAACTAGAACCACTGGAGATGCCCATGCACTTTCAGAGGGGCGGATTACACCCATCTGTAACATATCCTGGATCTCCCGTTCTATAGCAGTTTTAGCTTGAGGAGACACCCGGTAAGGGTGGACCCTAATTGGGTGAGCATTACCTGTGTCAATGGAGTGGTATGCCCGTTCAGTCAGTCCTGGGGTGGCTGAGAACGTTGGCGCGTAGCTAGTGCACAGCTCCTGGATCTGCTGTCACTGCATACGCCCAAGGGTCATGGAGAGGTTCACCTCTTCCACACCACCACCACATTTCCCTTCATAGTAGACACCTTCGGGCCACTCAGCATCGTCTCCTCCGTGGGCTGTAAACTGACAAACCTTTAATTCTCTGGAATTAAAGGGCTTTAGAGAATTAATATGGTACACCTTAGGCTTTCGGTTGGAGGTGGGGAATGCTATGAGATAATTAACAGCTCCCAGGCGCTCCTGGACCGTGAATGGCCCTTCCCACGATGCTTCCATTTTATGGGCCTGGAGCGCCCTTAAGACCATGACCTGGTCTCCTACTTTGAAGGAACGCTCTCTGGCATGTTTATCATACTAGGCTTTTTGCTCTTTTTGAGCATCTTGTAAGTTTTCTCTAGCAAGGGCTAAAGAGGTTCGGAGGGTGTTTTGTAGGTTGGTTACAAAGTCCAGAATGTTAGTTCCTGGAGAAGGTGTAAATCCCTCCCATTGCTGCTTCACCAACTGCAATGGCCCCTTAACCTCACGGCCATATACAAGTTCAAATGGGGAAAACCCTAAACTGGGATGTGGTACAGCTCTGTAGGCAAAGAGCAACTGCTGCAACACTAGGTCCCAATCACTGGAGTGCTCATTTACGAATTTATGTATCATGGCCCCCAAAGTTCCATTAAACTTCTCCACCATGCCATTTGTTTGATGGTGGTAAGGAGTGGCAACCAAGTGATTTACCCCATGAGCTTCCCAAAGGTTTTTCATAGTTCCTGCCAGGAAATTAGTCCCTGCATCTGTGAGGATGTCGGAGGGCCAACCTACCCTGGCAAAAATGTCTGCTAGTGCGTGGCACACACTTTTAGCCCTGGTGTTGCTTAGAGCTACTGCTTCCGGCCATCGGGTGGCAAAATCCATGAAAGTCAGTATGTACTGCTTTCCTCTGGGTGTCTTTTTCGGAAAAGGACCCAGAATATCCACAGCTACTCGCTGAAATGGAACTTCAATGATGGGGAGTGGTTGTAGAGGGGCTTTGACCTGGTCTTGGGGTTTTCCCACTCTTTGGCACACCTCACAAGACTGGACATAGGTAGAAACATCCTTGCCCATTCCCTCCCAGTGGAATGACCCCCCCAAACAGTCTTTGGTCCTGTTCACCCCAGCATGGCCACTAGGGTGATCGTGGGCTAAGCTCAAGAGCTTGGCCCGGTATTTAGTTGGAACTACCAACTGTCTCTGAGGATGCCAGTCTTCCTGGTGTCCACCAGAAAGAGTTTCCTTGTATAAAAGTCCTCTTTCTACAACAAACCTGGATCGATTAGAAGAGCTGAGAGGCGGTGGGTTGCTCCGTGCCGCCGTCCAAGCTCTCTGGAGGCTTTCATCTGCTTCCTGTTCGGTCTGGAACTGTTCCCTTGATGCTGGAGACATCAGTTCCTCATGGGATTGTGGACCTAGGCTTGGTCCCTCTGGAAGCGATATAGGGGATGGAGCTGTTTCTGTTGACTGTGAACCGCTCTCCGCTGGTGCACTATGTTGGGATTCAGGCTCCGGCTGAGCCTCTTGTGTAGGGTTATCGGCTGCTGCCAGTTCAGGTTCGGTGGGGCCCTCTGGTGTTGAGGTTGCAAGTACTGGATTCAGTGCTGACACGGGGTCTGGTGTTGGTTGTTCGGCTGGTTCCGGTTCTGGGACTGGTTCCGTCTGGGTCTCTGGGACCGGATCCACTACTGCTGTTGCAGACATTGGCCTGGGGTCCGGGTCCATCACCTCTGACCGGGTCCTGATAGAAGTTTCCGGAACAGAGCTAGGCTTCACGGCTTGTTTAGCCTGGCTGCGGGTGACTGTTCCCACCCTCTTGGCCTGCTTGACATGATTGGCCAAGTCTTCCCCCAACAGCATGGGGATGGGATAATCATCATAGACTGCAAAAGTCCACATTCCTGACCAGCCCTTGTACTGGACAGGCAACTTGGCTGTCGGCAAATTGAAAGAGTTGGACTTGAAGGGTTGAATCGTCATTTGGATCTCTGGGTTGATAAAACTGGGGTCCACTAAGGAAGCATGGATAGCTGACACTTGTGCCCCGGTGTCCCTCCACGCGGTGACCTTCTTCCCGCCCACACTCACAGTTTCCCTCCGCTCCAAGGGTATCTGGCAGGTATCTGGGCCTGTGGACCTCTTGTGTGATTCCGGTGCAATGAACTGTAATCTGTTGGGGTTCTTGGGGCAGTTGGCCTTTACATGCCCCAGCTCGTTACATTTAAAACATCGTCCAGCTGACGGGTCACTGGGGCGAGGAGGGTTGCTGGAGAACGGGGTGGCAGGACGATAAGGGGTCTGGAGGGTTCTTTGGGAGGTAGGTGGGGCTTTGGGTGGCCCCCGGTAATAGGGTGTGGTCTGGGGTGGTCCCTTCTGGTCTCCGCTCCAACTGCGACCAGTTTTCTTCTTCTCTGCCACCTCCACCCATCTGGCTCCAATCTCTCCTGCCTCGATTACAGTTTTGGGTTTCCCATCTAGGATGTATCTTTCTATTTCCTCAGGAACACCCTCTAAGAATTGTTCCATTTGCATTAGGAAGGGCAAATTTTCTGGAGATTCAACACTTGCTCCTGATATCCAGGCATCCCAATGTTTCACAATGTGGTAGGCATGTCGGGTAAATGACATGTCTGGTTTCCACCTTAGGGCTCTGAACCTCCGACGAGACTGCTCGGGTGTTATCCCCATTCTGACTCTCGCCTTGGATTTAAACAGTTCATACTTGTTCATGTGTTCTTTAGGCATTTCCGCTGCCACCTCAGCTAAGGGTCCACTGAGCTGCGGCCTCAGCTCTACCATGTATTGGTCAGTAGAGATGTTGTACCCAAGGCAGGCCCTTTCGAAGTTTTCTAAGAAGGCCTCAGTATCATCACCTGCCTTGTAGGTGGGGAACTTTCTGGGATGGGAAGTGGTACCTGGAGAAGGATTGCTAGGGTTTGTTGGTATATTCTGCTGGGCCTTTATCCTCTCCACCTCCTCCACATGCTTCCTCTCTTTTTCCTTCTCCTCCTCCACATGCTTCCTTGCCTCCATTTCCCTCTTGTGGGCAGCCTCCTGTACCTCCTTCTCCAGCCGCATGAGTTCTATCTGTCTTTCATGTTCCCTTTGTTTTTCCTCAGCCTGAAATTTGGCTAATTCCAGCTGTAGACGAGCTGAGGATTTGGTCATTCTAACCTCTCTGTTTTTAACTAACTTTACACCCGAGGTTTAGAAATAAACAAACAAAACTTGGCTGTAAAATTTTGCTGTGCTGGAATAGAATACCTATTCTCTGATAGTGATTGTCAGCCTACAGAAAAAGACAATTCCCTTGTCTCTGCTCTGGGCCCAAGTTAAAGCAAAAAACCTCCAACTACTTGGAAACCTGCTTACCCAGCCCAAAGAAAAAGCAAATGGGTAGAACACACACCCCCTATTTACTTTTAGGAAGAAAAGAAAAAAAAAACTCTGGGTTGGAAGACTGTGAATTTCCCTGCAGGAGTTAAGTACCCTGCCTCCAGGCAAAGAAAACTTGCAATTCACAAAGATAATCCCCTTTTGTCTCTGCTTGGCCACTGTTTCAGCTTTCAGTTTCAGCTGCTTTCCAGAGGAAAAAAAAATTTCCTTTTTAAAATCTGTATTTCTAGTTCAAAAAATGTCAACTGGATCTCAAAATGATTTCAGGTTAATCCCACCACTATGCCACCATGTCAAGGTTCCCCCCCCACTCTGAACTCTAGGGTACAGATGTGGGGACCTGCATGAAAAACCTCCTAAGCTTATCTTTACCAGCTTAGGTCAAAAACTTCCCCAAGGTACAAAATATTCCCCCCGTTGTCCTTGGACTGGCCGCTACCACCACCAAACTAATACTGGTTACTGGGGAAGAGCTGTTTGGACGCGTCCTTCCCCCCAAAATGCTTCCCAAAACCTTGCACCCCACTTCCTGGACAAGGTTTGGTAAAAAGCCTCACCAATTTGCCTAGGTGACTACAGACCCAGACCCTTGGATCTTAAGAACAATGAACAATCCTCCCAACACTTGCACCCCCCCCTTTCCTGGGAAATGTTGGATAAAAAGCCTCACCAATTTGCATAGGTGACCACAGACCCAAACCCTTGGATCCGAGAATAATGAAAAAGCATTCACTTTCTTACAAGAAGACTTTTAATAAAAAATAGAAGTAAATAGAAATAAAGAAATCCCCCCTGTAAAATCAGGATGGTAGATATCTTACAGGGTAATTAGATTCAAAAACATAGAGAACCCCTCTAGGCAAAACCTTAAGTTACAAAAAAGATACACAGACAGAAATAGTTATTCTATTCAGTACAATTCTTTTCTCAGCCATTTAAAGAAATCATAATCTAACGCATACCTAGCTAGATTACTTACTAAAAGTTCTAAGACTCCATTCCTGGTCTATCCCCGGCCAAGACCCAGCATACAGACAGACACAGACCCTTTGTTTCTCTCCCTCCTCCCAGCTTTTGAAAGTATCTTGTCTCCTCATTGGTCATTTTGGTCAGGTGCCAGCGAGGTTACCTTTAGCTTCTTAACCCTTTACAGGTGAGAGGAGCTTTCCCCTGGCCAGGAGGGATTTCAAAGGGGTTTACCCTTCCCTTTATATTTATGACAACAGTCTATAAACCCTCCCTGTAATTCAATTGTGTTATCATATGTTGTGGTCATATTGCTTTGCATCTGTGATTCTATCAGATCTCAAAGATTAAGAAGGGTCTAATTGGATCAGGACTTAAACTGACACCCTCCAAAGAACAAGCAAGTGCCAGTGGCTCAATAGGAGACATTTTCCCCTCTGCCTTAGCTCTGAACTTCTGCTGGATGGATGGATTATTGTTACTTAATCACTGAGTTCCCAAAAGTGTGCTAGGCACTATGCATAGAAAGAAAATGGACATAGCTTGTGCTCTCAAGGGATTAAGTAGAAAAATGATAAGACGTGTGACAAAACAGAGAGAGGGGGAATTGGGGGGCAATGAGCTAGCGTAGTCATTGTCACATTCTGGAGCACAATCCAGACCAGTGAGGAGTTGTCATTGCCTGTCCTGTGCTGGGTACCTCACAATGCTTTGCTGTTGTAGCTCCTAACCTGGGCTGCTCTGATCCCAGCAGCCTATTGGCAACACACCAGTCACATTCTGGCTTCCACCAGCCTTGGTTGCTATTTATAGGGTGATCCCCCCAACACATTCCCAGACCCAGATTTTCACAGAAACGTGTTCTGCACTGTCCAGTCCTCTCCTGGACAGTTCATATATTAACGTTTGTTGTTCAGAGTCAATATTCAACAGTTTGCTACTGTTAACTGGAGTTACCAAAAAGTTCAGTTTAAGCACAGAACTAAATGGGTTTAGATTAAAAAATAAAACGAACTTATTAACAAAAGAAGGCAGGAATTCAAGTGAATTCCAGTATAAGAGATAAAGTTAGAAATGGTTACAAACAAATAAAAAGTGAAAATATGCATCTAAAAGTCTATAAAAACTTAATCTAGGAAGTGTTGGTTCAAGTCTTTTGTTCAAGATGGCTTTCTCACCCACAGTCTTCCAGCAAGATCATGACTGACACTTTCCTTGGCCAGGATCTCTCCCAGAGGCCTTAAGGTGCTGGTACCTTTGTCATCTTAGGTGAAAGAGAAAGAACTTGGGGTACTCTGCCCCTTTCTTTTATAGTCCAGTGAACCCTTGAAGTGGATTTTTCTGAAGCCTACCTCTCAAAGCAAAGTTTATTCAAACAGTAAAGGAGGTGACATGGAGTCTGGTGAAGGAGAATCCGTGATCTTTCTTCCCACCTGTGTTAGCTGAAATGCAGATTTTCTTTATTGCCTGATATTTCATCCCCCTGCTGTCTTGAGGACCCTGTTTTATTTATACATATATAATGTAAATTTGGGTAAATACTTATTCCCCTGTTTAGGATAGGCTTGTTTAACAATCTGTGCTGAGCCAGGGCTTTGTGGTTTTGAACATGCGCTAATAACATCATATAGGGAAATTCATAACTTTATATGTAAAGTTGCTACATACATTTCACCATGACATTATTGATCAGAGAGTTATTGGTTTTCAAATGATACCTCACAAGGCATATTTTGTACAAAGATTATTACAATGGTGCATAGGATGTGAATGCAGGAGTGCTTTCAGTTACATAGTTTTTGCACCTCCGTTGTCTTTACCCCCCTCTGCCCCCCATCCTTTAACTATATGTTTTAGATGTTGTGATAATTTGATGCTGTTTTTATTGCTAGGCAAATATCTCTGTGGTTCCATATAGATGTGTGTGTATATATATGTACAAGCGTGTCTGTGTACACATGTGTGTGCAGTCCATATTCTTGCCTCTCAGCGTGTCTGGGAAATCCTTCTTACAATGGATTCTCCAAGTTTATGGTGCTCCCAGATTCCCTAGAGGCTACCAGAGGCATTTTGCCTCCAATATCTCTCCATCACTGGCTAGTGCTTCATAGAACTCACTCTAGATCAGGATGACCAACCTTTTCAGCCTCCAGGCCAAACACATGATTTCACAACCATAATCTCTGAAGAAGAGTCACTGTCCTGTTCTGCTCCCTTTGTGCTGCTCAGGCACCATGGGGTGGAGTGAGGGAGTGAGGTTCTCAGCAGCATAGGCGTGTCAGAGCTACACCTCCCTCCACAAAGTCCCTGGCACAGGATGCTCTTTTGGAGTGGGGAGGGTTATATTAGGAGAGTTGCTGGTGTTTGCTTTGCTCCAGCTATCCCCAGCTTGGCTACCACCTTTGCTTCTCCTTCTTCCTCCTCAGCTATATTGTCCCCAAACTGTCCTTGACGGCAGTGTGGGGAGCAGAGCCATCCTTTGCCGGCCTGCCCTAGACTCAGACAGAGCCAGCTGAGTTCCTATTCTCTCTCACTGAGGCTCTCACATTTCAGTGGGGAAGCAGATGATGGAGAAGCCGGATTTGCTCTCTCCTCCTTCCCCTGCAGTGCAGCAGGCAGTCTACGGGGGAGCTGCTGAGCAGAGAAAGGACAAAAGTTGCTCAGATCATACCCAGCTAACATCCAACCTGCTCCTGGAGCCACAGGGGAAGCAGGAGGAGGCAGCTGGAGTGGTGGTGCCCCCTACAGCCTCCCCATGCTAACAAGACTAATAAAAACACTTCGGTTTACATACCATAGGGAGAGAGCAAACTTTCAATTCAGAATCAAATGCATGTTTTCTTCTTAATCCGGTTGCCCTTGAGGGCCACAATTTGTATACACCTTCTCTACAGCACCAATGCCTGATATCAATGTAAGCGAGGGTAGTGCTGCAGGGAAGTTATATGATGCACCACTAGGGGAAAGTAGACTGAAACCACGACAGGGCCCTCTGGTGGTGGCAGCAGCCAGGCTGAATAGGAAGGGGGAAAAGATTGTGGGGAAGAGCACACTTGGAAGAGGAAAGACAATTCTCAGTATTGCCAGCCCCAGAGGTTCAAACATCATGAGTCAAACCACAAAAGTTCATGAGATTTAAAATATATTTTGTAGTTGGTCTGCCATTTGATCTTTGAATCCCCCACACCCCAGCCCGTGTGTGTGTATGTGTGTGGCAATTAGTGTTGCCAACTCTCCCAAATTTATTGAATAAGGTGATTTTGACAACCTACTGCAGAAACTCTTACCCCACACCTGCCTATTCCCTCCCCAGACATCAGTTCTGCACCCACATCAGTTCTACACCTCATCTGTTCTGTCCTCTCACCCCCCATCAATTTAGTCGCCCACCTGTTCTATCCCCCAGTCCCACCTCTGCTCCTCCTGCAGGTCTTCACCCCCTTTTCCCCAGGCCTGAGAGGGGCTCCAGTGGGGTCCCCTCTTCCCCTTCCCAGGCTGGGCTCTGCAGGAATGGAGAGGGGAGGAAGCAGAGGACGACTCCTGCTACTCACAGGGGGGAGGGAGGAGCTGGGCAACCCTGAGTGGCTGGGTTCTCTGTTCCCTCCTCCCCTGTGTCAGAATAGTGTCAGCTCCTAGGGGGAGAGGGAGAAAGCTCTGCCTGTTTCTTTCAACTGCTCTACTTGGCTGCTCTTCCCCAAGAGATGAGGCAAGTGGGAAAGGCACCCACTCATAGCTCCCCCCTTGCAGGGCTGACATTGGTGAGAGGATTAAAGCTTCTCTACACTAGAGAATGGCTGCAGCCCCACCCAAACACATGTGATTTGCAGAGAAATGGCAAGAGTTGGCAACACTGTATTATGCCCATCTATACTGTGCTTGTCATTTCAGTTGGATACAGTATTCCTCAATGCCTGCCCTAAACACTTGGGGTTTTTCTCCAGAAATGTCTATGATGTTTCAGTTATAGGCTAAATGATTCTTTAGTATATTTAACAGTTTAGGTTTGTAAAGCAATTTGGAGCCTTTCAGGATGAAATACACCATATTGTAAATATAAATACATAAAAATATAAAATGTTGCTGCTTGTTAGAACACGAGAAACCCTTGAATCCAAGGCCAGTCCATTGAAGTTAGAACTATTGTTATAACTTGTAAAAGGGAAAGGATGTGAGAGAATTCTATAATGTAGAAAAGTTCTTCAGGAGCGTTGTGGTTTGATCAAGGCAATTCTAATTTTTTACATTTACATTCAGATACTGTAAATCCTAGCTGCAGTTATCTGCATTCTTATTAACAGCTTGGTTGAAAAAAAGACAAAAGTGTGGGCAGTAAAGGATTATAGAACTGTGCATATAAGTCCCGGATACCTGTTTTTAGCAAAAGCTAGTTTAAAAAAACCCAAACCCTTTTGCCCTGTGGGAAGATGGGCTGGAATCTGGAAAGAGACAAATCGTATGAGCTGATGTGTGAAATGCAGAGCAAGATTAGGTGAAGTGATTGAGCTATAGAGGATTTAAAAAACAGTTTGTATTTTTGATTAACCAGACATGTCAAAGAAACTTTGACATAGAAACTTCATCAAGACATCATTATAGAGGAAGTTAACACACTAAAATAAGATTAATTTAGGCAGTATCAGTGTAACGCTCCCCTCACTGCAGTATCTGAGCACCTTACTGTTGCCATGCAATGTTAAATACTTTTGTGTTTCACTCCAGAAATACCTGTTTCAGTTGTAGGTGAAGTGACACATTTTCGTATTTATATTCACAACACCTCTGCGGAATCTCCATTTGACAGATGGGAACTGAGGCATGAAGGATTAAGTAACTTGCCAAAAATCAAATGGGAAGTCTGTGGAAAAGCAAGGGGATTGAACATGGGCAGGGCCAGATGTAGGGGCTGGCGACCCAGGCAACTGCTTGGGGTGCTGGGGTTGGGGGGGCACTGGGCTCGGGATGCTGTTTTTGTTAGCAACAAAAGGAAAAACAGAATATTTTGAAGTAAAATGTTTCAGGTATTCCATATGTTGATTCATTTTTCACTAACCTCCTGGAATATTCTGGACCTTTGTAGAATCTCATGGAACCTTCCAGACCTTCTGAGAACTATATCTTCCGCGAACCTCCTAGAATGTTGTCAGCAATTACAACATATATAAGGGGCAGGCATCACCAGTCGGTCAGTGAGATATAAGAATGAAGTGAAATAAAGTGAGAGCCCAGCTGCGATATTGTAAATCTTGGTTTTTTGTGTAGTTGTGAAAGTGCACTTGTGTTTTAAGACTTGAAGAGTGTAAGTAGTGACTAATAAAGGACATATTTAATGAGACACCAGAGATATCTATTGAACCAGTATCTACGCAACAGTATGAAAGAAAAACTGTTACTAATTTTGCCATACTTAACACATAATGTTTGATGACTTTGTAAGACTGCAGAACATAGACTTTTGCTCTTCCTAATACTGTCTGTTTTCCCCCATAGAAAATTAAAGATGCCCCTGAAGAAGCTTTCAGGAGCTCAGTATAGGAAGCATAAAGCTTTTTTAAAATCTAGTTTGCAGAAGGGGTGAACTTGATGGGAAAATATCTGAAACAGAACGTCATAGACCGGGCTTTAGGCAATAGCGATCCTCCCATGCAGAAGAAATTGAGGAGTGAAGTTTAAATGATGGATGTCCTATTACTAAGGAATTAGCAAATTTACCTGCAGATAATGAATGGAAATGTGAGGAAAGTGATGGAGAATCATCCAGTTTTCCTGATGGCATAAAGGAAAGTGATGATAAAGAAGAATGTGGCTCACATGCAAAGGAGAGAAACAATAAAGAAGAATCAGCCTCGCATGATGACAGAAACAGCAATGAAAAAAATTGCACACCACAAATCGATACATCAGATCCTGCTTTATGGCCAGTGATCCTAAACCAGTATTGATCGTACAATTTTGAATGGGCCAGGCAAAACTGAGGCTATGGTGCTTCCAGTAAATGAGCAGAAGTGACACTTCTCAAAGTCACACTGCGAAAGAGCGCTCAAGAATATGAGAAACTGAATCGGCATTGGCTAGTTTCCTCAAAATCAACCAACAAATTGTTCTCGTTTTGTTGGAAAATATTTGACAAGAATGCCAAATTGTTGCTTGTGCTTTCCAGATACAATTACTGGCAAAATTTAGCTGATGCTCTGAAGCAACATGAAAAGTCACCTGGCCATTTTAAGGCCTATTCCAAATGGATAGAGGTCGAGTCCAAGCTTAAGCTGAATAAATGCATAGACACAGAAAACCAGCACATTATTAATGTAGCAATCCAGCATTGGAGGAACATGCTTGAATGTCTGATCTCAATTATCCTCTTCCTTGCAAAGAAAATTTGGCATTCCAGGGCTTGTTGGATAAGTTGTTCACTGGCTATAACAGTAATTTCCTCGGTTTGTTAAAGCTCTGTTGGAAATACAATGTTGTCATGCATGAGCACCTGTGTCGAGTAGTTCGCAAAGAAGCTATGGACCATTACTGCAGTAAAACAATTCAAAACAAATTGATTGACCTTATGGCAAGGAAGGTGCTTAATAACATATTGATGCGGCTCAGCAAAGCGAAGTACTCTGCCATAGTAATGGACTGCACTCCCGACATTAGTCACAGTGAAAACATTTCATTTACAGTAAGATTTGTTGACAACGAGGATGGCTGTAGCCAAGTAAAGGAACACTCGATCTGTTTCTGGTCTGTGGACAACTCTACTGGAAAAGGCCTAGTATAACACTTTATGAATGTCTTGAATGAGAATAAAATAAAGCTTCAGTACTGCCGTGGCCAAGGCTCCGACAACAGCGAGAGCATGAAGGGAAGAAACAATGGCATCCAGGCAAGGATCCTTGCATTGAATCCAAGAGCTTTCTTTCTGCCTTCTGAATGCCATTCCCTCAAGCTGCTTGTGTCAGATGCAGCGTCATATACTTTAGATTCAGTATCTCTCTTTGGAGTATTGCAAAGGATATACATCCTGTTTGCAGCATCAACTACCAGGTGGGAGATCCTCATGAACAATGTTAGAAATCTGACCATGAAGTCGCAAAGTGACACTCGCTGGAAGAGCCACACTGACAGCATAAGGTCAGTGAAGTACCAAGTGACTGAGGTTTACGACACCCTGATGGAACTGGTGCAGTCGAGTAAAGTCAAGGCCAAAATCCTACACAAGGCACAAAGCTTGGCAAACCAGATCACTGACTTCAAATTTCTGGTCTCCATTGTGGTTTGGAATGCTATCCTGTTCCAAGTAAACATTGTAAACAAGGCATTACAAACTCAGTCGATAGCTATCGCAATCGCTACTGCTTTGATGAGAAGCTGCCTTCCTTTTCATTGTGGCCTACAGAAACAATGAATTTGAAGATGCCATCACTGCTGCCAGAGAAATGGCAGAAAACTTAGGAGCTGAGCCTGTCTTCAAGGAAACTTTGTATTCATTGGAAGAAGAGACAGTTTGGTTACCAGGGCAGAGATGAGGTGATGGGAAGCTCAGAATTAAAATTCAAGAGGGAGAGTTTTTGCTCGCTTGTTGACACTGCTTGTGTCCATCAAAGAAAAGGTTCAGACAAATGAAGCACCATGAAAAGACCTGGGTTTTTTTGTCTGACTTTAGTAAGCTGCTGGAGGACAGGAAAACACACTTGAGTAATTGTACGGGCCATCGCTGTAACCTGACACATGGGGTATGTTTGGACGTAATGATAAAGATCTCTTTGTCGAATTGGACAACATCTGTTACATCTTGCCATCCTGGAAGCACTCTCCACTCCAAGTTTTCCAGTTCATTAATGATGCAGAACTGAAGGATGCTTTTCCTAATGTGTGGATAGCTTTGAGGATTGTTTCAGAGTAACAGCCGTGTTAGTCTGTATTCGCAAAAAGAAAAGGAGTACTTGTGACACCTTAGAGACTAACCAATTTATTTGAGCATGAGCTTTCATGAGCTACAGCTCACTTCATCGGATGCATACCGTGGAAACTGCAGCAGACTTTATATACACACAGAGAATATGAAACAATACCTCCTCCCACCCCAATGTCCTGCTGGTAATAGCTTATCTAAAGTGATCATCAAGTTGGGCCATTTCCAGCACAAATCCAGGTTTTTCCACGGTATGCATCCGATGAAGCGAGCTGTAGCTCACGAAAGCTCATGCTCAAATGCTGTTACCAGCAGGATAGTGAGTTTGTGTGTGTGGTTTTTGGGAGGGGGGTGAGGGGGTGAGAGAACCTGGATTTGTGCAGGAAATGGCCCAACTTGATTATCATGCACATTGTGTAGAGAGTTGTCACTTTGGATGGGCTATCACCAGCAGGAGAGTGAATTTGTGTGGGGGGGTGGAGGATGAGAAAACCTGGATTTGCTTGCTGTTTTATCCCTGGAAACTGCCATTGGCATTTGGATCTCTCTGACGCTGTGCTTCACTTTGCAAGGCCAAAGGCGAGAAAAGCGACCTTTTGAACTAAAGAACTAGGGTTAACATTCTAAGGGTGTCACCTACTGTCACACTATTTAACACTGATTCACCCAGTGTTGGTGCACAGTAAAATTTCTTGATGTTAGTACATTTCAGTTATTCTCAAAATTAAAAAGTTTCTATAAGCTTAGAGAAAACATCAATACGTACAGATTTACTGATCTGAGTGTGCAAATTTATCGTCTTCTCTGACAGGGATAAATATCATGCATGCAAATTGTGCATCAAAGGAGTAAAATGGGCTACAAATGTGTTAAAAATAAGCTATTCAAAAGTTTAACAAATGGAGGAGGGGGTGCCAAAGATGCTCCTAGCATGGGGCACTTTTGATCTAGGGCCCGCCCTGAATATGGGTCTCCCGAGTCTGTATGTAGCACTCTAGTCAGTAGGCCATCCTCCTCCTTTTAAGGTAGGAGCAGGCAACCAAGCACCAAAACAAAACAGTTGTTCATGCTGTGATTTTTTTCCTGAGGTCTTTTAGCAGTTTTTGTGACATCTATTTTTTTCGTATTCCAGAACAGGGTAGCCAACACATTAAAAAGACACTAGGTTTTACTTTCAACTCATTCCACAAAAAAGAGTATCCGGCTTTCCTCTAAATCTTACCAGGTGGTCTTTTCTCTTCTCGTATTTCACTACAGAGCACCTTGCTGGAAAGAAATCAAGTTTTGGTTTTTTTAACTAGAAGTGCCAGTATCACAATTAAGGCAGTGTGGCACTGGTAATTATATGATCAGTAATTATACAATAATGTTGCAGTGATTTTCTTGTATTGTTACATACATGAAGAAAATAGCTACTCATGTACCCATTAGATAGCTCTGTTTGAATGAAATGCCTTTGGCCAGGTATTTTCTCACCTCTTCAATGAAATTGTATTTGTCTGCCTTATCCTTGCTGATGAACTGATAAATACTTAACATATATTTCAACTTATGCTAAACAATCTGCACCTGGTATTTAGCTGTGACGCTCCAAGTATGTTTCCCAGACCTCAGGAAGAGCTCTGTGTACCTCAAAACCTTGTCTGTCTTGGCAACAGAAGTTGGTCCAATAAAGACGTTACTTCTCCCACCTTTTCTCTCTAGTATCCTGGGACTGACATGGCTACAACAACACTGTACACAAAAATGGATCCTGGAAATAAATTGTGATTCACCTGACTGGCCACTGGATGTCGTAATTGCCCATAAATGCCTCTGTAACATCATCAATCAGATAGTAAGAAGAATCTTGACTCTTAGCAAATGTAGCTTGAAAAGGACATTTTTTAAAAGAGATTGCTACATCCCTCTTAAAAACTACTAGGCTAAGTCCAAAATGTTGAACCTCTGATGAAAAGAGCAGTAAATATAGGGAAGTGTTACTGAATATCTGCAGAGAGTGACATCTAATTACCCTTTAATAAGACTGATAGTGACTGCAGTGTAGGGCATAAACTGAGGTGATTCTGAGGCCTATTAGGGGAGCAAAAAAATACAGGGCTAAGCTGCTCTGAGGACAGCAAAGGGAGAAAGCCTTGGCTCAGATCCCGAGCTGTGATCTGGCCTTTATGTTCAACTCTGACAGTGTCAATGGAGCAAAGAACAGTCAGTTCTCCCTAGCCAGGCCTTCCACAAGCATGGGGGAGTCTCAGCGGGCACAGCCAGCTCCTGCGCCAACCCTCTGTAGCCCCCAGTTTAGGGAGTGTGCTAGGGAGAGAGTGGCTGGAGCATGCTGCTCTGGCAATCCAAGGCTGTCAAACAGCTCACCTTGGATCAGGTGGTTTCAGCTGGCTCCTTATCATTCCCTGTCTCATCTTCTGCAGCTGGACATAGCTCAGTAACTATCCCCAAGAGTTTGTTAGCAATTTACAATATTCTGGTAATGATGCAGTTTAATTCTGACAAGCTTGGTTTCCCACAGAAACACATAGCATATCATTTTTACATTAAAAGAATAAACACAGAATACACACATGTAACTTCCCCTCTGCGGGGGTTCAGGAGGCAATGTGTTGCAATGAACTGGACAGACAACAGTCATCTTGGTTATGTTATTTAACTTTGGGAGGTACTGATATACTGTGCTGAAGGGTGGGGTATAAAATGTGTTTGTTTGCTTTTAAAGATATTCATATTAGATCATGTCTGATCCTGTCCTTATATTTTTAAAGGGGTTGCATACAAAGCCACATTTTCAGCAATTAAAAGTGTTTGTGAAATATTTATATTACAGGGATTCTCCTGGATGTCTTCATGAACTAGAAAAAGTGAAATAATCCCTGTATACTGGGTAAAGCTTAGAAACAGGGATGGGAAATCAAATCAGAAAAGATGTTTTAGGCCCCAATCCTGCAACTGGATCTGTGCAGGCAGGTCCCAATGCCTATACAGAGCCCTATTCACTTCTGGGCAGCTCCACACAGGTTCAGGGATCTACCCATGTAGATCTGATTGCACAATCAAAGCCTTCAGAAACTGGGGGGAAGTGAGTGGCAGCTGAATTAATTTGCATAAATATCTAGCTGCCTTTCTCTGTTTTTATTTTGTTGGCTAAACAAGAATGACTGTCTGGTACATACAAGGCACCTTATTTCTAATCTAATTAGTCTAGCTTCAATTTGGACTTTGGTATGCCATTGGACCTTGTTATGCCTTTGTCTGAGTGTATGTGGTTTTTTTCTATTGTTGGTTTTGATTCTTCTAGATTTTAAGGCTAGAAGAGACCATTGTGATAATCTAGTCTTACCTCATCAATAACACTGGCTATAAAGTTTCACCAAGTGATTTCTGTGGGAAGCCCATACTTTCTGGTAACATAAGAACGGCCATACTGAGTCAACCAAAGGTCCAACTAGCCCATTATCCTGTCTTCTGAAAGTGGCCAATGTCAGGTTCCCCAGAGGGAATGAACAGAACAGGTAATCATCAAATGATCTATTCCCTGTTGTTCATTCCCAGCTTCTGGCAAACAAAGGCTAGGGACACCATCCCTGCTCATCCTGGCTAATAGCCATTGATGGACCTTATCCTCCATGAATTTATCTAGTTCTTTTTGAACATGTCTTTTAGAAAGAGATCCAGTCTTGATTTAAACACTTCTAATGCCGGGGAATCCACCACATCTCCAAGTAAATTATTCCAATATTTAATTACCCTCACTGTTAAAAATGGGCACCTTATTTCTAATCTAATTAGTCTAGCTTCAATTTGGACTTTGATATGCCATTGAACCTTGTTATGCCTTTGTCTGCTTGGTTAAAGAGACCTCTACTATCAGAAATCTCTGCATGCAGGTGCTTGTAGACCCTGATCAAGTCGCCTAACCCTCTCTTTGTTAAGCGTAATAAATTGATCTTCTGTAGTCTCTCACTGTAAGGTGGGTTTTCCAGAACTTGAATCATTCTTGTAGCTTCTTGGAAGGTATATACCAGAAGAGAACACCATATTCTACTAACAGTCTCAGCAATGCTATATATAGTGCTAGTAACCCCTCCCTACTCTCATTCAAAATGTCCATGCTGATGCTTTCAAGTATTAGCCCTCTTAGCCAGGCATTGTACCAGAGGCTCACATTCAGCTGATTATCCACAATGACTCCTTTTCAGATCATTGTTTCCAAGGATATAGTCTTGAGAGTATGACATAAATTCTTTGTTCTTTGGTGTATGACTTTTCTTATAAAACTAAAGTTGAGAACAGAGATGCTGTGACTTAAATAATTCTATTTCCTCACAGTGACCAAGGCTCTCAAGTAGGCCTTCCCTATGGACTGTTATGAAATAAATGCATTAGGAGTGTCACGTAAGAAAAGGAGGTGGCATATAATCAAAAGTCTTTTAAGACATATCCTTTGCCCTTGTAGTTATTCCTTTATAGTAGCTCTGAGTCTCTTATGATTTTCATGTGAACCTTCCAGTCCTCCTTACCCAAAAAGTAGTAATAATAAATAATACCTTGTGTTTATATATCTTGCCTTTCAGCTCCTCTCTTGCCAGTTCGTGTCATATTTGATGTTTTTCTTAAAGCCCCAGCTCCTGAAGTTCTGTGATTTTGTGAGAATCTCAGCTTTCAGGATATTATTAAACTTTATTTCTAGCCCTTGTGATAGTGAAGAAAAGCTTGAAAATGAACTGCCTAAACACTCAAATAGCAGAAGATATAAAAATGACCCCATATTTTTTTTTTCATCATTTTTGAATGCTTGGGGTTGGAGCTTCTTCTGAGAAGCCCCCTTCTCCAGTCCTCATTTTGTTCCTATGTACCCCTACTTGCTGCTGCTGCTTCCTCCCTAGGGCTCAAGCCCCATGTGCAATAGTGGTCTCTAGTGGCTGTGGGAGAATGAGGCTCTTCATGTTTCAGATGGATGTGTCAGACTCCAGCTCAGATAGGGGTAGGCATGTCAGAGCTGACAGATGTGTCAGGCATCTCATGTGACACCCACACTTGGCAACTCTGTCTTTGGTGAAGGAGCTGTATCTTTCAAAGAGTCTGTACTGCACCTAAACACATTTCAGGTGCTATATAAATAATACATGAAAAGCATATAGATAAATATTGTTATTATGCGTATTTAGAAAGGGAAGGTATTAGAGCTGAGCATGCAATGTTAAATTTAGCCTTTTCTTATTTTGGGTACTTAAACATTCAGTCTTCATGCTCTTTCAATCATTTTTTGAGGGACTTGTTTAGAATTTCTGAGTATCAGTGCTGTGTGAGGACCACCACACACTTGGGGCTGAGGCACTGGGGTTTATTAATCCAAATCTTTATTTGAACCAAAACATGGCTTTGCATTTTTACAATTATCATAAAAGCACAATAAGTGACTAATATATGGAAAAAAATATTGCTCAATTACCTTCTTCTAGAGCGGAGGTGGGCAAACTATGGCTCATGGGCCACATCCGGCCCACGGGACCATTATGCCCGGCCCCTGGGCCCCCGGCCCCTCCCCTGCTGTCCCCCCTCCCCTGCAGTCACGCCACCATGCAAGCAGCGCTCTGGGCTGTGGGGCTGCCTGCTCATGCAGGGCAGCGCAGCAGAGTGTCTGGCTCCGGCTGGGCGGCGCAGCGGCCAGACATGCTGCTCTGAGCGGCATAGTAAGGGGGCCAGGACTGGGGCCAGGGCCGGGGGGGTTGGATAAGGGGCAGTGGGTTCTTGGGGGGCAGTCAGGGGACAGGGGGTGGTTGGATGGGGCGGAGGTTCTGCGGGGGGCAGTCAGGAGATGGGGAGCGGGGGGCGTTAGACAGGGGGTGGGGTCCGGGGGTCCCAGGAGGGGGCGGTCAGGGGACAAGGAGCGGGGGGGGGTTGGATGGGTCAGAGGTTTTGAAGGGGGCAGGCAAGGGGCGGGAAGTAGGAGGGGCTGGATAGGGGCAGGGGCCAGGCTGTTTGGGGAGGCACAGCCTTCCCTCCATATAGTTTCGCACCCCATGTGGCCCTAGGGCCAAAAAGTTTGCCCACCCCTATCCTAGAGTGTAGGCAGGTCACGATAGTCTTCTCTTATGAGGCTCTGATTATCTCCTTACATTCTAGCATATTTATATCTTTCCACATGATCTGACCATCCAATCAACATTAAGCATTCTTTTACATTACCTGTACAATACACATACGCAGGGTTCAGTTTCCATAGTTTTTGCTGTCCAAGCTATTTTCATGTCATCCTGGCTTTCCAGTTAGTTTTATTTCCATCACACTCTGACTATACCAGCTCATTCAATACAAGGACTTTCCTGTTTTTCCCAATATAGGGACTTATTATCATTTTTGTCTATTTAATGTACTGATTAATTTCCTCTCATTTATGTCGTTCAACATAGAACATTCCATTTACAAAACATCATCTTTGTCTGACCCAGCAGCTGTAAGCATTATTAAGCTAGTCCATATAAGGATGAATTTAGCAAGCAACACGCATGTCAAAGAAAGACTAAGCCAAAACCAGTTAGCCTAGCAGAAGTATTACCCAGGCCTGTCCAAACTCATTCACTATATAGTATATGAAAATGTCATAAGTCTAGGTCAACATCAGGGCTATTGTAAGGCAAGGAAATGGCTATAGTGGAAAAGGATTTATCTGAAATGTATGGTATGTTACACATTTTAATCATGCAACTCTGCTAAATAACATTCAGTATTAGCTAAACAATCTGAAAAGCATTTTTGGCTGAAAATGTATCTCCATATTTGCAGCTCTCAATGCCAACGGGATTAAAAGCATATGCGTAAATGTGGAGTGCTTTCCTGTATTTGGGTCCTATACGAGTCAGTGTTAATTTTTTTCAGTATATTTTGACCTCTATTTTGCAAACGGATTTTGGTTTTTTTGGATTATATATCTTTGTCCAGTTATATTTGTTAATAGCAGTTGGTTTCTTGGCAGAGAAAGTGTTTTGATTGTGTTGCCCCTTTGGCCAAACAGTTACAGAAATCTAGGGTGCAATAGGGTAGTTTCATCTGAATGAAAAATTGGTGACAGGGGGTCAGGGTATTTTGTTAGTGTAATCTGTTTATTAACAATAGGTAAACAAGGTCCTACTTCCCTAAACAGCAAGCAGTAGGAACAAAGAAATCTCAAATCAGGCACATCAGCCCTGTTCCAAGAAGCAGCTGTCTATTTACCTCTGCTTCTCGCCAGGGCACCACGAACAGTCCAGCTTGCTCACCACCACAGTTTGACATGCAGCCTCATGCCAATCCCCAGCTAAATTCCATCTAAGGCTATTAAGCGCTGTGCAGGCGGGAGAGGTGCCCCTCCCCCGACCAGGCCCCACAGGAGCTGCTGCAGCTGTGGAAAAGCACCCATCCCCCACCCAGCCCCGCCCCATTGGAGGGCTTCTCCCGTCAACATAGCTACCATCTTTCGGGAACGTGGAGTACCTATGTCAACAGAAGAAGCCCTCCCGTCGGCGTAGGTAGTCTTCACAAAGCACTACAGTGGTGCAGCTGCACTGCTGTAGGGCTGTAAGTGTACAAGCCCTAAGCAAGCACTTATATTCTTAAGGTAAAAGCATTACAGAGAAAAAAACATATAAAAACCCTCAAAGTTCCTATGCACATACTAAAAGTTTACCAGAGGTCACTCATCAGTCTAGGAGGTTAAAGTCCTTCCAACCCTTTCACAAGGGTTGGGGCTCCTCTTGGGCAGAAAGTTCTGTCCATTTGCTGGATCAGAAAGAAGGCCCTGAGTCCGTTTATATTAAGCCTTTTATGCCAAAAAGCCTTTTGTCTTCCTAGTTTCTGGAAACCCAGTTTGAACCAGTATCTGCAAACCTCACCCAGATGTGGTACCTCTATGGAAGTGTGAGTGATCCATCTTAATCACCCCACCCCATGTTTTCGTTCTGGAAGATGGAACATACCATTCCTGGCCCACAGTGACACATACACTTAATATGGTGTATTTCCCCAAGGATATTGAATGTGGTTGCAATATTTGTCACACCCTGTTAACTTCACACTTCTCTGCTGGCTGCATAGGCTTGCCTCCTAGCTTTGGTCATCATCCCCCTTGTTTGTGTCTAGCTATTTTATACCAGCCTTAGGTCTGTTCTATGTTAGAAAAAAAAATTATGGTACAGATTAGCATCTTTTGGCACAACAATAATTTTTCAAATTCTTGGATGTGAAAGCTTTAGAAAGATATTTTTAATTAAAAATCAAATAAATAAATAGCCCAGGAATTAAAATCAAGTGCTAACTTTAATCATAAGCTAGAATAGGAATCGGATTTCTGAAGATAGGCAGGGTTCATTTATGTTCACCTGACAGATCTGAGCAATTGATGTTCAGTTTTTTGGACATACACAGATGCTTATTCAAATAATGATTTCTGGGTTAGAAGACATATGTACATTCATTGTTGTGTGACAGGTTTAACAAAACATTTCTCCACCTGGAGAATGTAAATAAAGTGTTCAGATTCCAAAGGGTGCTATTTGCATAGAGTGCTTTATAGAGTGGAGAAATAAATAGCTGATAATGGATGTGATTATGAATGAAAAATATGCAAGAGGAATGAGTGTTCATGTTTTTGAGAGATGAAAGGGTATGTCTGCATTGGTGGGGATCTTTTTTGGTCTGACATTCATCATGTTATCTGTGAATATTTTCAACTGCCCTTGATACGGTGTCATCAGTTGTTCAGATAGAATACCTTAGTGGTGGGGGATAGTACTTTACTGGTGCTGCACGAGCTCTGAGTGATACCATTAGCATATGTGAAAGAAGACAGTACTGCATAGGTTGGTGTTAATATGGTAATACAGGTGTGTGCTTTGCGACAAATGTTCCCTAACTCAGGATTTATAGATTTAAGATCAACGTAGTTTGATTTATTTTAAAAATATAAAGAAATAATAGGAATCACAAAGACAGGCAACGAAACAGAGAAACCAAACCCTATTCTCAGGCATAGGTTTAAGAATAAGGGCTCAGCGTGGGAAACTAAAAGAACAGGAACCCAGTGTGTGGTTTTGGAGGAGTGGGGGTGGCAGAGAAGGGACATCAGGAAAGGCAGATGGGGAGCTAGCGGACTAGGAACAGCAATCACAGCTGCCAAAGAGGCGGGCTGCTGTAGCTATAGGCCTCTCCTTTCAGCCTGGACTACAGACTGTGCCCCTCTTCCCTCTCCCCACCCTCCAGACAATGTGGGGGCCCTAGGCTGGGGTGGGGAGGAGACACATGGGGAGGTCATGTGTCCTCCCCTTTAGCTGGTGCCCAGGGGGCACCAGTCACCATGGCTCTGAGCCATCGAGTAGCTTAGGGAAGGGGCTGAAGGCCGAGAAGAGTGATTCAGCTGGGACAGCTGTTGAAGGGTCTCCATACCAGAGCAAGGACAATTTGAGGAAGAGCCCAGAAGGAGCTGAGAGACCGTTTGGGAAGGAAGCCCAGGAGAGGCTAGAACAAACGAGGAAACTGTGATAGGCCCTGTTGGACTTGTACCCCAGAAGGGGTTTTTTTTGTTCACATACAAATTGTATGTGACTTGGCCAGAGGGCTGAGTCACTGAAGATCCACCTGACGAGGGCAGTAGTCAGTGGGATGCACCCTGAGCAGTGCAAAGCTGAAAAAAGAGCAGGTGCACACGCACACACGGCTGATAGAGCAAGGGTTCTCAAACTGGGGGTCGTGACCCCTCAGAGGGTCGCAAGGTTATTACATAGGGGTCGCAAGCTGTCAGCCTCCACCCCAAACCCCACTTCGCCTCCAGCATTTATAATAGTGTTAAATATTTTTAAAAGTGCTTCTAATTTATAAGGGGGGCCACAATCAGAGGCTTGCTGTGCGAAACGGGTCACCAGTACAAAATTTTGAGAACCACTGTGATAGAGGATGCTCACAAGAGGCAAGTGGGCCCCACTACAAGCTGTTTCTATTATATCAGACCCGTAAGGTAAATAGATATATAGTGGCAAGGCACCGCCTCTGTCTTGACAGACTTAGCACTTCCCCCTCTGGCAGCGGCAGGGCCTCGATCGGGTTGCCAATTATCTAATCACACAAAATTGAACACCCCTGCCCTGCCCCTTCTCTGAGGCCCTGTCATAAATATAAAGGGAAGGGTAAACACCTTTAAATCCCTCCTAACCAGAGGAAAAACCCTCTCACCTGTAAAGGGTTAAGAAGCTAAGATAACCTCTCTGGCACCTGACCAAAATGACCAATGAGGAGACAAGATACTTTGAAAGCTGGGGTGGGGGGAAACAAAGGGTCCTCTCTGTCTGTGTGATGCTTTTGCCGGGACCAGAGCAGGAATGCGGGTCAGAACTCCTGTAAAGAGTTAGTAAGCAATCTAGTTAGATATGCGTTAGATTCTGTTTTGTTTAAGTGGTTGATAAAATAAGTTGTACTGAATGGAAAGTATATTCCTGTTTTTGTGTCTTTTTGTAACTTAAGGTTTTGCCTAGAGGGATTCTCTATGTTTTGAATCTGATTACCCTGTAAGGTATTTACCATCCTGATTTTACAGAGGTGATAGTTTTACTTTTTCTTTAATTAAAATTCTTCTTTTAAGAACCTGATTGCTTTTTCATTGTTCTTAAGATCCAAGGGTTTGGGTCTGTGTTCACCTATGCAAAGTGGTGAGGATTTTTAATCAAGCCTTCTCCAGGAAAGGGGGTGTAGTGCTTGGGGGGATATTTTGGGGGGGAGACATTTCCAAGTGGGCACTTCCCATTATTTTTGTTAGACACTTTGGTGGTGGCAGCTTAAAGGTTCAAGGACAAAAGGTAAAAGTTTGTACCTTGGGGAAGTTTTAACCAAAGCTGGTAAGAATAAGCTTAGGGGGTCTTTCATGCAGGTCCCCACATCCGTACCCTAGAGTTCAGAGTGGGGAAGGAACCTTGACAGGCCCCGTCCCCACTCGCTCCATCCCCTCTTCCTCCATCACTGATTCTCCTCCACCCTCACTCACTTTCACCAGGCTGGGGCAGGGGATTGGGGTGCAGGAGGGAGTGAGGGCTCTGGCTGGGGGTGTGGGCTCTAGGGTGGGGCCAGGGATGAGGGGTTTGGGGTGTGAAAGAGGGCTCTGGGCTGGGAGGGTGAGCGCTCTGGCTGGGGGTGTGGGCTCTGGGGTGGGGCTGGGGATGAGGGGTTTGGGATGCAGGAAGGGGCTGCGGGATGGGGCAAGATGTTGGGGGGGTTGCAGGCTCCTGGAGGGAGTTTGAGTCTGGGAGGGAACTCTAGGGTGGGGTAGAGGGTTGGGGTGCCTGGAGGGGATTTGGGGTCCCGGCGGCACTAACTGCAGCTCCCAGGAAGCGGCCACCAGGTCCCTGAAGCCCCCAGGCACATGGGCAGCAAGGAAGGCTCCACGCGCTGCCCTCGCGCCTGCAGACGCCACCCCCGCAGCTCCCATTGGTTGCAGTTCCCGGCCAATGGAAGCTGCAGAGCCGGGACTAGGGGTAGGGGCAGCGCCTCCCTGGCCACCCATGCACCTAGGGGCCACAGGGACCTGGCAGCCACTTCTGCATGGAGCTAGAGCAGGAAGGGAGCCTGCCTTAGCCCCGGGCCCCTGCTGTGCTGCCTACCAGACTTTTAACAGCCAGGGTCCCTTTTCGACTGGGCATTCTGGTCAAAAACTGGACATCTAGCAACCCTTGGCCCCAGGTAAGTCAGCCCCCCTCTGGACAGTGTTTGTCTTCCCCCTTTGTGTTTATTTATCAGTATTTTCAAGGTAGGCCTCA
This sequence comes from Eretmochelys imbricata, assembly GCF_965152235.1. Classification (NCBI taxonomy): domain Eukaryota; kingdom Metazoa; phylum Chordata; order Testudines; family Cheloniidae; genus Eretmochelys; species Eretmochelys imbricata. The sequence continues at coordinate 99,055,923 of NC_135572.1, forward strand.
GGGCAGGCCCAAGGAGTGCTCCTCCAGCAAACAAAAAGAAATCGATTTACAAACACAAAACAAAGGGTGATACCTTTCCCTGCCCCCTCACTGCGCGGGTAGTGTGTTATCCTGTAGTTGGTCCTGGGGTGTCAGTCCTTCCCCCAGGCACTGAGCTTTGGATGTTTCCTCTGTAAGGAGGAAAGCAGCCTTTCTCCCTGCAGCAGCTTGTTTCTCTCACCAGAGGAGGGGTTTTTAAAGGTCTCAGGCAGCCCTTAATTGGAGTCAGGTGTCCCTAGTTAACCTCAGGTGAACCTTCTCACCTTCTAGGAAAAAGGGCCACCACCCTCTTGCAGCTGCCCAGGCAGACTTTGTCTATATATGTATATGTGTGCATCTTATATAGATATATGTGTGTATTTATAAACAAAAATAGGAAATGTTTAAGCATGTAGATATTTTTAACACAGGAGTCTCTGCCTTTTATTGTCCCTTACTATGGCCCAGTGTTTTGCATGTCTCTATATATACATCTTTCCCAATCCTCTACACCAGTGGTGGGCAACCTGCAGCCCGCAGGCCGTACACGGCCTATCAGGGTAATCCACTGGCGGGCTGCAGGACAGTTTGTTTACACTGACCGTCTGCAGGCATGGCCACACGCAGCTCCCAGTGGCTACTGTTCGCTGTTCCTGGCCAATGGGAGCTGTGGGAAGCAACGCAGGCTGCAGGGACGTGCTAACCGCTGCTTCCCACAGCTCCCATTGGCCGGAAACAGAGAACCGCGGCCACTAGGAGCTGCGGCAGCCATGCCTGCAGATGGTCAATGTAAATAAACTGTCTCGCGGCCCGCCAGTGGATTACCCTGATGGGCCGCGTGTGGCCCACGGGCCGCAGGTTGCCCACCACTGCTATTTTGGGTCCTCCATTCTTCCTAGCCCCTTCCACCTCTCACCATACTTCCCTCAATCTTTCCCCCAACCATTCCAGGACCAGGTACGTGTGAAAACAAGTAAAAAAAAGACACACACATTGGCATTCTGCTACTTTAAAGTGTGCGCTCATCTGTGCATAATATTTCTCCACCCCAGCCTAATGCATAGCAAATCAGAATAGGGACTTTATTCAGCAAGGTCCAGCACCTCCTTCCCCTTCAACAAGCAATAAAGAGATTCTTTAATTTACAAAGTGTCTTAAAAATATAAAGCACTTCATTATACCAATCCCTCTTTGCTACCTTATTGAGTGACAATAGTTGGACTTGCACTTGTAAGCAGGGCTCCATCTTCGTATGCAGTAGTCTTCTTCCTTTATATTTTTAAGACACTTTGTAAATTAAAGAGTTTCTTTTTCTTGTGGCTGAAACAAGCAGACACTCTTTATTCAATAAAAGTATGCATCTAGGAACAAAGAATGTAGGCCATACTGACAGGATGGGAAAGCAGTGACTCTGAAAAAGATTTGGGGGTCATGGTTGTAATGAGCTGAACATGAGCTCCTACTGTGATGCTCTGGCCAAAAGGGCTAATGTGGTCCTTGAACGCATAAACAGGGGAATCTTGAGTAGGAAAAGAGAGGCTGTGTCCAGTTCTAGAGCCCACAATTCAAAAAGGATGTTGATAAATTGAAGAGGGTTCAGAGAAGATCCACGAGAATGATTAAGGATTAGAAAACATGCCTTATAGTAACATAGTCACAGAGAGCACAATCTATTTAGCTTAATAAAAAGAAGGTTAAGGGTGACTTGATTACAGTCGATAAGTATCTACTTGGGGAAAAAATGTTTAATGACGGACTCTTCAGTCTAGCAGAGAAAGGAATAACATGATCAATGGCTGGAAGCTGAAACTAGACAAAGTCTGATGGGAAATAATATAAAAATAATAAAAAAAACATATTAACAGAGTAATTAACCATTGGAACAATTTACGAAGGGTCATGGTGTAGTCTCCATCACTGGCAATTTTTAAATCAAGACTAGAAGTTTTTCTAAAAGATCTGCTCTAGGAATTCTTTTGAGGAAGTTCTATGGTTTATGTTACACAGGCGAGCATATTAGATGTTCACAATTTCTCTTTTGGCCTCAGAATCTATGAATGACTCCTTAGTTGATACCTTCTCTACTTACCTTAGTATGTGGGATATCACAAGCCAGTCTTAAATTTTTATTATGTTTTTCCCTCACTGATTCCTCCCCACCTGTCCAACCTACCTCTTTTCCCATCCCCATACAGCAAAAATACCCAAACAGCAAATTTAAGAGTCACTTTTCCTCAGCGAGGCAAAGAAATCAAATATAGGGTTTTTTAAGCCAGGCCATTTTGAAGATAATGAGCTGAAAGATGTGAAAATTTTCAAATGTGAGTTTCAGGTAACTTCAAAACTCCATGTTTGATTTTTATCAGACTTCCCAGAACAACACTATTTTGGGAGGAGATACAACAGAATTCTGTGATTCTGTGAACATGCACAATTTTAGGAAAATTGGTTGATAATGAATGTCTGTTTCATCTTTATGTATAGAATAGTCTCCATCCTTTCTCCTTCACTCTTGGTGGTGCTGTTTCAGACAATGGACAGGGTTACTGAAGGAGGTGACTTGCGTCCCTGTACTTGTCCTGATACTCTTTCGCCTGTTCAAAGCAGGCAGTTACAAACCAGCCCACAGGGCAGAGATTTAAAACCTTTCCAGAGCAAGTAATATGGCCTTTCTAGGTAGTTTTGGTCTTCTTGTGTAGATAGACTACACTATTGACAATCAGAGGCTACATTTTGTGTTAGACTGCAGTGACTGTCCTTCATGCAGCCATTCTAGTTCTAACACTATTGTCCCTCAGTTGCCTCCATCTTCCTCCACGCCCTCTAGCCCTAGGGGAGATAAAATCACTGGAAGAACAGACAAATGTGTATATGATGGACAGTGGTTATAAGAGGAGAGAAAATGGTTAATTGAATCTGATGACATTTAGGGAATGGTGTAAGGCTCTGTCTTGGGTTAAGTGTTTGATGGGATATGCAGAGCAGTACTTGTTTTGTTTTGGGATGGCTATCTTACTGTGCATTGGAAAAGAGGTAAAAATGATGGTTTTCATTGTTTTATATATGCATTCTATTTTATAAAATCAAAATATAGCTAAATAAAATAAATGTCTTAAATCCTCCTTACCTTCTTCCCTATAAAGAAACAACAATAAGATTTCCATGTGTACTGTGTATTTGTCATTCTACAGCACTGTAATCTTTACACCTTGTTGTACAACTAGGGATCATGCGTCAGTGAGTTGAGTGCCATGACGAATTTGGAAGCCCATAGCTCTGCAGCGTCTTCTGTGTGGTTTTAATTAACTTGTTCTTTCAAAGAATTTGCAATAGTTGTGACTAACTAATTTCTACCCAAGCTTTTTTAGCACTTGACTGCCATCGTCTTGGTTTACAATACCGGTCAGAAATTCTTTTTATTCTCTAGGTTTTGGGGAACTTGAATAGGAGAAATATCAGGTAACTACTTAAGGGTGAAATAATATTTAACTGAAGTCCTAGCTGAGAACAAATCCCATTGTGCTAGGTATGGTACCCATCCACAGTGATAGACAGTCCTTGCCCTGAAGACTTTACCGGCAAAGTATGGGAGAAAGCAAATATTATTATCCCAATTTAATGTTGAGGAGCTGACGCAGAGAAAGATCAAGTGACTTGCCCGGGGTGTCACAGAAAGTCTGTGGCAGTGCAAGGAATGGAACTTAGGTCATCTGAATCCCAGGCCAATCCATTGACCACAAACCATCCTTCCATTATAACGTCATGCTAACAAAGTTAAGACAAACCAATCTGACTTCTTCTACTGGATGATATTTTTTTGGTTATTAATAGTTGCTTCTCTTAGAGGATCAGTGAAAACTGGCCAGAGAGGGCCAGGACATTTCCCAGTATTGTTAATATTGGACGTTCATTATGGGTGTCCCCTTTAGTAATGAAGAGTCCAGAAAACTTTCCCAGTTCCTATATTGTATTGTATATAGACAGTAGCACAGCTTTTATTTGTCATTTGACAATTCACTTTTAGTGAAAAGGTTCCCAAAGGGTTGCATTCACTCCTCCAGCAGAGGGTACTATTTCATTTTGTGACAAAATGAAATTTGGAAACAGGATGGCTTTCTCATGAATAGTGAGTGCCCCAATGCTGCAACTACACATGTGGAGCTACTCGAACAATTTGGTAACTATTTATTGTAAACAATTTTTATTTACCAATTTTTCTTTCAATAAATTGTCTATGAACAACTTGTGATCAATATGAACATATTTGCTATTCAACATTGTTCAAATAGTTTTTCTGGATGTAACTGAGATATACATGGTTCATAGCAGGAATTCAGTTGGTTATTTGATTTGATTATTTTTATAGTTAACCATCTTTGTGAGTTTTCAATTAAGTCATGTACTATTGTTCCTTTTTCCTGATTGGATGATTGAGCCTTTGTTAAATTACTTCCACCCAAATTTCATTTTGTCACAAAATGAATGTTATTCTTTTACTTAAACAGATCTTGCCTAATGGTTCAAAATTCACTGTTGATGAACATTCCCCTGAACAAAACTTCAGTTGTGCAAACATTTGCAAAAAGGAAATTTTTAAAAAGTGTAGGAACAGTCCAAGTACTATTTGCAAACAGATTTTTATGGTATTCAACCAGTTCTATACTCACATCAGCCTTTTTAATGGGTTTAGTTTTAGTTTATCTTAGTTTGACTGTTCCTTATTGCATACGCAGCTCACAGCATAGCACCAGCTCAGCATTATGATGATTAGGTGCTTCTTAAGTTGTGTGTGTTCTGCCTAAATATGCTTTTGAAAGGTTAAGTAACCGAACCTGTCTGGACAATAAAACCCACTAATCATAAACCAGTTTTGTGGTGGTGAAGTGAGCCATACACTCATGTTGAAATATCAACTTATTTACAACAAACTTTACACAAGCAAATCATTATATAAATTATCCCACACTTGTGTGTACACACATGCAAATTCAGTTTTAGTATAGATCATTAACATTTATCACATAGTCAAATACAACTTATTTCCATGGCACAGTACGAAGCCAGGTAGCCAGGTGTTATCCTGTGTTAGATACAGGGCCAGCTTTAGACTCACTGGGGCACAGACCACCCTGCCGCCCTTACCTGCTCACATATTGGATTTCTCCAATGTTTCTGAAGCCAAAGCCAAAGCTCCACCATGTGGGCCTGAAGCCCAAGCTCAAGCAGGTCCCTTGTAGCGTGGGGCCCCAGGCAATTGCCCTGTTTGCTACCCCCAATGCCGGCCCGGGTTAAATATACATAAAAAAACAAGAAGAAATTTGGCTTGGAACCAACAATAAAACTTTAATCACATCCAAGTTAGCAGAAAAATATATCTGAAAAGTCAATGTTTATTGCTTAGCCAATTATATCACCAAAACCTAACCCTTTTGAAAATTATATTTAAAAAAGTGTTTATATTATGAATAAGCTTAATGTGTATGATGCTAGATTTATATATGGTCAGCTTCTGTTGTTTATTTCATACTATTAAAGGAAAAATAAAAGTATATATTAAATCCCTTACATTGGATAGTGTTTTTAAGCAGAACATCTCTAATACCATTACTATTTAAAACAATTAAATTATACGTCGGGTATTAATTTTCTGCCTATGTATTGGGTATATAATCTGCTGTTTGTATTCCAGTAATGCCTAGAGCAGAGGTGGACAAACTATAGCCCGCGGGCCACAACTGGCCTGCGGGACCGTCCTGCCTGGCCTTTGAGCTCCCGGCCAGGGAGGCTAGCCCCCAGCTCTGCCACGCCTCCAGCGCTCTTGCCTGCCACTCCTGCCGGGCTGCATGGGCGGCGTGGCTGGCTCCGGTCTGCAAGCTCCTGCTGCTCTGAGCAGCACGGTAAGGGGGCGGGTAGTGGGGGGGTTGGATATGGGGCAGGGAGTCCCAGGGGTCAGTCAGAGAGCAGGAGGCAGTTGGATGGGGCGGAGGTTCTGGGGGCGGGGCAGTCAGGGGACAGGAAGCAGGGGCAGTTTGATAGGTATGGGAGTCCCAGGGGGGCTGTCAGGGGGCGGGGATGTGGATAGGGGTCGGGGCAGTTAGGGGACAGGGAGCGGGGGGTTGGATGGGTTGGGAGTTCTGATGGGGGCAGTCAGGGGGCGGGAAGCGGTGGATAGGGGGCAGGGGCCAGGCTGTTTGGGGAGGCACAGCCTTCCCTACCTGACTCTTCATACAGTTTCACAACCCCGATGTGGCCCTCGGGCCAAAATGTTTGCCCACCCCTGGCCTAGAGGATCCTTGTGAGATTGGGGCCTCACAGTGCAAACACACAGTGTCAGTCTCTGCCCTGAAGAACTTACAATTCTAAACAGATAAGACAGACCAAGGGTGAGAAGGAAACAAAGAAACAGAGCGGTGAAGTGACTTGCCCAAGCTTGCACAGCAGGAATAGAGTGAATGTTTCCTTGCTCCCAGTTCAGTGCCTAGTGACTAAACACCCTCACCTCTCTACAATAGCCAACTATCTTCCCAGTACTTTCTTCCTGGCTGCTTATTGTCCTTAGCCAAGAGGCAAGAAGAGAATTAGCTGGTTTCTCCATCTTTTTATATTTAGGGGTAGGGGTTAGGACAATGCGTGTGATCTCTTTGCTAATTATGCTTCATAGCAGGCTACCAGTCAATGCGTTTCATTCTCTGCAGCACTTGCCAGACTTTGTGGCTCCCGATACTGAAAACCTTTGTTTCCTCTTGCTCTTTGTAGTGGCTGCAGAGGCTTCCAGCATCATGGAGGGAAGTACAGGGACCTAGCCCAAATACCTGAAGATGTGGCAGAGGGACTGAGATGTGGTCTGCAGCCTTTCTGTGGGCCTTATCCTACTCCCACGGGAGTCTTGCTATTGAGTTGAGTGGAATAGGATCATGCTTACAGCTGGCACTTGCAGTGGGAATCCCCCTAGATTGCTAGAGCATCATCTTGAATGCAAAAGCGGGAGCTGTATGGCTCAGCACAGTGAAATTAAGGGATGTTAATGTGACCTCCACAGGAGTTCTCTTCCTTCTTGCTGCGTTCGGAAACATGCTTTGAGCATGGGCGCTGCAGCTCCACGAGCTGCCACAATCCTACCAAGCTAGTGCAGCCAGAGGGAGCCCCCACAGAAGAACACAAATTGGGTAACATTGCTCTGAGCTTTAGAATAATTTCTACTGTCAGTATGGATCTCTATTCATCCTCTTCCCCAGGAGCCATCTTGGTTACCCTCGCCTGTCATTTCCTGCAAGGCTGCCCCACCCAGTTCAGAACCCACAGCTCAGTTCAGTGGTTCTTCAGAGGATTGGCTAGTTAATGCGGTAGTGTGAATGGAGTTTCTACTAACAGCCAGATTGTCCTTGGCTTTTTGTGCAGATGCGTAGATGCAGGTGGGCATAAGGAGTCTTCCTGCCCTGCTGTATGCCACAGGCAACGAACAGAGTCATTCATAGTCCTCATGCCACCCCTGTGCAAAGGGGATCTTGGGCTGGGATTTAACCACAGGATTTGCTACACAGAACAGTGCCTAAATGGTCTAATCTAGTCCCAGTGTAACATGTGCAAAATGATTGTGAGATGTACTAGTTAAGCAGGTTTATTTGTTTGGTTTCTGTTTTTTCCTGGAAACATGGCAAGGAAAAGTTTAACAAAGATAAATATCTCTTTTTGGGCCCTGCTGGCAATGGTTTTTCCTGCTCTAAGGCAACTGAAAAATGTCTAAAGCCACCAGAGAATAGTATTGGGGCCAACACCTCTTGAGACAGAGATTGGCAATTTATAGCAGCATCTGGGTATCTGTGGAGCCATAGTTGTGCAGTGTGTGCACACTTACCAGAATTATTGGGAACACCAGAAAACCCCATCTTACAGACACTGTGGTGCTGTTTGCCTGTTACGTGGTATCCATGGTCTTGTTTACCCTGGTACTTCTTGGTAAATCCCCTACCTCTGCACTTGTTCAGCTCCACAGGAACAGTGGGACATCTGTGTAACCAGCAACTAGCTGCCATTTGATCTGTGTGACCACTTCTGTTGTTCCTGGCACTGGTGAAGCTGCAGCTGTGGGAAACTTCCCAATTCACAATGGATATGCTGTCAAGTGGAGTGTACTTAATGTATATATTGGGGAGATAATTGCTCTCCCCTGGTTTTCTATTAGCCACATACAAGTCACTATGCATAAACAGTGGGAACTAAGATTGGCTCCCTCAGTGAAAATTGGTACATGTGATGATGTGAATAGAGTGTTAGAATACAGCATGATTGTCCATTACGGCTGGGTTGATGGTTTTAAGTAGAAATCAGAAATCCCCCCCAAATGAGCCACATTCAGTTCAACCAAATCAAATGAACCTATTTGTTGTTGTTTGGTTTGGCAGATAGCCCTGCAATATCATGCTGCAGACACAGAAAGGTTCCTTGGCTGCAACTCTGGAAAGCTTTAGATAACAGGGTCATCAAACCTGGTGACTAACACCTGAACCTCCATAGATGTCCCCACTCCTGTTGCCTGTACACTCTTGTGTGTGAAGTCATGTTTGCCACTGTTCCTCAGGTTTGTTTATGTAAATCTATCATCAGTCTATGGGGTTTATGCCTGATTAGGTGGTTTTGCACTGTGGAAATCTGCCCTTAACATTCTGTACTGCAAATGGATTTGTGTGGGATGTAAATACTGTGTTTCAGTAATCACAGTTGTATTTATTTAAGGCTCAGGTTGGCTTCTACAGGACAGAGATCATTTATAAATCTGTGGTGGTTTCCCTCCACATAATGAAAGAGGCTGTACTATGCCTGTCCTGTATGGTTAAATTTTGAACCAAACATAAAAAGCTGAGTAGGTTTCCTCAGCCTCTATACAAAATAATGGTATATGTCCCCATTCAGGTGGCTCCCTTCCCGTGTATGGAGGCCATGACACATACCCCAAACACAAATACTTCCTTCTTTCTCTTTGTTGGTTGTGCAGGGGTGGGGCCTTATACAATCCCAATGATGTCTCAAACATCAGGTTGCCAATGAATATGAGCAAAAAGAAGAGGAGAAAAGCTACATTACCCCAGTGCTTCCTTTTTAAAAAAATTTCACTTACAGAGTGTAAAGGTTTGGACTAACCCCTGCAGCGCTTCCTGCTGGTAGTCGTTAGGAATTAGCTCATCCAGCCCCAGAGCACCCTCTGCAGGCTGGTGATCCACCTTACCGCCAGCCCCCCCATGTCCCTCCCAGGACAAGTACCCCTTTCTCTGGTGTGCTGACCCCCTGGCAATATCCCCACACTCTCAGGTTCTGGGTCTCCCCACCCAGGGGAACCCCCACCCTTTATCCCCACCTCAGTCTGGGCTACTGCCAGTCCCCACTTAACCCCTTGTTTTGGGGCAGACTGCAGCGTATATGCCACTCATCACAGGCAAGGGGGTTTTGGACCTGCTGCCTCCGCCTACCTGTGATCTGCCCCTCTGCAACCTTGCACCTATTTGGCCTGTAGTCAGGCCTGCAGCCTGAGGCTTTCCAGGCCAGAGCTCCCAGCTCCTCTGGCCCTTCCCCAGCCCTACTCCAATCTGGGCATCCTGCTCAGCACCTTGCAGCCAAGCCCTTCTCCCTCTACAAGCAGAGGGAAACTGAGTGGGCTCTTGGCTCATAGCCTCTTATAGGGGCCAGCTGGGCCTGACTGAGCTGTCTACAGCTGCGCTGCTCCATTAATCCGACTGGGCTTTTCCCCACATCCCCAGCCCTCTCCCCAGGCTGGCCTTAGCCCTGTCAGGGCCGGAGCAGGTAACCACCCTGCTACACAGAGGGTAAAAATCTCAAGCCCCACATAAATCCTGAGTAATCTGCAGTCTCAACCCAGCAACAGGCTTTGCTGCCCACCCTCCTGCACTCTCCCAAAGAAGCTGTTTCCAGACACTGGATATCACAGTGATCCAGATTTGCAAGAATATTCCAGTAACATACATTGTATGATTGTAGTGTGGTACATATTAACAGTTTAAGTGCTAAATAACTAAGGATGAAAATGAAAATGGCATGATGAGACAGGCTCTCCAAGGTGCATCCTGGAACTGGGATATCACTGAGCCCTCTGTCTTACCAACCTGGACTCCCTCTCACATTGTGATGTTGTGAGAAGCTCCAGGTACTGTTCTTAACGCAGACACCCACAGGTAGGGACACACCCAGCTGTGTTACATGAATGCTTTCACCAGCAATTCATGAACCAACAATAGAGAGGCTTCAGCCAATTCCCTGTAGCTCCCCAGCCTAGGACCCCAGAGCTATATTATCTTGCACTGGTCAGAAGCCTGACCAGTATAAGTTTATTACCCAGTCTGCCACTTCTACAAAGGAAAATGGATGTGTACCAGCTTTTGTACACTGAGCAGATTCCCCAAGCACTTCAAGCAAAACACACTGTTTTAGGTAAAATATAAAACAGATTTATTAACTACAGAAAGACAGATTTTAAGTGATTATAAGTCGTAAGTGTACAGATCAAAGCTGGTCACCTATGAAATAAAAAGTAAAATCGCAATCTGAGTTCTATAAACTAGGCAGGATTTGAATCAAGCAGTGTCTAACCCTGATAGACAATACAAGCAGGTCACACATCTTCCATACACAGGCTGTGAACCCCCTTCACCCCAGGACCACCTCCCCAGTTCAGTCTTTGTTCTCCAGATGTGTTTCCAGGTGTTGAATTGTGAGGAGAGGGAGGATAAATGATGTCACTTCCCCTCCTTTATAAATTCTTCCAGCTTGCTGGAAAGATCCTTTGCCATGACGTGAGTCAAGCAGTGTCCCTTGTTTGTGTGCTCCCTCTGAAAAGTCTTCATTGTACATAGATCCTGTAATAGTCGTTGGTAGTATGGATTCCACTTAATGGGCCATCAACACTGTCTGGCTTCTTCATTGTTGTACTTGAAAGGCTGATTGTGGGTCTTTCCAACTTCACAACATATTTCAGTAACATACACATAGCAAAACTTCATAACTTTACATACAATGATAGCACATGCAATCCAACAGGTTATTAATGTTCAACAGATCAAGGCTTTTAAAATGATACTTCGCAAGGCATACTTCATACAAAACATATCATAATTATATTGACAGTGGTGAATATGGAGGTGCCAGGGTGTTGCTTTGGGGTCTAGAGTGTCATGCATGAGTTTGTCTTTTATTCCTTAAACGGGGGGCATGGATCAGCATTCATGTTGTGCTCCCCATCAGTACCCGGCCTGGGCCAGGGAAGCTAATGATCTAACCAGCTGACCAAATTTGGTGATGAATCCTGGTCACGTGCCACCTGAGGCATGTTGTGCATATACTAAGAAGATTCCTTAAACATATTAGCTTCTCTCTATTTTTTTTAAGGAAGAGCTAGGTAAGGGTTGGTGGAAGGTATCTGGACCTTTTACTGAGTATCAGTTCTGACATACTTGTGTAGACTTTTAAAAATTATAATTAAAAAGGAAATTCTACCCCTACTGATATAGAATCAACCTTTTTGAGATATTCATGTGAATAATCTTTTCTCCCCCATCTTTGGTGATTTAAATCTTAAAATACCATAATTGTGTTGTATTTTTTCACACAATACACAGTGAACCTGTGGAACTCCTTGCCAGGGGATGTTGTGAAGGCCAAAACTATAACAGGGTTCAAAAAAGAACTCGATAAGTTCATGGAGGATAGGTTCATCAGTGGCTATTAACCAGGATGGGCAGTAATGGTGTCCCTAGCCACTGTTTGCCAAAAGTTGGGAATGGGCAACAGGGGATGGATCACTTGATGATTACCAGTTCTGTTCATTCCCTCTGAGGCACCTGACATTGGCCACTGTCAGAAGACAGGATCCTGGGCTAGATGGACCTTTGATCTGACCCAGTATGGCTGTTCCTATGTTCTTATTTTCTTATGTCACTGGAATTAATTACTGTATCAACTGGTATCAGCATCTTGGTATCAAAATCTTTATAGTCTCCAAATCCTTCCCCATCTCTGATGGAAGAAGAATTACAGCAGGGGTAGAAGAAGAATTAAATGAATGCTGATAGCTTCACAACAGCACTGTTACTTTCTTCAATTGGGTACTTCCAAACACTTTTTCCTCACAGTCCAGGCCCTACCCTTCCCTGGAAGATCTCAGCTTTTCCCATTACCAAATCTCACTCTTCATCCCTAAGCCTGTGACAGATTCTCTCTCCCCATCCCCACTCTTACCCTCTCGAGTAGCCTCCCAGTCATCTGTTTGCTTGCTGCTCCCTGACAACTCTTGAAGTTGCTGGTCATGCTAGACATACTGGTGGAAAGGCAGCTGCCCAGGGGAGTAGCAGGAGCAGCTACCTATTTTGTCAATCCCTAGTAGAGGTGGTAAGTGGGCAGAAACACTGGTGATTGTGTGGGGAAAGGGCCAGAGGCACAGAGGTTGAGTGCTGGTAAAGAGAGAACCCCTAGGTTCTTGAGGCCAGCATTAGTTACGATGGACATTTTACTGCTAGTGACAAAGAGGGTAGGACAGGAAATGTGGGTTACAAAGTTACATTAGGGGAGCCCACTTTACTGTTGTGCTTGTGGGCTCATCTCCATATTATTAGTGGTGTTATTAATTTATTTCTATTGTAGGTAGGAACCCCCTTCACTGTTACACCTCTGGACCAGGTCCTCTAGCATCAGAACAAATTAGCATAATAGCAAATCTTGATATTGCTTTTCAGATCTGTCTTAGTATCCAAGATCATAGGGCTAGTTCCTCTACTGGTGTAAATCAGCATATCCTTACTGAAATATATGAATAAATAAACCTCAATTTATGCCAGCTGAGGATTTAGTCCAATAGTGTATCTACCCAATATCTACCTCTGAACTAAAATAAATCCAGAAACACCATAGCTGGAATGAAAATTCATTATTTGAGAGGGTGTGGCTTCTTATTACTGATCCGTGAATATTCAGGTGGTGACTGTGGACACTGAACTCATATCTTCCATGAATAAGTAACTCTTTTTGATAGAACTGCCACAGGAGTTATGTTGCCGGACATATTACAATATAAGCATGAAGAATGTAGAGTAAGAAGTACAAATGTGCTTCTGGGAAGGTACATGGCAAGTGTGTTCAAAACTTTATTGTCAGAATGATGAGTTCATAACTTCAACAGACTGGGCCAAATTTGCTGCTGGCATAGGTGTGCATGTAACTTCCCTGACATCAGTGAAGCTACGCTCATTTAAATCAATGGTGAATTTAGCCTAGTACTCTTAAGTCTTACTAACAGCATCACTGTTGCTCCCTCCCTATTTCGTGCTCATTTGTCTTCAATTTCAAAAGAGAGAGAATGGCCTGCTGGAAGTTGTCTCCCATCACAAGATAGAGTAATAAGTTACCAAGTGTATTTAGTGTTGCTAAGGGTATAGATACAATAAAAAAAGCATAGGTCTGTTTCTCAGTGAAGCAGCTAACTGGATGAAGTTGTAGTTCTATCTGAGTCCCCCTCAAGGCATGAAAGGGTAGGAAACAAAAACAAAATACCACCAAGAGAAGAATGGCAAGTTTGCGAGCCTTCTGCTTGTACAAAGTGTGAGTATGAGGCCCTGTAGCCAATGTGTAAATAATCACAATGTAACACAGAGTCACAATTAGCAAGGGTCAGAAGAAGGCGAACGAAGTCAGAAGCCAGTTATACCATCTGCTAGTGTCCAGGTCTTCAGAAGTAGAAAGATCCATGCAAATAGATTTGTTTTGATTCTCTTTGGAAGTGATCAGAAAGTTCAGAGGACTGGCAGCCACCAGGGAAATCACCCAAAGTGTAGTGCAAGCCACCACTGCCCATCTCCTTTTCCAAACAAAAAAGCAGTTAATTGGATAGATGACTACAATGTAGCGGAAAATGCTGAAGCAAGTGAGGAAAAAGATGCTTCTGTACAAGTTGATGTAGAAATTGAAGCGAATAAACTTGCACATGAAGACTCCAAAGATCCAATTATCTCCATTAGCAGAGTAGTGTATCAAAAAAGGAACAGTAGCTAAGTACAACAGGTCAGTGACAGCCAAGTTTAACATAATGTTGGTGCTGCTTTTCCAGGTCCTTATCTTGAAAATATACGTGAAAATTACAATAACATTCCCTGGGAAGCCCACCAGAAATATTATGCTGTAAAGAACAGACAGATAGGATTTTATCTGTAAGAATCCTTCATCTGTGCAGTTTCTGAAGGTATCTGCATGGCTTGGCAAAGTGGTAAAATTGACTAGGTCTTCGGATACCGTATTCATCATTTTCATCTTAAAGCTTTAGGAAAATCAAATGTTTTGTTTTTAATTGATAAGTCAGTATGAATCTGCTACATAAATCTTTCTCCACTAGAGCTAGTAATATGGATCACATAGCATCCAGAGCTAATAATATGGATCACATTAGCCCACGAAAGCTTATACTCAAATACATTTGTGAATCTCTAAGGTGCCACAAGGACTCCTCGTTCTTATAACATACCTGGAGATTGGCAAAAATGGTCAGCACTGACCTAACTCTGTTCCCATTGAAGTCAGTTACCAGTACCATTGACTTCCATGGGAGCACAGTTAGGCCAGCCCTGAGTGCTTTTGAAAATCCCACCTTTAGTTGCTACATAAGGTTTAAGCCACTTGAGTATAAATTAGGGGATGGTTTTGGTTTATATTTTGCAAAACCTTGTCAATTAGGTTTTTGGCTTAGCAAAACCCCCAAATGAGAAAGTTACAATTCTAGGGTCATTTGTCTGAATCCTTAATATTTGAGGAAGTACAAATACTTTGTGTGTGTGTGTGTGGGGGGCTTATTTGTATTTCAAAAGGAGATGGAAAATCAGGGGTGCGTTTTTTGTTTTGTGTTGGTTCAGATACAGGTTTCAGGACCTGATTCTCCTCTCTCTTGAAATGGTGTAAATCAGAATTAACTTCACTGAAGTCAGTGGAGTATCACTAGGGCAGGGGTGGGCAAATTTTTTTGCCTGAGGGCCACATCGGGGTGTGAAACTGTATGGAGGGCTGGGTAGGGAAGGCAGTGCCTCCCCAAACAACCTGGCCCCTGCCCCTTATCTGCCCCCTCCCACTTCCTACCCCCTGCCTGCCTCCCTCAGAACCCCCAACCCATACAACACCCCCCCCCGCTCCTTGTCCCCTGACCACTCCCTCCTGGGACCCCCGTCCCTAACCGCCCCCTGGGACTCCATCCCCTATCTAAGCCTCCCACTCCCCATCCCCTGACTGCCCCCCCAAACCTCCGCCCCATCCAACCCCCCCCAGCCCCCTGCCTGCCCCCTGGGACCTGCTGCCCCTTATCCAACCCCCCGGCCCTGGCCCTGGCCCTCTTACCATGCTGCTCAGAGCAGCATGTCTGGCTGCTGCACCGCCTGGCTGGAGCCAGACATGCTGCCACGCTGCCCTACATGAACAGGCAGCCCTGCAGCCCAGAGCGCTGCCCGCGCGGTGAGCTGAGGCTGCGGGGGAGGGGAGACAGCGGGGGAGGGGCCGGAGGCTACCCTCCCTGGCCAGGAGCTCAGGGGCCAGGCAGGACAGTCCCATTGGCAGGATGTGGCCTGCGGGCCGTAGTTTGCCCACCTCCACACTCGGGTGACCAGAGGTCCCAATTTTATAGGGACAGTCCTGATATTTGGGGCTTTGTCTTATATAGACGCCTATTACCCCCCACACCTTTCCTGATTTTTCACACTTGCTGTTTGGTCACCCTAAGTATCACTGGTGTAAAACTACTGTAAGCGAATGAAGAATCAGGCCTCCAAAGTTCACAGTAAGTGGTAGGTATAAGGCAAATGTGTTAATCTTGGCTCATCTGTAATATGAACTGGGAGTAAATGGGCCTGATTCTGAAACTGCCTTATACATTCTATAATCATTTCCAGCTCTCCAAAGTGAATCCAAAACATAACCATTCTTGGTAGTGCTTTACCCCTGCATTCAACTCACTTGGCAGAGTAGTAGCACAATCCTCAACTAGTGCAAATCACCATCACTCCAGTGTTTTTTTCCCCCCAAATATATACCACCCATGGATTGAGCCCTAAATGACTACACTAGGTGCAAAGTAGTGTGGAATCGGGTACAGTGATTTTTGTTAGCTATAATGTACATTGGTTTAGAATAAACTCAGCATGGTATGGAACAACTGGGATAAGATCACAGCAAAATAACAGCAGCCATAGTTAAAACTGGGTTATTACATTTTGTGAAATATTGTTTTATAATATACATTTTATTTGAAGTGACATTTAGCACACTACCATTATGGCAATTCCTATGTCCCTACATTATTTCAATGATCAGTGGAATATGATAACCTTTTTCTTTCAAGCAGCTAATTATCAGATCTGGAATATAATACCAAAAATATAACAACTAAACTAAGAGGTATAACTTGGTCGCTAAATAGACTTTGAATTCAGATGTGAAACTGTCTCATAATGTATTAGATAAGAATTTTTTAAATTGAACATGAATGTTAGTTTCAGTACAGTACTGCGAAGTTAAAGGTACATTAGGTAAATATTGCGCAGTTTGTTTTAATCAAATTAAGATTTACAATAGAACCTCAGAGTTACAAACACCTTGGGAATGGAGGTTGTTCGTAATTCTGAAATGTTCGTAACTTTGAACAATATATTATGGTTGTTTTTTCAAAAATTTAAACTGAACATTGGCTTAATACAGCTTTGAAACTTTACTATGCAGAAGAAAATGCGGCTTTTAATCATCTTAATTTAAATGGAATAAACACAGAAACAGTTTCTTTGCCTTGTCAAATCTTTTTTTAAACTTCCCCTTCATTTTTGTAGTAGTTTATGTTTAACACAGTACTGAACTTGCTTTTTGTTTGTTAGTCTCTGCTGCTGCCTGATTGCATACTTCCAGTTAAAAATGAGGTGTCTGGTTGACCAATCAGTTTGTAACTCTGGTGTTTGTAACTCTGATGTTTTACTGTAGTCACTTCCTGTTTTCAAATTACATTTTTCAGCTAAATAAGGTTTCTTGCAAAAATAAATGGTTGAATCTAAGGAGTTTACTCTGATGTGTGTGGTTGATTGGTCAGTTCGTAATTCTGAGTTTCTACTGTACAGTCAAGACAAAGCTAGTGAAATGCTGCATCTTCTCCCTTCCATCCTATTTGATTTTTACCACTACAACTTAATGCTGTGACTCTCAGTAGTATACTTCAGATAAAACTAGAAAAAACAAAAAGAAATTCTTGATCCATCCCAATCCTACTACATCTATTCTCTCCCCTCCATCCCCCCCTCAATCTTCTTTTCAACCCTGATCAGCTCTTTACCTCATGCTCTACCCTGGAACATCTCAAAATTTGCAAGTGGATAAATATTGTTTATCTGGAAATCATTTGTAATCCTGCTTTTTGCATGCATTGTTTTGAGCACAGAGTACTATGAATTTCATGTGGAGAGCTTTCCATACAATGAAACAAGTTTTAGTAAAATGTCCTTGAAAAGCAGCCATATGCAGTATCTATAGGACTTTGTAATCAATTACAGTAACCCTACTTATCCAGATTAACATTTCACATACCAGTAAATTTAGAAGACTGGTGGAAGAGCTCTGTTATTGGCTCATGTATCAGCTTTTAGTCCTGCCCTGTTGTAAGAGTTCTCCGAACACCTTATCTATTGCACCTGCCGGAAGCAGGAGCAGTCACAGACACCTCTTTGCAGGCAGCAATCTGTACATTGCAGTTAGAGGTTCCCTACTTATATAATTACAGTTCAAATCATATGTTAATATATCTTTATATAAGAAAATTAGGCTTTGCTTCATTTCCACTAGGTTGATCCTGACTGCCAAGCCATGTGAGTCTTGTTGCCATGTCTAGGATTGGCTGAAAATTCATGGGGCAAAAATATTTCAGGCTCCTTTGGGCATTACATGGAAATGGCTTTCAGAACTGTGGCATATGTAAAACTTATTTTTTGTAAATAAAATATATATGATTAGCATTCACTGGAAGCTGTAAAATAGTTTCCATTTTGAATCCTTGTTTTCTGGTCCTGTAATTTTCTGAAACACTTTTCCCCTGCAATTTCCCTGCATGATCTCAATCTACTGAGAATTCTTGAGTTAAATCTTTTTACTGTTTTTTTTTATTGGTGAACAACGTGAAAAAAGAAAGAAAGAGAGAGAGAGAGAGAGTCTGTTTAAAAAAATTAAAAAAACAAGGTCTGTGATCTGCCTAAGTTTTGAAACTTGCAGACTGAGGCCTTGATCCAGCAAGTTAATCCCTGCGTGGTCAGGCGTCTGCCTGGCTTCACTGACTGTTCCCTACTGACGAGCCATGTACATTTCATTATGATACCACATGACGGAATTACAGTTTTTTTCAATTTGCTTTTTAAAACCGAGGAAAAAAGTAAAAGAAAGAAAAAGAAGCAAAATTAAGCCTGTGTGACCTTAACTCTGACCCTTTTGCATGTGCATTATGATACAGTCTTTAATTACATGCTCACATGGTATTTTTTTTTCCACATAATCCCTGCCTCATTCAGTTCATAGAATGGACAGTGCTGACTTAATGAGCAGCTGTTCAATATTTTGTTTTTTCCTCATTGCTGAATATGTGACCAAGGCCTTGTTTATTACATAGCATTCAAATGATATTCTGAAATTAGTGTTATTAATTTTTTCATGGGCTTTTCTATGGTGGTCATCACTATAGTATCTGACCACTTCACAAACTTCATACTGACCAGGCTGTTAAAAGTCCAATTGGTGGTGGTAGGGATGCAGAGGGGGCCTGCAGCAACTCTCTCTGTGGAGCCATGGCGGGCAGGGGATGGATCCTTGGAAATGCGTTCAGCTGCAAGCTGGGGCTGGCAGGGTTAACCCCAAGCAGCAGCCGCTGTGGTGGCTGGGGGCTCCCTGTGGAATGGGCATTGAGACCTTTAATAAGTGCCTTAAGCCCCTCCCTGCCTGGCCCACTGCTCCCCGGCTGGTGGGTGCATCTGACAGCCACTGCCGCCTGCCCCATAGCCTGCCCCCCGGAGGGCTGCTGAGCCAGGCTCATCTCAGGACCATGCGACCAGAAGGTAAGGGGCTGTGACACTGTCAGTCTCAGATGAATGGGCAGCATGGAAGCATGGAGCTAAAGCTGGGCTGCTCTCTCTGGGAATGGGTCTGAGCAGAGTCGGGAAGCAGCGGGGTGTGGAGGCCCCAGCCAGGGGCCGGGCTGGGGAGCGGGGACGAAGGAGAGGGGCTGGGGGTCTCTGCAAACAGTGGGGGGATGAGGAGGGGCCTGCAGCAGCTCTCTCTATGAGCTCTCTATCCAATAGAACAGGAGTTATTTGGTTGCAAGCTTATTCATTAAATATTCCCTCTAAAAGTAAAATCTACATTCCCTTACTGTTGTAAACTATTCCGTGTGCAGGGGCTGGCTGTGATGAATGAAGTAGATGTTCAGATCTTTATTATTATTTATATTATAATAGCATGGACATTATGTTAGCGTGCTTTTCATTTGGAAGGTTGGGAGAGAGATATAATATAACCATGTTTTTATTGTGTTTTGCTTTGTTAAATATATGGCTGATTCCAAACTGCCCCTTTACTTAGTGTAAAGGGACTGTTGCCCCCTTACTAACATTCAGTGCAGGTGTTTCAGTTGCTAGCTCCCAGTACTAAAAAGGGGAAAGGGTCGATTGGGAATCAGGACCCTGAGACTGACAGTCCCCAGGAACAATGGGGAGAGGCCAATGCTCTAGGTCAGCCTGAATGACAGGGTGAGAAGGCTAATCAGGGAGTTAGGAGGCCAGGGAGGTCCCATCCTCCGTGTGAGCTGCAATTGCCTAGGTCAGACAGAGTGGGGCCGAGCTAAGGAGAAAGCAGGGGCCCAAGCTAAGCTGGGGTGCAGAGCTGTGCCAGATGGAGAGAGAGCAGACCCTGTCCTGGGAGCAGAGCTGAAGCCCTAAAGCCAGAGGCACAGCCTAGAGAGAGCAGACTTGCCCTGGGAGGAGAGCTGCAGCAACCAAAGCCAGGGGGGCCAGAAAAGCAGCCCAGGAAGCAGGTCAGTGCTGGGAGCAGAGTCACAGAAGCAGCCTGCAGAGCAGACCTGTGCTGGGAGCAGAGCTGCAGCAACCAGAGCCAGAGGGGCCAAAGAAGGAGCCCAGGGAGCTGGAGGCAGAGCAGCAGCAGCAGTGCAGAGACAGAGTGGTGGAGCTGGGGCTGGAGCAGTCTGGAGCCGGGTGCTGTGAGCAGCTGGGAAGACTGAGGGGGAACCTGGGCAGCAGGCCCAGTACAGGGAGATGCCTCAGCCAAGAGGCTCTGCAGGCCAGGCTTGGATCGTAACCCCAACAGGGTGGGATCGACACTGGGAAGAAGGGCCCTACCACTTAGAGCCTGAGAGTGTGTGGCCATCACCAAAGCAAGTGTCCAACCCGCAGCATCCCTACAGGACAGCCAGGGCCTGAGAAGATGGCCTGGGACTTACAAGGGACAGACTGTGAACTGCCCTGACATTCCAGATACACTGTTTGTGATGTTCCCTGCCACAGAGCAGGTTGATGTGTTTCCTTTAACCTTTCCCATTTTTCCTTATTCTTTTTAAAATTAATTGTTGATTAAATAACTTGCATTTGCTTTAACTTGTATGTAATGGTCAGTGGGTCAGAGAAGTGCCCACTGCAGAGAGAGTACCCCAGAGAGGGGACACCCTAGCCCCTGTCCTAGGTGACCACAGCAGGGTTGGGGGTCGAGCCCCCCAGGAATCCTGGGCCCAGCCTTGTTGGGGTTACGAGGACTCTGCCAGAGAGGAGAGTAGAAGGGGAGTCCTCAAGGGCAGGGAGGCCACTGGGTAAAGGAAGTGGGAGCGAGGACTCAGATCCTTTTGCTCGCCCACTTCACCAGGGTAGTGCAGAAGCCAGGAAAGTTCCCCACATGAGCGGGACTATTCTCCCGCTTACATTAGCTAGATTTGTGTGATGTTAGTCCCATGTACACATGGTGGCAGAAGGGGTCTTAAGCAGTGATTTGATACTATACTGTTGCATGACAGCTGGATTTGATTTTAATAGCTCCTTTCATGTGTGAGGCATCCTCAAACACCTCCTACCTCTTTCAAGCAGGAATAAATTCTGATTACTTACAACCAGATTCCCAAACCCACTGAAGTACATGAGAAGACTCACTTTGACTTCTCTGAGCTTGAGAGTGACTTACACATGATCGTGATTCATACACCGCAGCAGTTGATGCAATAAAGATTGCATGGATGGTTTTGTTTAATAAGGACAATAGACAATTTGAATGGGGATGTGCTAGGTTCCACAGTGTTAAGTGCTTTTCATTATGTGTTTTACTTTGATTCAGCAAAAGTATAAGCTTTCTATGGGCTATTTCTCTTAGCAAATGTACATTTGTTTGGCTGATCTTAGTGTGTTGGTGATGGAATACCTAATTACAGTTCTTATCAGACCACCTTCAAGAGATGCTCAGTTTTGTTGAGAGTGATATAATATGTCTGTAGCACACAGGGAAATCAGCCCTGGTTCTCCCTCTTTAGTTCTGCACACATACAGGTTGGTCAGAGAAGCATTTTGTTTTTGCTACACGCACAGTAATTCTAAATTAGTCACTATTCAATGTTGCTATCCAATTATATATGTAATTGGAGTTGCTAATAAAAAGTTCTGCAGAGGGATATCATGTTTCTGGAAATCAGAATTATAATCTGAGATATAGGCAGGGTTGTCATGTCAGCTGAGCAGAAGTAGTTCAATATAACTCCAAAAACAGAAAGCATGGCCTGGATGCAGTCTCCTGCAGTTAGTACTAGCCCTTGGAGCAAACCAGCACTTGATGGCTGCAGGGGCATTAAAGCCACAATCCAGTGAAGCACTTAAGCATGTACTTAACTTTAAGCAGATGAGTAGTCCTATTGCCCCCCGACTACTCATCTGCTTTAAATTAAGCATATCCTTGCTAGAGCGAGAACTAGCCCTTCCCCTGACTCTTCAGATATGTGCTTTCTTGATCAAAATTTTACAAATTCTTTTGAGTACAGGCATTGGTGAGTAAAATGGCTACAGATACAACGGCTATAAAGTAGCTCAAATTATAGCACCTGTGGCTGTTAAAAGCCTTCCAACTGCCAGTAAAAACCAAACCGTCATCACTGGAGGCTGGGCAACACGATTGTGACCTTTTTGCTTATTGACACACCTCTTGAGAAGCAGCTGTGATATGTCTGTCTGAACAGTCAAATGGGAAGTTTTTATTGTGTTGTTATTTTTTAATCTCAAAATTGAGGTAGATTCTCTAAATGTGTGGGGTTTTAGATGCATGGCTTCCATTAAAAGTGCTATAGAAGGAATTACTAGATGGTGCTCTTACACGTTATCTCATTAATTCCTTTTCTTAGCATGTGAGCAAGTTTTCATTCTTGGAAGAAATGCTCTATTGTTTGTGGTATTGATGTGTTTTGTTTGGGGGATGCTGTGGCAAGCAGCAAGGGAGTCTGCCCTTTGCCTCAGGGTTTGTCACTAGAAATATATCCAGACTCTGTGTGCCTGATTCCTCTTCCAACAGGAATCTGAGTGCAAGGCTCTGGATATCTGCTGTTGCTTAGCTGAGAGGTGACAATAGCAATAGATATGTAGTTAGGGCTTGATCCAAAGCTGAAGTTGAGACTATTTCCGTTGAGATCAGTGAGCATTGAATCAGTCTTTCAAGCATTATGGGATAGATTGTGCCTTTAAGGCACAGCCTGTTGCAAGGGGTAGTGCAGAGCCAGGCCATGGCAAAGGAAGCATCAGGAGGCATTATGCCTCAAAGTGTATGTCTACACTGTGTTTTAAAACCCATGGTAGCGAGTCTCAAAGCCCACGTCGAAAGACTCAGGCTTGCAGGGCTCTCGCTATGGTGTAAAAACAGCGATGTAGACATTTGGGCTCAAGCCCTGAAGCCAGGGAGGGGAAGGCTTCAGAGCCCAAGCTCCAGCCCGAGCTGCAATGTCTACACTGCTGTTTTTAGCGTGAGCCCTGCAAACCTCAGGGCACGTCTATACTATAAAGTTAAGTCGACATAATTTAAGTTGACATCCAGCTGCTGCAGTAATTAAGTCAGTCGGGTGTATCCACATCACGCTTATTGTGTCAGTGGCGTGCATCCTCAGCAGCAGCACTCGCATCAATGCACAGAGCAATGCACTGTGGGTAGCTATCCCACAGTGCAGCTAGCCTCGGGGGTTTGGGGAAGGGTTTGCAATGCCTCATGGGACCAAAACATAGTTGCAGGGGGGAATGGGAACCTGGCTTCAACCTCCCAGGAAGCCGTTTCCTCCCTACCCTGATTTCAATGGCAAACAGCTCATACCTTTTCGTGCCTTTTTTCAAAAGGCTGGCTTAGCCCAAGACGCATGGACCCTGCTCAGTTGTGCTCTCTTGTTGTGAGCATTACAAACACCTTGTGCCTTATCCTGCAATATTTCCAGAGCTGAGACACGAGCTGTCATAAATATAAAGGGAAGGGTAATCACCTTTAAAATCCCTCCTGGCCAGAGGAAAAATCCTTTCACCTGTAAAGGGTTAAGAAGCTAAAGGTAACCTCGCTGGCACCTGACCAAAATGACCAATGAGGAGACAAGATACTTTCAAAAGCTGGGAGGAGGGAGAAAAACAAAGGGTCTGTGTCTGTCTGTGTGATGCTTTTACAGGGGACAGAACAGGAATGGAGTCTTAGAACTTAGTAAGTAATCTAGCTAGGTATGTGTTAGATTATGATTTCTTTAAATGGCTGAGAAAATAGCTGTGCTGAATAGAATGAATATTCCTGTCTGTGTGTCTTTTTTGTAACTGAAGGTTTTGCCTAGAGGGATTCTCTATGTTTTGAATCTAATTACCCTGTAAGGTATTTACCATCCTGATTTTACAGAGGTGATTCTTTTTTACTTCTATTAAAAGTCTTCTTGTAAGGAAACTGAATGCTTTTTTCATTGTTCTAAGATCCAAGGGTTTGGGTCTGTGGTCACCTATGCAAATTGGTGAGGATTTTTACCAAACCTTCCCCAGGAAGTGGGGTGCAAGGGTTGGGAGGATTTTGGCGGGAAAGACGTTTCCAAACTACGTTTTCTCAGGAACCCAGATAAAGTTTGCTGGTGGCAGTGGAAGTCCAAGGGTAAAATAGTTTGTACCTTGGGGAAGTTTTAACCTAAGCTGGTAAAAGTAACCTTAGGAGGTTTTCATGCAGGTCCCCACATCTGTACCCTAGAGTTCAGAGTTGGGAAGGAACCTTAACATGAGCCACCACACAGAACATTGCCATGTCCTTCAAGCAGCCCAGCTGCTAGCCATAGAATGAAACAATTCCTGGTTCCTGTTGGCAGTCAAGCAGCAGCTGAACATGGCGGAGCGCCATTTCTGATCCCGAGAAACAAGCACAGACTGGTGGGATTGCATTCTTATGCAGCTATGGGATGATGAGCAGTGGCTGAGAACTTTCAGATGCAGAAGGCCACTTTCCAAGAATTGTGTGCAGAGCTTTCCCCGACCCTGAAGTGCAGAAACATTAAAATTGAGACCTGCTCTGACAGTGGAGAAGTGAGTGGAGATCACTGTGTGGAAGCTTGCAATGCCAGACTGCTATTGGTCAGTGGACAATCAGTTTGGAATTGGTAAATCTGCCATGGGAACTGCTGTGATCCAAGTGTGCAGGGCCATTAATCTACTTCTGCTAAGAAGTGTAGTGATGCTGACATATGTGCATGACATAGTGGATGGTTTTGCCACTATGGGGTTCCCTAACTGTGGTGGGGCAATAGATGGTACACATATCCCTAGGCACCAAACCACCTTTCCAAAGAGTACATAAACAGAAAGATACTTTTCAACGGTGTTGCAAGCACTGGTGGATCACGGGGCGTTTCACTGACATCAGCGTGGGAAGGTCAAGAAAGGTGCATGACACTCACCTTTAAGAACACAGGTCTGTTCAGAAAGCTGCAAGCAGGGACTTCCTTTCCGGATCGGAAAATAATCATTGATGATGTTGAAATGCCAATAGTGATCCTGGAAGACCTAGCCTACCCCTTGCTCCCATGGTTCATGAAGCCATATACCAGCCACATGGAGAGCAGTAAGGAGTTATTCAACAATAGGATGAGAAAGTGCAAAATGGTGGTGGAATGTGCCTTTGGATATTTAAAGGGTCACTGGCACAGTTTGCTTAGTAGGCTAGACCTCAGTGAAACCAATATCTCCACTGTTATCTCTGCCTGCTGTGTGCTCCATAATATCTGTGTGGCAAAGGAAGAGAGGTCCCCACTGGGGTTGGGTGTGGAAGTGGGTAAGTTGTCTGCTAATTTTGAGCAGCCAGATACCAGGGCAATAAGAAGAGCCCAGTGAAGAGCATTGCATTTCTGGGAGGCTTTGAAAACTTATTTCAATAATGACCCACAGTAATGTGTGCCACTTTTCTGAATTGTGACTTCTTGTACAATCCCCTCTATTGCATTGGTTTCCCTGTCCCTCTCCTTCCTCCCACAACCCCCCATGCTTGGAATAAATAAAGAGTATTTCATTCTTGAAATGTTGACTTTCATTGCATAAACATAAAAAAAACTGAAAGACCAGGAAAATAATTTAACCTTGGACAGATGATTTGATAAAGTTGGGAGGGGAGAAACCACGTCAGCTTGTCTGTAAAAGCACAGTAGTCTTGCCCATTAAAGGTCCTTGAATGGCAACCTTTTGTTCTTAATACCCTGCTATGGTGTTGAGTGGAAAGGATACTGTACTCCCCCTGCAACCCTATCACCTGGAATGTTTGGGGGAGGGGGACGGGAAATACTGCGATGTTTGCAGACCATTCTTCAGGAGCTCTGAGGCTCGCTGCTGCAGGTTTTAAAATGCAGTGGTGACATACTCAGAGAGTCACAATGTATCCAATAGCCCCCTGTTTGCACCAGAGAAAAATTGTATTCCTCCTTCCATGTGGTTGGCCAGCTTCACTTGTTGATGGGTCGGGCAGAATCATTAGTCCAGTTACTCCTCGCTTGCTTTTCAGTGAGTTACTGCTCAGTGGAGCAACTCAGTAGCAGTCTCTGATCACAGAGGCTGCTATTTTGTGTAGTCTTTATGTAGGATTTCTTACATTCTCCCCTTGTACTGCACTGCTGCTTCAGAAAAGGGGTCAGGGTCTTGCACTGCTTAAGTTCAAAGTATTGACGTTCTCATTTAATATAAGGGCTAGCTATGTACTCAGACTTTTCTCTGATGGGGTAGCTTAAATCGTAGGAGTTGCAGGGGATAGGGAGTTGATTTTAGTTGGTATGGACTCCATTTTTGTGTCTTTAAAATGTATATATTCCTGCAGTGAAAGATGGCCATAATTTCTGTTTTAATTCATGAAATAACACAAATATTTCCCTTAATTCTGTGTGAAACCATAGAACTTGGTGTAGAATTTGGTTAATGAATTGCTCACATGTTTAGTATTCATAATCGATTCCTTAGGTTGAACCACATATATTTTCAGTCTCTATTGCCTCAGGTCTGAGAGAACAATTCCTTGTTGGGGGCTGTGATGGGATATTCACCCCACACATGCCCTGAAACGGTTAAAGCAGATTGAGAAGGAGGCCACAGCTGAGGGAAATCAAGTGGCTAAGTAATCCCTTGACAGAGTGAGGGAGCCTAGCTGAGGAGGAATAGGACGGGCTGGGTCTATAAAGCCAGGAAATTGGAAGCATGGGGGGCTTTTGGGAAAGTCTGTGGTCACTTATTAGGAGAAAGAAGGAGTGTCTATAGACTGCAGAGACATGTAGTCTGTAGCTCTCCCCGGGGAGGAGGGAGTGGTGAAACTGGTAAATGTGGATGGAGGGGAGCACCAGATGGGAAAGAAAGGGCTGAGGGAAAGGCAGTAAAAATCCAGGAGGGAACAGATCTTCTCTGCTGGTTAGAGGGTCCCTGGTGAGCCAAAACCTGGAGTAGAGGGTGACCTGGATTCCCCTGCCAGCTGCTGAGGAAGTGTCAGTATATGGCAGTGAATAGGAAGACTGCCTAGGATTGCAGAAGAAAGACTTTAGTACCGCAGAAGGGGAAAACACATGTAGTGACTTGACCAGAGGGCTGAGTCATGAAAAAGCAGCAGCAGCAGCCCATGGAGAGGGAGGCAGAGAGATGGTGAACAATCGTGGGAAGGGGTGTTGACCTCATGAAGCTAATCCCCAGAGCTGCCAGGAAGAGGCACCATCCTAGCGGTGAGCAGAGCACCCCGTGATAAGAGCCAAATTCTGATGGTCATAATGGGAGCTTCACCATAAAAGTATTTGCAATTTCTCTCTTTCACAAAACATTAGGTTGCCGCTATGTAATGTGGCCAATTATCATAAATCTTAGTGTGTTTCACTTAATATTATTATCTGGGAGGAAAAAATACAAACAGACACTCTTAATGTTAATTTTACCTATTTCTTCAGCGTTTTTCCAGCTGTTATCTCATTCTGCTTTCCATGTTTCCTTGCACTGAGGGTTTCACTACTGCTCGCTGAGTTAGGGCCAAGTCCTCTCCCAGTAAGTCAGTTGAAGTCCTTCTTGCTGTTGACTTCAGTTGCTGCAGATTTGGGCTCATCCTTGGTACCTTTGGGCATGGGCAGAGGTGGTTTAAGGTTTCTGGGGCCAGAGCAAGTGGGGGGGGCCCTTCTGCCTGTGGCTCTGCCCCCATTCAGCCCCTTTTGCCTCTCGACCCACCCACAGTTCCACCCATTTCTGCCCCTTCTTGGGGGCCCTCCCCTGTTCCACCCAGGGTCCCCCACAACTGCAGGCCCACAACCCCTTTTGTTCCTTTCTGCCCCCTCCCCCTAACTGCGGCCCCAAAGCTGGAGAAGCTCTGGCCCCATGCCACGCCCCGGGGCCACAGTGGGAGGGAGAGCTCCTCCAGTCCCAGGGCTGCAGTGGGGGGTCTGGGTGCTGAGGCTTTTGCCTGGGATGGGGTCATGCACAGGGGCTTGTCCCTGCTGCCCCACAGCTTCTGCCTGGGACAGGGTCAGGGGGCACTGGGGGAGTGTCCCCTCCCGCCCAGCGCTGCTGCCCCGGAGTGGGGTTGGGGCTCTGGGCTTCCGCCGCCTGGCAATGGATTTTTTCTGGGGGCCCCCAGTTGGCCAGGGCCCCTAAGCACAGGCCCCATCAGCCCAGTGGTTAATCTGCACTGGGCATGGGGCATCTCTGGCATTGCCTGATATACCATGTTGGTCTTTTAGGCCTGGTCTGCACTTAACATTTAGATTGACCTGTCGACGTTGCTCAGGGGTGTATAAAAACCAGACCCTTGAGAGGCGTATTTAAGCTAATTTACACGCAGTGAAGAGGCAGCTAGGTCGATGGCAGATTCTTCTGTTGACCACGCTACCACTGCTCAAGGAGGTGGATTACCTACGTCGATGGAAAAACCCCATTTTTCAAAGTAGGAAGCGTCTACATGACAGTGACCTAGCTGCAGCACTGTTGTGCTCGTAGTGTAGACATAGGATAGACTTCAAAGAATGTTGCTGTGCTCAGTCACTGCAATGAGGGAACAGGAAAGGGGTTAGATTAATTTTAGATACTCTTTGAAGCTTTGATACCCCCACTAATGACAGATTGAGAATAAAATCTTCTTTAATTGATTGAAGTCTCTTTAATTGTTAACATTTTGGCATGTTTTACCCAGTTTGCCAACTGGCTGCAGATAGGACTACCACAAAATCATACTGCAGGAAAGAGATATAATACTACTACTCTCACATTACAACTCAAACAGTTTTTGCTGTTGGTCCCCAGGGCAGCTGGTTCCCTGTGCAGCAGTCGACCATTGACACATTCTTCTAAGTGGAATATCTGGTAAATGAGCAGAGCATGAGCTTCATTTTGCTAAATGTACCAAACATTCATCAGCAATGAAACAGTTAACATGAGTAACACAGCAAACAAAATTATTGTGGTAATGCATAAACACAGCAGCCTTAGAACAATGATGCTGTGTGCTTTTGTCATTGCTGTCAAAGCTGATGTATATTATAAATACTGTGACACTGTCTATTAAAAGTTTGTAATAATAGGGAGGGGGAGAAAAGTCACACCAGCGTGTGACAGATTACGCTTCTGAGGAAGAGTGAGATAATAAAACAGGCTCTTAGCAGAGACCTTGGGTGTTTAAAAAAAAAATACAACCCTTTGACAATTGGACTTTTGTTTTTCAAACGGCACAGTTTTATTAGGCAGCTATAAAATAAAAAATATATATAACAATGCCATGGGTGATTGTCTCATCTAGTACTCTGCTAGATTTTCTGACCAAACTCATCATATGATGAGTTCTCCCACAAAATACAACTCTGCTACTGCACATCTCACTGGGCAGTGCCAATGTAAATCTAGTGTAAGAGTTCCTAGATAGGCTCTTATGCCTTGAATTTTACTTTATGGACCGCTCTTCAACTGGTGTAAATTGGATGAAACTACAGTAAAGAACAGAATTATTAGACACAGAGAAACACAGTATCTTGAGGAAGAGTCAACTTGGCTTTCATAAGGGGAAATAGTGCCTCACTAATCTACTAGAATGTTTTGAGTGTCTGTCAGGCTATCTAGAGTGGCTCACAAATGTGAGTACTTATCTCAGGGCAGACTGTTACAAAGCTCCAGCTAGCACGTTAAAAATAGCGTGGATGTTGTAGCGGGGTGGGCGAGCGAGCTGCTTGGGCTAGTTACCTTTTTCCAAGTGGTCCTTTTTTACTAGTAATGTTTTGTCTGCCCTCTAGTGGAAATTGATAGTATAGCACTTAATATAGTGCTAATAATTACCTGTTTCAGTAGGGCTGTTTCTCAAACTGGGTCATGAGAGATGGGAGTGTGAAAGGGAAAAATACATATGCACAGCATACAGTAGTTGGCATGAAGGTAAATGACTGCATTCTTGACCAAAGATGGGACCAAGCTGAAAATTCAGATCGATATGCTGATCCAAAGTTTGGAAGATATATTCCTATCATGGGTTCTAGTTCAGCCCATTACAGAGAGATGGACCAGAGCCAGATCTGCAGTGAAGTTTGGGGGCCAAATTCTTGTCTGGTGTAAATCTATAGCTATTCTGAAGTTAATGGAGCTACACCAATATACATCAGCTGAGGATTTGGTCCCATCTGCGTATAGGTGAGAAATATTGTTGGTTTGAACCCACCTCTACGCTACAGGGACATGCATGCTTGAGGAGCAGCAAGGGGATTTATTTCTCTTGTTCACAGACACAGAATATGATGTAGGAACTGGATGGTGGCATATATTGCGCAGGTGTGGTTCTAGTTGAAATTTTATCATTAATACTTAACAACCAAAAAGGTTAAAGGTAAAATTCTCAAAAGTGCCTTAGTGACTTTGCACTTTAAAAAAAATTACCTAAACGTTCTCATACTAGATATAAAAGTTGTCATTATTGCTATAGGAGCCTGTGTCTGCTGGAAGATCCCTCACCCATCCTCTTGTTATTGGAAGCATGTCTACTAGTTGAACCACTTAACTGGGAGAACTGTGTTCTCATCCTGGCTTTACCACCAGACTTGTTGTGTGACCTCAGGCAAGTCACTTAAATTCTCTGTGCCTTAGTGTCCTAATCTGTAAAATACAGATAAAGTATGCAAGGATCGCAACGGGCCTTGCAAACATGGAGTTACGCCTCAGAAAACTCCTTTGTTCAGGATCTGTGGCTTTTCTGTCAGAAGATAAATTCCTGCTGACAAATATGTAATAAAATGACTGGAATAGACTTTTTAAAAAAAGTTTGAAACCTGAAATCACTCAGTACAATTTTTGTCTTTCTTCCATCCACTACTCATTAAACAATTGGGCCAAAGCCATGTATTCATTGAAGAGTTACCACTTTAGGGTCATTCACACACAAAAGTACACTCCACCTCTAGGCCTATCCCAACTTTTTGTCAAACCACATCATCTTTGTCCATTTCTGGGGCTCTGTGATGAGTAGTATAACTACAGTACAGGGAGGGATGTGTACTTTACTGTAAGCAAGAAGTTATTTCTAATAGTAATATTTCTAAATTGCTTAATATTTTCTAGGTACTGTATAAATACTAATTCTGATAGCGCCTCCATGAGACAAGTATTCTTGCCAGAGAGGATGCAGAGACAGAGGGTTATTGTATGCACAAGGTGCACTTAGGTAGAAGGCAAGATGTAAGTGTGATGCTGAAAAGCCAGGTACCAGCTCAGGTCAAAACCCCAGGCCAATTCATTTAAGTGTTAGTATAGATCAAAGTGTTAAATGTATAAGCGTGTATTCAGATGTTTAAACTTCATGAAAACTAGTGGAATGTTACTTATCTGTTCCTGTTACAAAGTAATAGCTAACATTTACATTGGAAATACCCCTGCAACTAAATAACTCATCGGACATCAAAGAAGCCTTGTGAAATGCTAATGAAGGACATAATGACTTTAACAGAAAATGCTAATTCCCAAGCAAATGGCCATTGTGGTGTGATGACCTGAGGTCAGAGACTCAAAGTGCATTCCTCACTCAGGGTCATCAAAGCAAAAGCCAAGGGAGGTAGAGACACTGTCAGCTTGCTTTCTGTGTGAAGATACCATAAATATGGATTCAAAGAAAGATCCTTTGTCTCTGGACTGTTTGGATTCTAGCAGGGCAGAAAAACTGAACAAGAAGACAGAGATCCCCAGAGTTATTACTACACCTCTGCTACCATTTGGAATTGTAGACTGTTACTCACCTGTATATATATTTTACCTGATTTAACCTCTCAAAACTCTCATTTTCTTTTTCTTAGCTAATAAACATTTAGTTAGTTTACTAAAGAATTGGCTGCCAGAATTGTCTTTGGTGTAAGATCTGGAGTATCAATTGATCTGGGGATAGTCACTGGTCTCTTGGGACTGGGAGAAACCTGATGTGGTGTGATTTTAGGTTTGTGACCTTTTGTCATGAAGTTCAGTTTGTCTGGGTGGCAAGATTGACTGGAGAGTCTGAGGGGACTGTGTGTGACTCCATGGTGAGACTGATCGTGATCCAGGAGTTCACATTTGTTACCGGCTTGGTGTCAAATCTAATTCTAGAACCTACCACCAGTTTGGGGCGTCTGCCCTTGTTTGCTGACAGTCTGCCCTGAGGTAGGCACTCACAGTTGTGAGCCACTCCAGTCAGTATGATAGTAACCAGAAGGTCTGGACAAGGATTGTAGCAGAAGGGTTGGAGGGGAAAGAATGGTTGCCTGCGATGACCGGTGGTTCCCCGTACTGGGGTGAGGCGCCACAATCTAAAGGGAAGGACACTTGAACACCTCCCATGTCCATCACCCCCCCACCCCACCCAGTGATGCACACTACAAATATATGAAAAAATAAACCCACAATTAAATAACTTCCTCTCCAAAGTCTGAGTTTATTTGCCATGTAAGCATTGATAACATAACTAATATCTGTACCCAGGGAGTGACCACCACTCCCTGCTCTATTTTACCTATTAGTGACATCTGCTGTTGTGTAAACAAAGAGCCCTGAAATGAGATCTTGGAAGATAAAATGCCTTCCAGTTTACCATTAAAGATTCCACAAATAAAGAATTGATGATATTATGCATTGCACTTTCATGCAGCAGCCCGGAGAGGCTGTTTTTTCTCTCTGGTTTGATAACCTATTTTAGAGTTTGACTTTTATTTTCTGCAGGACTTTCAGCACAGGGCTTGAAAACTCATTTTACTTTTCTCCTTTCAGTCCCACAATATGACTCAAATAAAAAAGGGGCTTTTCTTTCTCACAGGTTTGTCTAAAGTGCCTCTGTGTCCACTCAGGCACTAAGCAAATGAGGCACTTCAGGCAATAGGACCACTATTCTTCTCTGCTTTTAGGAAAACAAGCTTTGAGATATTCCTTCACTGGAATGACCTGTTTTCCCTAGGCTTAATGGCACTACTACTCCTTCAGCTGACACTACTGATTCCTTCTACTTTCAGAAAACAACTGAGCCATGGAGGAACAACAAAGTATTTTCTTTCATGTCCCTTCTGCTTTCCTGACAGTAGGGTCAAATAAACACACTTGTCTGCACAAGTTCAGGAAGAGGTTGCACAGCATGTTGTTAATTTGCGGGGGAAGGTTCTATTGGGTTTTGTTTAACTAAGGGTACGTCTGCACTGGCGCTTTGTAAAGCAAAATTTTGTCATTCAGGGGTGTTTAAAAAAAACACGCACAGGCTGAATGACAAAAGTTTTACTAACCAAAAGCACCGGTGTGAACAGTGCTTTGTTGGCAGGAGCACGCTCCTGCCAGCAGAGCTGCTGCCGCTCCTGGGGGGTGGAAGTTTTTTGTCGGCAGGGGAGCTCTTTTCTGCCAACAAACAGCGGCTACGCTGCGCGGCTTTTAGCAGCATGGCTGTAGCGGCACAGTTGTGTCGCTAAAAGCTACGGAGTGTAGCCTTAGACTCCCTCAACCTGCATTTTCAGAATAGAAAACAATGCCCGATACAAGTGGTCACTCTAAGTTTCGTTTGCACTGGTAGTTCAGCTTACCATCTCAGCCATAGGTGAGACCTACACTAGGCCTACCTTATCCAGCAGCGAGTCTGAAATTACATGGCATTTCCTTCCAAGGGTTTGGCTACCTTACCTTAGTGTAATGTTACTTTATCATTAAAGTGGCAAGCCTCCTTAGTGTGGATGCAGTCATACCAGTATAAAAGCGATCATACTTGTATAGCTTATTCAAGTTTGGCAACTTTTATCTTGGTATAAATGTGTCCACCCTGGGGCTTTTACCAGTATAACAGACAGCAAAAAAAAAAAAAAAAAAAATCACACCTGTAATTGACATAGTTATACTGCTACAACTTCAAGCAGAGACCAGCTCCAAGTCATTTCACTCTTGCTTCCTGAGCAGTGTTGCTTCCTCAGCACATTATTAGCTGTTATTAAATTCAGCTTACTTTACACAGTCCCCAATTCTTAAATCTTCAGTGTTCTTCAGCTCTAGGATATGACATGTAACTGAACTGCAGAAGATTAAAGCTGGAGTTTGACAGTTGGGTTAGGGCCCTTCTCATGCCCAAGGGAAGAGGTGATGTTGGGGAAGGGAGTAAGATTAAATTTGCTCATTACCCTCCCCCAGGAACCCTTGATTGCAAATAACTTTCTCACTACAATCCACCCAGTCTGTATATGACTGTGATTAATTAGCACATTAGCTAGATGTGTCCACAATAACAATCAGCAATTAAATAGTTTTAAGATTAAAATCATCAGGCATAAGCATTAACTCCCCCTGAAAGCTGTGAACTCCTCCTTCACTGCCCAGCTATTTTTTTCAGGCTGTCTGCAGACTCAGGCAGCTAACACTGCATTGATACATACTTAGTTCACCTGAATGTCATTGCAGCTTTAAAAGCTAGAGACTTCTTAAGAGAAGCTTGCATTCTAGAGCATAGTTATGCTGCAATTTAATATTAATCTGCAGTTACACAGCCACATAGTCGCTATAGTGCTCTGGCTAGCGGTTCTAAGGAAAAACCTCCTTTCTTTCGCTGGAATTGAAGCACTTATGCTTGTTTCAGCAGTAAAATTACAGCTGCTAAAAGAAGAAACTAAAGAAGTCTCACAATAAACAAAAGGAATGAGTCATATATGCTAATGATCTGCCAATCACATGACACCTTCTATCCTGAAGGATCTCTGTGACCTGAATCCCAGGGGAGCCAACTGAGGTCACTCAATTATGGTGAACTGTGAAGAATGGGGCAGGCAATCCCCAAAGCTGGTGGATATTCCAATACTTAGATTTACCAAGCCAGCACAAAACAACTTCTATTATACCTCACTGGCTACTCAGGAGTCAACAACACAGTTCCCTTAAAGTAACCCAGCCTCAGGCCTCCACCTAGTCACTCAAGTCAGCTATGATGAGGATTTCTGAAAATCTTATTTCATCATGTAAAAAGGGTTCTACAAATCCCAAAGGATCGGACACATTACCTCCTAGGTTAATGAATATTCCAGATCTTTCCCAAATACATGCTTACAGCCAATTCTTATTAACTAAACTAAAATTTATTAAAAAAGAAAAGGGAGAGAGAATTGGCTAAAAGAACAGTATACATATGGACGAGTCAGATTCATAAGAGAGATTCTTGAGATTCAGATTCATAACAGAGATGGTGAGCTGTGTAGATGCAAAGAGTTCTTTCAGAAATAGTTCAACGCTTATAGTCCAATGTTTATATTTCAGGGTGGTCCAGTCCGAACTCGGATCTCAGTCCTTGTGGGTTAGGCTTCCCCTGCATGAAACCTCAAGCAGATCTGAGATAAAAAGGATTGGGACCCAAAGGTCTTTAATACAATTCCAGGACGACTTTGACAGGTCGGAGTCCTTAGTCAAACAATAGGCACTCATGTGGACTTTGAAGTGGACCCATTTCCTAAGCATAGCTGATAATTATCCACACAGATTAACACAAGGCAGTTGCCTGTTTTTCCACCATTCACAGATGATTTGCTGTACATTTCAAAGAGAGACGAGTACAGCGACATCCTATGTTTACAGTTCGTTTAAATGTTAAGATGTTCTTTTGATCTCTGAATTAACAGAATACAGCATAGGCAGGGACTGTTTGATTACACTGTTGATTTTTACCAATATATATGTAAATACACAAAAACACAAACATTATCCCATCAAATGTTTTTAAGGGTTGAATTTGAGCCATTTATCCTGTAGGATGTTTAACCCTTTCTGGTCATGCATCACAATCCCCAAACTCTTTACAAACTGATGCACCATCCAAATCTGGCCATCTCATTCTATGTATATTTGTCTTGCCCAATGGGGGCTCAATCTTGACTGAGACTTCTGTGCACTACCACAAACGTATAATAACGCTAATCTGTAAGGGCCATAGGTGGTCTTGGTCTGTATTCTACATTTCCTTTAAAAGATGGCACTTCCAGTGGCACAGTGCCCTGCGTGTCTTGCTGGGGCATTGATTTAATACTGAAGGCTAGGAAAGAGTGGCCACTTCTGAATTGCACTACCACTTCCTACAGCACTTAGGGGGGGAAAACAATCAAGATTAGACACTGAGGTGTGTCAACAGCTGACCAATAGGTTGATTTAGATGCTCTGACAATGAACACCAGTATAGGAAACTGCATGGACAGAGACAGTGGCCATCCTGTTACCAGATGTTACGTGTGAGGGAAGAAATTAGACCAGGAATGGTCAATTATTTTTTTTCCAAGGTCCACATTTCTTGGTCAAGGTCGAGACTCCAGAAAAAAAATTTCACACTGCAATAACAATAGTGATAATAAGTAAATAAAAATTTTGCAGTCCATTCAAAAGCATCTGTTGGTCCGGATTTGGTCTGCCTGTTGACTACCCCGCAATTAGACTGATACAGAGACCAGCAGATGCGTGCACAGATGGTGTAGAGGGGAATGTTTTGTATCCGTGAAACACTGGAATACTTTCTGTGACAAGAGGCAGCTGTTTGGATGTAAGTGGTCTCTTCTTGAGCAGAAAGGGCAGCAACTGCTGGTTCAAAACAGGCATTAATTAATCAACTTTAAACTAGGTAGAAATACATGAGACAAAATTAGAAAAGAGGGGAAGCAACCAAATAAGAGTAGAGTCTACACTACAAACTTACAGCTGCGCTACTGTACTGATGCAGTTGCACAGCTGTAACACTTTCGGTGAAGCGGCTCTAAGCCAACAGGAGAGATCTCTCCCATTGGCTTAATAACTCCACCTCTATGAGAGGCAGTAGCTATGTCGGCAGGAGAAGCTCTCAGGTTATTCATACCCATTGTAACTTGCTTATATTAAATATGTGTTAAATTCTGCTTTGGCTTGTGGATGTTCATTTCCTCATACTAGTCAATCATATGGCTCTTCCTAGTAGATTGCTGTATTTTTGACTCTTTCCTGGGAACCCTAACCAATGCTTTTTTTGGTGTCAGGGTATGGTTTTGGTGAAGGGCGATATTGTATAAGATCAGAAAGTAATTTGTGTTAAGAAAAAGACCTGGTACCAAAAACAAAAAAAGTAAAGTCAACATCTGTGTGCAGATGTGGTCACCCCATCTCAAAAAAGGTATATTGGAATTGGAACAGGTTTGGAAAAGGGCAACAAAAATTATTAGGGGTATGGAATGGCTTCCATATGAGAAGAGAGTAATAAGACTGGGACTTTTCAGCTTGGAAAAGAGATGGCTAAGGGGAGATATGATTGAGGTCTATAAAATCATGACTGGTGTAGAGAAAGTAGATGAGGAAGTGTTGTTTACTACTTCTCATAACATGAGAACTAGGGGTCACAAATGAAATTAATAGGCAGCAGATTTAAAACAAATAAAAGGAAGTATTTCTTCACACAACGCACAATCAACCTGTGGAACTCCTTGCCAGAGGATGTTGTGAAGGCCAAGACCATAACAGGGTTCAAAAAAGAACTAGATACATTCATGGAGAACAGTTCCATCAATGGCTATTAGCCAGGATGGGTAGGAATGGTGTCCCTACACTCTGTTTGCCAGAAGCTGGCATTGAGCAACAGGGGGTGGATCACTTGATGATTACCTGTTCTGGTCATTCCCTCTGGGGCACCTGGCACTGGCCACTGTTGGAAGATAGGATACTGGATGGACCACTAGATGGACCTTTGGTCTGACCCAGTAGGGCCGTTCTTATGTTCTTATATATTAGGTTATCTAAATTAAAATTCCTCACATTCTGTCACAAAATGTAATGCCAAGACACTCATTTCTTATGGCGTGTACCTGAATTTGTGTAGGTCCCAAGCTTCCAGTCATGTAGGCTAGGAAGAGGGGAACAGAGACTGATTCTGCCAGGTATAGCAAGGCTAGGGGATGAGACCCTCCCAGGGCTTACTGCTTCTCCCATAACCTTACAGTTCCTGATGATGTCAGCAGACTGTACTTCACAACTTGGATTCTGGACAGCAGCCCATCTCCCTATAGTGGAACATGGGGAAAGTTACATCTGAGAAATCCGCAACTTGATCTATTCTACAGAATGTTCTTGCTGCTGAAATACAATATTTAGATAGTCTAATAACAGACATACCAGTGGGAACAAGCCCTGTTTTGAAGGAGCATCTGCTATGTTGCCTTTCTCACTTTTACAGACCAGAAAATGAAACAAACATCTGTAGGCACTAATGTTTCTGCAGGCTCTTTTTGAAATGAACAATACTTTTCAAAAAGATACATTGGCCAAGGTCACATATGCAAAGTGTTGTAAAGCCACCATGCAGCACAACTCCTCTCTTATAAATTAGAATTAATTGTATTTTAGCACCATAAGAAACATGTGGTGGTTAACTCCCCCACAGTAATCACCCTACATTGTCATGTAACCCTCTCTGAGTTTGAATCAAAGGTGCATTCCTGAAACCAGGTATCTGGCTCACTGGCATACACATACATGATTGCCACCTAGTGGCTAATAGGCAAAGTCCACACTTTAATGAAAAATTTGCAGTGATAAAAATGGGCAATCTAAAATAATAAACATGTTAAGTGATTTGCAGTACTGTTTGTAAAAATGTTTTCAGTGTTTGATGCTTTAAAGTTTAAAATGCTCTCAAAACTATAGAGTTCAACATCTGTGATGCATATTAAAATGTTTTCGTGTACTTATATTACCTACTTAATCAAGAAATGGCTCTGCTCAGGACATATTGGTTTTTGTATTATTTTATTAAATGACTAACAAAATAATAAACTATGTTTGTAACTCAACTTTTTAATCGTCATCATCTGCGGCATTTGGCACAGACTACTAAATAAGATACTGTATCAATAATAACATGGAAGTTGTATTCGTGTTGTGAGGTCAACATTGAGGCCCCCATTGTGTTTAAAATATGCTACTGGCAAATCCATATTGAATGGCTTGCTAAATGAACTCTCAAAGACTGGCTACCCAGGTAATTTCTGACCAACTCCATAAGTGTTTCCTCAAAAATACAATAAAATGAACAAATAAAAAGTTTAATTTAAAAGTAATACAAGTCACCTATTAACCATGACATACATACAGCCTAATCCTAAACCTCTGCAGTTTTGGGATGCTATTTTGGAGCGGCAGAGAGGCCACCTGCAATTTTATTAGGAAACAAAACTGAACATAAAAGAGGTTACAGGACAAGTGCAATCAAATGCGTCTATGCTTCTTTTTTAAAGGATGATTTACTTATTCACATCACTATTGCTCCCGGTTTGCTGCGCATAGTTGTTTAACTTGCATCTTGAAAGAGCAAGGATGGCCTGCTGGAAGTTGTCTCCCATCACAACATAAAGTAATAGGTTACCGCACGTGTTTAGTGCAGCTCAGGGTCTGAGGCAAAGTAAGCAGCGTGGATTTGGTTTTCAATGTGGCAGCTAACTGGTTGAAGTTGTAATTCTATCCGAACGCCCCTAAAGACATGAAAGGGTAGGAAGCACACATAAAAGATCACCAAGAGGAGAATGGCAAGTCTGTGAGCCTTCTACTTATAACAAGCAGGAGTATGAGGCCCTCTAGTCAAAGTGTAGATAATGACAGTGTAACACAGAGTCACAACCACTAGTGGCAGGTAGAAGGCTAACCCAGACAGAAGCCAGTTATACCACTTAATAGTGTCCAGGTTTTCAGAACTAGTGAGGTCCAGGCAAATGGATTTGTTTTGGTTCTCCCTTGAGGTGATTAAAAAATTGCCAGGATTGACAGCCACCAGGGAAATCACCCAACCTGCAGCACAAGCTACCACTGCCCATCTCCTTTTCTGAATAGAGAAGAACTTTACTGGATGGACAATCACGAAGTAGCAAAAGATGCTGAAGCAAGTGAGGAAGAGGATGCTGCTATATAAGTTGAAGTGGAAGCCAAAACGGATAAACTAACACATGAAGTCTCCGAAGACCCAGTGGTCTCCATTGGCATAGTAATGTATCAGGAAAGGAAGGCTTGTTAAGTACAGTAGGTCTGTGAAGGACAAGTTCAACATAATGATGGTGCTGTTCTTCCAGGACCTTATCTTGAACCTGTATACAGAAATTGCAATAATATTCCCTGGGAAGCCCACCAGAAAGATTATGCTGTACATAGGAGGGAGATAGAAATTCTTCAGAAGGACATCTACATCGGTACAGTTTGTGAAAGCAACTGCATGGCTTTGCAACGAAGTTAAATTGGCTAAGCCTTCAGTTGTATTCATGGCCATTTTCTTACTGCTTTAGCAAATGGTAAAGAAAAGAAAAATGTTTAGTTTTCACTAATAAGTTAATGCAGCACGTTAACCATATCACTATATAAGGGACTTTCACAGTTCGAAACACAAGAGTCTGTTAAAATACTTGTAATAAAGGCTGCTTTGGGTCTGAAACAGCATCAAGTCCTTCAGTATAACTGCCCAATTTAATAGTAGTAACTTTTTTGAATAAGAAAAGGACTTGTTGCTTTGGTGGAAGCTGATCTGATGGAGTGACCTTTGTTTTCTTAAGTTACAATTTATGGTATTTTTAAACTGATCAGCTCAGCATTATCAAGTAAGTCTCAGAGATAGATGTACTGCACATGAATGACAAAGCTGCTACACTTACAACTGAAGGCAGTTTCAGTGTTTTAGGGCATGAAACATTATCCTCAATAATGTCAAGAAATCTCCTTGTGCTTTTATTGTTGCATTCAGCAGGGGCCATCCGGAGAAGAAAAGCAACCTAGAAGTGCTATGTCTGTGAAAAACATTCATCGTTTATTTTTATGCAAAAAGAAAAGGAGGACTTGTGGCATCTAGAGACTAACAAATTTATTTGAGCATAAGCTTTCGTGAGCTACGGCTCACTTCATTGGATGCATTCAGTGGAAAATGACTATTATTTGCTATGCAGATGTTTGGCCCTGTCAAGATTTTAATAATGGTGTTTGACATAAAAATTGTATATTCTCTTCTGAAACATTGGAATAATTCCCCTCCCCCTTTGAAAAGCAGCCTCGTCACCACTACTCCCAGTTTAAGAAAATGAGACTACTGTGTCCAGT
Source organism: Eretmochelys imbricata (assembly GCF_965152235.1). Classification (NCBI taxonomy): domain Eukaryota; kingdom Metazoa; phylum Chordata; order Testudines; family Cheloniidae; genus Eretmochelys; species Eretmochelys imbricata. Next base: position 99,097,052 of record NC_135572.1, read on the forward strand.
TGAAAGTACAGGGGGAATTTAGGTAGGAAGAAGAAAATTGCTCATGTTAGAATTTGATCAATACCCTGGTGCAAACACATCCTTTCTCCTGAAAAGCGTGATGGATTTTTTAATCACCACAAGTGATCCAAGCCCTGATTCAGTTCTTTCCAGAAAGATGCCGCTTCCAATAGCACAGAGTCCTATAACAATCAGTGGGGCACTCTTCTGTACTAATTCAAGAGGAAGAATGGTGCTTCTTGAATCACCAATACAATTCCCTGTAACATCAAGGATTGGTGGAGGGGTTAGGTTTCATTTCCCAAGTATTGACCAAGAACAACTTCCACTGAGTTGTGAGATCTGACAAAATCACAGCCCGTGTTCAAGATTTTAATTACAACTTGTGAAAAATATTTTATTGGAATATTTTAAAAATGTTAAAATAATGGATTACCAATTGAGGTGCAGGAGAGCTTGTCAAATATTTGCTAGTGTTTTAAAAACTTCGTAGTTTGAAACAGTATAAAAGAGGGTTTAGCTAAATGTCTTTAGGCCAGTGGTTCTCAGCATTTTCTATATGGGAACCTCCCTCCCATCTAGAATTCTGAGAAGGGCAGGATAGCTGTGATCCTCTGACATCTGTTCACAACCTCCCTGGAAGGTTCCTATCCTTAGACTGAGAACCCCTGCTTCAGGTTAAATAAGGAAATGGCTTACAAGACAGCACTTAAATGATGGAGAAGTGAGGGAAATATGGCTAAAAGAAGCAGGCGGTGGGTAACAGGATTATAATATCCTTTCCTAATAAGTTTAAATCTATCACTATGATTTAGGTGTTAACCAGGTAAATGACAAAGGGTCTAGTCCTGCAACAGGAGGTCTTAATGGATTACCTCTTATAGGCAATACTCCGCACCATACAGGTCCTGGCCCTTAGAAAGTACAGCCATAAAAATGTGAAGGGTACTGATGTTATTAGAAGACTCTTTCAGCTGCCAGCCTGTCCCTGCTGCCAACGTGCCAAAGACAAAAAGCTATACAGAGGGCACAACAGACCCCTAACACCACTGAGGCGTGTGACACTCGAAAGCTGCAGTCCCTGCTGACTAAAAGATTGGATCACTTGCTTTTCACAAATGCCATTCCTTTTAGTATTTACATAGTATCTCACATAGCAGGCCCTGCCACTGTTCTGAGTGTAAGTAAGAATCCCCTAGGGTGTGCCAGCTTGCAGGCAAATCAATCAGCAAGCAATTTATTGCTGATGAGCATAAGGGATGTTTAGAGGTGTCCAGTGCAAATGTGTGTGATATATTGGCCTAAATCCAGTTCTGAATGTCTGTCACATCATTAGCTGTAATACAACCTGTTACTGGAGCAACAAAAAAGAGGAGACAGACAGGCTCTGCTGCTTGGCTCTATTATTTTGTTTTCTGAATTATACAAATAATTTGTCCCAAACTTAAATCTAATTAGACAATAGTTCCTATTGGAGCCAATTCTGCCAGGGTCAGGGAAGGAGTGAAGAGACTTAATGACACCAGAAAATCATCAATGTGCATCCGTAATGAAGGACGGGCAGATTGACGACCCTGAAGGGAAGGCTGGCACCCCTAAAGACAATTGATTAAATCAAAACCAGGACAGGATGACCCTCTCAAAGGTGTTTTGAAATGTTAACACCAATCAAGGAGTAACTGGTCAGAAACTGACACAGCAAAATCCATAGTCTTCAACAGAGAAAAAAGACTATAAGAACAGGGTGGTTGGCCATGAGACTTTGGGTTCGTCTTGCCACATTCCAGGAGCATCGGATCACGACTGACAGAGCCCTGTTCCCCTCTGCGACCAATCTGGCTGGCCACTAGATTGATCCAGACTCTGGACTGGTAACTATAAACATCAACTGGCAGGACTGTGTGCATGGTGTATGTGTATGTGTGTGTGAGATTGAAAAGCATCTGCTAACTGTTGTATTTACAGTAAACGTGACATTTTGTCTTATCTCTCTTATAAGATCCTATTGGTATTATTTTATTAGTGTAACATATATATGGTATTTGTAACTGTTCACCAAGTTCATGCAAACAAACTTCAGCCCGTGGATTGTTCATGAACTGTTCTTGTGCCAGTGTTGCCATTTACTGAGCTCCCCCTCATGGTCATGGGTCGCTTTGCAGGCACCCTGCTCTTGTTAGCTCCCTCTTGCAGGTCCCTTAAGAACTCCACAAAGTCTTTCATGTGACTAACAGCACCCCCTGTCAGGGCTGGTTTAGGAACAGAAATCATTCAAACAAGTCTGAGAGTCCCAGAATGAAGTCGACAACACAAAAACCTCATATTCAGTCCTGGTTCTTCTGCTGCACCCAGAGCTGTTTCTCTTCCCAGTCTGCTCCACTCAAAGTCCTAGCTCTTTCTGGCTTGAGCTCAGCTCTCTGGACTTGCTTCCTTCTCCTGTCAGCCTATCCCCAGCCCTTTTGGCCTCGGGCCTGTCCTGTTTTGGCAGGCAACTCCCAGGTCCTATCTGACTGAAGCCTCAGGTTTCTGGCTCTGGTTTCTAAACCCCATGGTATCAGGGTTTTCCTGGCTGGAGACTATCTTAATTCCTGCATGTTCCTGAGCTTCCCCTTTCATTTCAGACACCTGCTGCCTCTTAAAGAAAATTAACTGTTCCAACCCAGGTGTGTCTCTTTAGCAATTAGGGTTGGCAAGCTCCAGGCCCTGCTGCCCTTAAGGGTCAAGCTACCCTGTTACAGCTCTTTGACTATCAGCTCTTCATGGTTTGTTATTGGTCACTTAAGTCACATGGAACTTGAAACTTTCAGGGTTCATGAATATTTTCATGAACTGGTGGTCATAAAAGTACTTTGGAACAACAAATAGCAGGAGCTGACAAATAACACCCAGGCAAAGTTGCCATGCTTATTTGTGAAAATATTCACAAATCTCTTTGTATTATTTAACCCACGACTGCATAGTAGTGATGTAATAATCCACATAATAGACATGGGATGTTCTCAGCTTTTGCAGTGTTCCATACATAGTGCAGTCATTGACCATGCAAGATTAGATACATTCTATGCTAACGTCAACCTGGACCTACTCAGGCATCCTAAATAGCTCAGGAACTTTCTGCATTTTATTTGTAAACTCCCATGGCCATTTCACTAGTATTTTCTCCATTTACCTCTCCATTTTCAATGTGGCCGCAGTTTCAGTTCATAGAGATTCACAGATTTTAAGACCAGAGGAGACCCTTAGATTATCTAGTTTTGACATATCACAGGTCACAGAATTTCACCCAGTTATCTCTGCACTGACCCCCAGTAATTTGTGTTTGACTAATACATGTCTTCCAGAAAGGCATCCAGTCTTGGTTTGAAGACATCAAGTGATGGAGAATCTAGCACTGTTCTTGTTTGCTTGTTCCAATGGTTACTCACCTGCACGTTTAAAAAATTGTGCCTTATTTATCTTTTGAATTTGTCTGGCGTTGGTTTCCAGCCATTGGTTCTTGTTTTGTCTTTGTCCACTAGGTTGAAAAGCCCTTTAATAGCTGATGTTTTCTTCCCCTGAAGGTACTTATATGCTGTAACCAAGTCACCTCTCAGTCTTCTTTTTGATAAACTTTACAGGTTAAATCTCTCACTGGAAGCATTTTTCCAGCCTTTGAATCAGGTTTGTGGGTCTCCTCTGCCAGAAAAATGGAGGAGTGGGGAGTGGGAGGGAAGTACAGAACAAAAGATGGATAGAGGTGATTGGTTTGGGGCAAGGCCAGGGTAACTGCAGAGTCCTCTGATTGGCCATCTGGAGAATGCCCCTCTTGTGAAGTCCCCCTGTAAGCTATGGTTACAGTTAAAGATGTCCTTACTGCAGAAAACCCTTTTGCAGGCAGCTGCAGGGAAGTAGATCCCTGTGGGTAAAAGCAACTTACGTGGCACAAGAGGGTGTACGTCTTCTGTATGCCAACTTTGCTGAATTTGACCCCTGTGTTATCTGTATCAGAATATTTTCTTCCAGGGGTTGGCAGACAAAGTTGGTTAGTTTACTGTTGTTCCACCTCTGGAGACTTAAGTTTCAATCTGGTCTTAAGTTAAAAGTGAAAATGAATTTTTGTTCATCCTAGCAACATTGCACATACTGGCAGAATAGACATTTTCTGCTCAACTGGGATCCATGGCTGGAATAAAATGGGTGACAGTCCAGGAATGGAGTTCATGAGAGGATTCTGCACAGTGCCTACCTGTGCCATGTCTTATTCCAGACATGTTACTAGTCCCTCATTTCCATTACCTTTAATTCACTGCAAGATTTAACAATAAAACAATACTGCTATCTTTTCCTTGACTGAGCTTTTTGTTGCTGCTTATTTCATTTCTGCTGGCTTCTGATAGATTCCCTTTGTAAGTCTTCCCCCTTTCCTAGTCTACTCTTTTGAATAGTTGTATCATATATAAAACTGTCTACGATTGTGCACCTGCTGACTGTTCCAGACAGATGTGCCATTTATGTGCAATCAAAATGTGTACCAAACTGTGAACTCCTTTCTTACACCCACAGCAATTTTAACAAAAATAGGGAGTTTTTTTAAGCTTTGCGATTATTGTTGAGAAATGCTGAGAAAATCCCCACCTGCTGCAACAACCATTTCTGAAATTTCTTTAGACTTAACTTCTTTGGCGTCACTTTCCTTCAAACAAACTTTGTAAAATCTGGAGTCCTGAGAGCATACCTGTTTTGCAAGCTGACTGCCCGCTGCACCTGGACCCTATTTGTGTAACTCACACTGACACCAGCTTAATCTGTATGCTCTGTAAAGCTCTTAAAGACATTACCTCTATTGCTCTAGGTAAGTGGTGTTTGACCTTGAAGAGGAGAACAGAAGCATGCTGCCAATATATTCATAAGGCATTTCCACTGCCCTTAGCCCATGCTAAAGTCTGTGGCCCAGCGATGCCTGTACTGCCAGAGAGGAGGGGGTAGGTATTAGGGGAATCTCATCATTTGTGTACCATCTAAACAAAAGTGTTTCTGTAACCATAACAAGAAGGGAAGCCAAACTACTTGTCAAACAAACGTGATTTAACTGCATGTGTTAGGAATGTTTGTATTTTGTTCTCAGAAGGGATAATTCGTATTGCAACGAGTATAGCACTGTGCTCAGCTTGTGTAAGTTGAAGAGGGAGTTTAGGTGAAGACCATGTGTGGGAGAAGTCTGAAGGGTGGAGCCCTATGAAAATGTTTTGAGAAGATCTGACAAGCCTAAATTTTCATTTTGCATGCCTCAGTTTTGGGGCTCACAGCTTAAGGCTCCTAGGTGTCTCCAGTGGGGCGTTCAAAATTAGTGGACACTTTTGAATATTGTGGCGTTAGTGACTTGCACAAGATCACAAAGGAAGGCTGTGGCACATGCAGGCATTAATCCCAGATCTCTTGAGCCCTATTCCAGTGTGTTAGCCACAAAACTATCCTTTCTCCCTCAAGCCACAATTCTTTAGGGCTCTTTCTGTGGTTCTCACAGTCTGTGGGTCTGTTTGAGAGGTGTAGGGATTATTTCCTCTACGTTGTGGGAAGGGAAAAGAAGGCATTTGGATCCAACCTACTTTCAAGCTGAGAAAGAGAAAGGGAAACACTCTCTCCCTCACAGGCATCAGGGGTGTTGGGGGTGGGGATGAAGAGAGAAGAAATGTCTCTACTCTTCTAGCAGACTGAAGTCCCAGGCTAAGGAGGTAGACAGAAGGAGAGAAGAAATATTGCACTGAATGGAGTCAAACGTACCATAAAATCAGTGTGATGCCACATCAACAAGAACCAGTAATGAGTTATGATGCCCCCTTGTTATCACATAACATACGGAAGCAGTGCTCAGATGCAAACATTGTCATGCAGCGCTGTGCTGCGGTGACCCGATCTTTGACAAAGTGGCTCTACTACTTTTCAAGACTGATTCTCACTGTTATGTGTTGTCTTCAACTCGTTGCTAAAGCCCTTGTTACCGTGAATTAACAAAAGAATTCAGTCATCATATTTTGTCTCTTGGGAATTAAATGTTGTCATTATAATGTCTCCCTTGGCAAAGTTTAATTGTTTTTCTCCTTGAAAAGTTGCTTCTCTCTTTAATAACTTCGTCACGCTATCTGGAGTGACTCACGACCGTGAGTGCCCACCTCAGGACAGGCTGTGAAAGGTAGGGCAGATCCCCCAAACTGGTGGTATATTCTATAATTAGATTTCACCAACTCTTCAAATATAACAAATATGAGCTCCTGGATCACTGTACTAGTCTGACCATGGAGTCAGAGACTGTCCCTTTGGGCTCTCTAGTCTATCTTACCATCCAGCCAAGCTGGACTTAGTGATAAGTGGTCACTTACACCCCAAAAAAAAAGAAAAAAAAAGTCACAAAATATTCAGGTTTCTCCCAGTCTCAAGAGACCAGTCACTTACCCCAGAACAATTGGTACCCTAGATCTTACACCAAATACAACACCTGTAGCCAATACGGTGATAAACAAACTAAAAGTTTATTAACTAGGAAAAAGAAATGAGAGTTATGTACAGGTTAAAGCAAGCAGACATATACACACAAATGAGTTACCATCTATGGATCCTAAAGGTCACAGAGATGTAGTAGTGTGTCAGTTCAAACTGTCTTTCAAGGTGGACACCAGGTTGACCCTGGGTATCTCTGCTTTCATTTAGTGTCTCTGGCCCTGTGAGAGTTCAAACAGCAAAGAGAAGAAAAATTTTCTTGTGACCCTGTTTTATCTTTTACATTTGACCTTCCGTTCCATGACACGAGCTTCCTTGCATGTTGCATTTCCAAGGTGTGATAGGGCCATTCATCAATCCTTTGTATTGTGATATTCCTTCATGGCCCATTCCCTCTTGGTAGGCCTTCTGAATGGACATAAGGGGTGGGGGATGGAAACAATTCCTGTGCCTGGGTTCACAAGTTCAGAGCAAACATTTTCAAAGTTATAAAGCAAAATTTGCATATTTCCTTATGTCGTGGATTACAGACGTTACAAGTTAAATTAATGCATGCAGCAACTTACAAGCATTTCATAGTCTAAACACTAAATACATTCTTATAAAACTCATACCCATTTTTAACAAAACTAATACACAGTTGAGCAAGTTTGGTTTTTAACTTTGAGTTTGTCAGTTCTTAGCTAATGTCTATGGCCTTGGCCAGAGCTGGCACTTGGCTTACCAGAGTCACAAACCTGCTCTGATTTTTCTTGCCCAGAATTAGCTGAACTTTTGCATGTATTTTGCATGTAGAACGAAGCCTACTTGGTCCATGCTGCCATTTGCTGACATATTAGTATTGCACTATTTTCTCTTTAATCTGTTTCTTGGTGTATCAGTGCTTATCTTGGAGGGATGCTGACCGAAATGGTTCACTTGATCCCATCTAAATAAAGCTTTCAATGAGACTAACTTTCCTGTCTTTGCCAGAGGAGATATTGACTGAGGTGGAGATTTTCAAAGGCATAAGGGCAGGTAGGCACCTAGTTGGCATTGGATGTCAGTGGTAGTTGGGCTCTTAACTTCACATTATGCCTTTGAAAATCCCCCCCTGTAACTTCATTGACTGCATGTGTCCTACCTATCTTAATTGTTTCTCTCTCTCTCTCTCGTTACAACATGAAGTTTCTACACTTAGGGCATGTCTACACTACAGACGTAAGACAACCTGTGTCCACACTACCCTTCTTCTGTTGGTGGTGTGCATCTTCACCAGGAGCGCTTCCATTGACTGAAGAGGATTGGGGCGGGGGGGCTGAGAGCCAGGGCTCTCCGCTCTATGCAGCTGCTCTCTGGGCTTCTCGTCGCCCCACTTGGAGCAGGGGCCTGCTGCCTGGGCTTCTCACCTCCCAGCAGGGGGCAGGCACCCGGGCTTCTCAGCTCCCTGAGTGGGGAGCTGGACAGGCGCAGCCTGGCTGGGAGCAGGGAGCCAAGGGCAACTGCAGGGAGCCAGGCTCTAGCTGCCTGGCTTTTTTGTCAATTTCACGGATCCAGTATGGAGTCGTCAAATTGACAAGACTGCCAAGAGCCAATATAAGTAGCTCAGTGTCTACACAGGCACTGTGTTGCTCTAATTACACTGGCATAAGCGCTACGCCTCTCGTGGAGGTGGCATTATTATGTTGGTGTGGTAGGGCACTTACAATGGCGGGACAAGGCTTTAGTATGTACGCTGACATAATTAGGTCAAAGTAACCTGTCTTACATTGACTTAACTGTGTAGTATAGACCAGGCCTTAGAATCATAGAGATGTAGGGTGATAAGGGACCTTGAGAAGTCACCTAGTCCAGCCCCTGCACTGAAGCAAGACCAAGTAAACATAGACCATCCCTGACAGGTGTTTGTCCAACTTATTCTTAATAATCTCTGATGTTGGAGATTTCACAGTCTTCCTTGGTATTCTATTCCAGTACTTAACTATCATTAGAAACATTTTCCTAATATCTAGCGTTGCTGGAGATTAAACTGCTAACTTCTTGTTCTACCTTCAGTGGACCTGGACAACAATTGATCACCGTACTCTTTATAACAGCCCTTAACATATTTGAAGACTCTTATCAGATCATTTTAAGATTGTTATCAGGTTTCCCCCTCAGCCTTCTTCTCTCAAGACTAAATATGCCCATTTTTTTGTAACCTTTCCTCATAGCTCAGGTTTTTTAAACCTTTTATCATTTTTGTTGCTTTCCTCTGGAGTCTCTCCAATTTGTCCACATCTCTCCTAAACTGTGGTGCCCAATATTGGACACGGTATTCTAGCTGAAGTCTCAGCAGTGCCAAGTAGAGTGCGGCAATTACCTCTCATGTCTTACATCTGACACTCCTGTTAATGCATCCTGGAACGACATTGGCCTTTCACAAATGCATCACATTGTTGGCTTATGTTCAATTTGTGATCCACTATAACCCCCCAGATCCTTTTTTGAAGTGCTGCCTAGCCAGTTAGTCCCCATTTTGGGTTTGTACATTTGATTTTTTTTCCTTCCTAAGTGTGATACATTGCACTTGTCTTTATTAAATTCATCTTGTTGATTTCAGACCAGTTCTCCAATTTGTCAAGGTCATTTTTAATTCTAATCCTCTCCTCCAAAGTTCTAGCAACTACTCTCAGCTTGAAGCCATCTGCAAATTTAATAAGCATACTTTCCACTCCATTATCCATGTCATGAATTAAAATATTTAGAGCCCTGCACTTTTTGGAAATGCAAAATAAAAACAACAAACAATGATTAAAATGACAAAACAAAAATGTGTACCGCAGCAGCAGCTTGTGTGGCTCCTGTCTTGCAGGGCTGGGCCCAGATCCCCACCCTGGCATTGTGACATAGAGTACAGGGTTGCAGCACCGCTCAGGTATGACCTAGCCACCCCTCTGTCATGATGATAGATGGGAGTCCTAGCTAAATGTATGTGTGTTCCCTGCAGGTCAGGAACAGCTGCTGAGGAAAGAGTGCAGGGTGGGCTTGCTTTGCCAACCCTCTTCCCCCGAGGTAGGGCCAAATCCCCAGGCCTGACCCTCTCCAGGGACAGGACCTGACTCTCTGTGAGCAGGGCCATCCTGGAGGGGTGGGGGGTCTGGGGCGGAAGTGATATCATTTCTGGGACTTGCACTGGGGGCAGGTAGGGGATGCTGGGGGAGGCAGTGCTTCACCAAACAGCCAGGCATGGCCCCGCCCACACTCCACCCCCCCCCCCAGGGCCCCGCTTCAGCGTTGTTTCTGGGCTCCAGGGGGCTGGGGCCATGCTGCCCACCTTCCTGGGACTGGGGAGGCTGCACACTTTCCCTCCCAGTGGCAGGCGCACTCTCCCTTGGGTGGAAGGGATGGGGATGGGGATAGCCTCCCCAAGCCAGCAGTTCACCCGTTGCCCATGTGGTGCCAGCCAATCGTGGCGGCCCATGGGGCCCCCCAAAGTGTGGGACCCAGAGCAGTTGTCCTGATTCACCATCCACTAGGGATGGCTCTGTCTGTGAGGGTGGGAAAATGGATAAAACAAATTAACAAAAAATTCAACAAATAAAATTAATTATTTTTAAAAATGGGACTCCCATTGCTATGTTTGGCCTTCTGCAGTCCTCTAGGACCTCACTCACCCTTCCTGAGTTCTCAGAGATACATGCCAAAGGTTCTAATATTGTTTCAGCTGGTACCCTAGGGTGAGTTTCATCACGCTCTGCCAATTTGAATATATGTAATTTATCCAAATATTCTTTAACCTGTTATTTCCCTATTTTGGCTTGTGTTCCTTTCCCCTTGTTGTTAATATTAATTGTATGGAGTAGCTGTTCACAATTTACTTATTTAGTGAAGACTGGTGCAAAATAGATATTAAAATCCTCAGACTTGTTTGTCATCTATTATTAGCTCTCCTTCCTTGCTAAGTAGTGGGCCTACACTTTCTTTTGTATTTCTCTTGCTCTAATGTATTTATAGAACCTCTTCTTATCACATACATCCCTTGCTAGATGTAAGTCTGTAGTGAGTCTCTCGTTGCCTGAACATCAGCATGTGTCCAGGTGTGGTGTTACAGGTTTTTGTTTTTTTTCAATTTAGTGGCCCCTTTAACTTTTTGGTTCCACAGCGATCTGGCATTTTCCATGGCCTAGCTCTCCAGCTGAGTCATTACTCAGTCCATTTGCATGCTGGGGTAAACAGAAAAGTCCAAAAATAATAACCTCACAATTTAATGGCCTTCAGGACCTTTTCCTCACATCTATCTGGAAGTTGTCATTCTTGACCTCTTCTACTCTTCTAACACCTGTGTACTCCCTCTTGGTCTGGGGGAGAAGTTGGGGAAACCTCCACCAGTAATTGGTGCATTTGGTAGATCTTATTTGAAACACTAGACACTTCAGATTCAGTGAGACCTTATTGTCGTGACAAGCTGTGCAACTGTTGCCAAAGAGTAAGGCTACGCAGCTTTTAGTGACCTGGCTGTGTCGCTACAGCTGTGCCGCTAAAAGGCGCACAGTGTAGCTGCTGTTTGTCGATGCTCCTGCCAACAAAAAACGTCCACCCCAATGAGCACTGTTCACACCAACTTTTGTCTTTCGGGGGGAGAAGGGGGGTTAACACCTCTGAAAGACAAATATTTTGTCTTTCAGTTGCCAGTGTAGACATAGAGACAACCCCAGTGTGTATCTGTCAAGGTAAGCTACAAGCCACTCGTGATGAGGCTACATACTATCTTTGGGGGTTGATTCCCTGTATCCATTAATTTAGATGTTCATGCCTCTCATTAGATTTTCTGTTTTAATTTTGACCTTGAAGATCTTGACCTGTCGTTAGTGGTGTTTAGAGAAAACGCCTCTCTTCCTCTGTTTCTACTACACACCTACTAGTATTTTTCTTATCTTTCTTGGTGCACATTCTTTCAAGGGTGTGTATCGCTTACGTAGCTCTTTCTGTGACTCATCTCTGCTTTTAAAGTAGTTTTGTATTTCCCCACCCCTTTTCCTTTTCTTGAACCTCTGATATAACTTGTTTAGATTTCCAGTTCTCTGTGGGGAAAAATTTTGCCCCTCCTCCTCAGCCACACTCAGTCAGAGGTGTGGTTCCCCTGTGCAAGGGTAAGGAAACAGATCTAGATAGGCCATACAGGAGTCAGGGTACATGCCACCTTGCACTGTATGGCGTCCTGCTCCAGGGAGGCTCTGGTCAGTGTGTACAGGGGATAGATGGAGGTGGGGCAGTGATGAGCTGTGAAATGGGCAGAGAAGAACCATAGGAACAAGTGGCATGTAACTCTCCAGTCCTTCACTTCATGGTTCTTGTAAGGGGCATTGAGGGTGATTTTTAGCCAATAAGTTTTCATGGAACAGCTCTGCACCAACACCCTTGTGTGGGGACCAGGAGAAGAATTCCTGGATAGTGCATATCTGCCTAGAACATAGCCCAGTTACTCAGGCTAGGCACTGGCATTAGCATTTGATCCTTAGACATTCAGGAACTTCACTTCAGCAGGAAAGTGCCATTTCTTTACTTAAAGACTTTTTGGAATGGTTGGAATTCCTATTCTCTGTGCATCTCACAGGAGGAATCTTTCTGTTCTTCTCTTAATCTTAACTTTCAGGACTTGGTGTTCTTCCTAGCACATGCCAGCTGAAGGCACAAAAAATAAGAAATATTAATTCACAACCAACCTTAATTATCCCTCTTTCTGAGCCCTGGTCTACACTAGGACTTTAGGTCGAATTTAGCAGCGTTAAATCGATGTAAACCTGCACCTGTCCACACAATGAAAAGCCCTTTATTTCGACTTAAAGGGCTCTTAAAATCGATTTCCTTACTCCACCCCTGACAAGTGGATTAGTGCTTAAATCGGCGTTGCCAGGTCGAATTTGGGGTACTGTGGACACAATTCGACGGTATTGGCCTCCGGGAGCTATCCCAGAGTGCTCCATTGTGACCACTCTGGACAGTGCTCTCAACTCAGATGCACTGGCCAGGTAGACAGGAAAAGAACCGCGAACTTTTGAATCTCATTTCCTGTTTGGCCAGCATGGCAAGCTGCAGGTGACCATGCAGAGCTCATCAGCAGAAGTGACCATGCAGAGCTCATCAGCAGAGGTGACCATGATGGAGTCCCAGAATCGCAAAAGAGCTCCAGCATGGACTGAATGGGAGGTACGGGATCTGATCGCTGTATGGGGAGAGGAATCCGTGCTATCAGAACTCCGTTCCAGTTTTCGACATGCCAAAACCTTTGTCAAAATCTCCCAGGGCATGAAGGACAGAGGCCATAACAGGGACCCGAAGCAGTGCCGCGTGAAACTTAAGGAGCTGAGGCAAGCCTACCAGAAAACCAGAGAGGCGAACAGCCACTCCGGGTCAGAGCCCCAAACATGCCACTTCTATGATGAGCCGCATGCCATTTTAGGGGGTTCAGCCACCACTACCCCAGCCGTGTTGTTTGACTCCTTCAATGGAGATGGAGGCAACACGGAAGCAGGTTTTGGGGACGAAGAAGAAGATGATGATGATGAGGTTGTAGATAGCTCACAGCAAGCAAGTGGAGAAACCGGTTTTCCCGACAGCCAGGAACTGTTTCTCACCCTGGACCTGGAGCCAGTACCCCCCGAACCCACGCAAGGCTGCCTCCTGGACCCGGCAGGCAGAGAAGGGACCTCTGGTGAGTGTACCTTTTAAAATACTATACATGGTTTAAAAGCAAGCATGTGAAAGGATTACTTTGCCCTGGCATTCGCGGTTCTCCTGGATGTACTCCCAAAGCCTTTGCAAAAGGTTTCTGGGGAGGGCAGCCTTATTGCGTCCTCCATGGTAGGACACTTTACCACTCCAGGCCAGTAAAACGTACTCGGGAATCATTGTAGAACAAAGCATTGCAGTGTATGTTTGCTGGCGTTCAAACAACATCCGTTCTTTATCTCTCTGTGTTATCCTCAGGAGAGTGAGAGATCATTCATGGTCACCTGGTTGAAATAGGGTGCTTTTCTTCAGGGGACACTCAGAGGTGCCCATTCCTGCTGGGCTGTTTGCCTGTGGCTGAACAGAAATGTTCCCTGCTGTTAGCCACGGGGAGGGGAGAGGGTTGAGGGGGTAGCCACGTGGTGGGGGGAGGCAAAATGCGACCTTGTAACGAAAGCACATGTGCTATGTATGTAATGTTAACAGCAAGGTTTACCCTGAAAGAGTGTAGCCACTGTTTTATAAAATGTGTCTTTTTAAATACCGCTGTCCCTTTTTTTTTCTCCACCAGCTGCATGTGTTTCAATGATCACAGGATCTTCTCCTTCCCAGAGGCTAGTGAAGATTAGAAAGAAAAAAAAATGCACTCGTGATGAAATGTTCTCTGAGCTCATGCTGTCCTCCCACACTGACAGAGCACAGACGAATGTGTGGAGGCAAATAATGTCAGAGTGCAGGAAAGCACAAAATGACCGGGAGGAGAGGTGGCGGGCTGAAGAGAGTAAGTGGCGGGCTGAAGCTCAAATGTGGCGGCAGCGTGATGAGAGGAGGCAGGATTCAACGCTGAGGCTGCTGGAGGATCAAACCAGTATGCTCCAGTGTATGGTTGAGCTGCAGCAAAGGCAGCTGGAGCACAGACTGCGACTACAGCCACTGTGTAACCAACTGCCCTCCTCCCCAAGTTCCATAGCCTCCACACCCAGACGCCCAAGAACGCGATGGGGGGGCCACCGGCCAACCAGCCACTCCACCACAGAGGATTGCCCAAAAATCAGAAGGCTGGCATTCAATAAATTTTAAAGTTGGAAACTTTTAAAGTGCTGTGTGGCATTTTCCTTCCCTCCTCTACCACCCCTCCTGGGCTACCTTCGTAGTCATCCCCATATTTGTGTGATGAATGAATAAAGAATGCATGAATGTGAAGCAACAATGACTTTATTGCCTCTGCAAGCGGTGATCGAAGGGAGGAAGGGAGGGTGGTTAGCTTACAGGGAAGTAGAGTGAACCAAGGGGCGGGGGGTTTCATCAAGGAGATACAAAGAGAACTTTCACACCGTAGCCTGGCCAGTCATGAAACTGGTTTTCAAAGCTTCTCTGATGCGTACCGGACCCTCCTGTGCTCTTCTAACCGCCCTGGTGTCTGGCTGCGCATAACCAGCAGCCAGACGATTTGCCTCAACCTCCCACCCCGCCATAAACGTCTCCCCCTTACTCTCACAGATATTGTGGAGCACACAGCAAGCAGTAATAACAGTGGGAATATTGGTTTCGCTGAGGTCTAAGCGAGTCAGTAAACTGCACCAGCGCACCTTTAAACGTCCAAATGCACATTCTACCACCATTCTGCACTTGCTCAGCCTGTAGTTGAACAGCTCCTGACTACTGTCCAGGCTGCCTGTGTACGGCTTCATGAGCCATGGCATTAAGGGATAGCCTGGGTCCCCAAAGATAACTATAGGCATTTCAACATCCCTAACAGTTATTTTCTGGTCTGGGAATAAAGTCCCTTCCTGCAGCTTTTGAAACAGACCAGAGTTCCTGAAGATGCGAGTGTCATGTACCTTTCCTGGTCATCCCACGTTGATGTTGGTGAATCGTCCCTTGTGATCCACCAGAGCTTGCAGCACTATTGAAAAGTACCCCGTGCGGTTTATGTACTCGCCGGCTTGCTGCTCCAGTGCCAAGATAGGGATATGGGTTCCGTCTATGGCCCCACCACAGTTAGGGAATCCCATTGCAGCAAAGCCATCCACTATGACCTGCACATTTCCCAGGGTCACTACCCTTGATATCAGCAGATCTTTGATTGTGTGGGCTACTTGCATCACAGCAGCCCCCACAGTAGATTTGCCCACTCCAAATTGATTCCCAACTGACCGGTAGCTGTCTGGTGTTGCAAGCTTCCACAGGGCTATCGCCACTCGCTTCTCAACTGTGAGGGCTGCTCTCATCTTGATATTCATGCACTTCAGGGCAGGGGAAAGCAAGTCACAAAGTTCCATGAAAGTGCCCTTACGCATGTGAAAGTTTCGCAGCCACTGGGAATCATCCCAGACCTGCAACACTATGCGGTCCCACCAGTCTGTGCTTGTTTCCTAAGCCCAGAATCGGCATTCCACAGCATGAACCTGCCCCATTAGCACCATGATGCATGCATTGGCAGGGCCCATGCTTTCAGAGAAATCTGTGTCCATGCCCTGATCACTCACGTGACCGCACTGACATCGCCTCCTCGCCCGGTATCCCTCTGCCAGGTTCTGGTGCTGCATATACTGCTGGATAATGCGTGTGGTGTTTAATGTGCTCCTAATTGCCAAAGTGAGCTGAGCGGCCTCCATGCTTGCCTTGGTATGGCGTCCGCACAGAAAAAAGGCGCAGAACGATTGTCTGCCGTTGCTCTGACTGAGGGAGGGGCAACTGACGACATGGCTTACAGGGTTGGCTTACAGGGAATTAAAATCAACAAAGGGGGTGGCTTTACATCAATGAGTATTTCAGGCAGGACTTCACGGAGGGTTCCAATAAGAAATGGTGCACCTAAGTAATTTTTCTTATTGGAACAAGCAGATTGGTCTGGCCTCTGATTGATACATGGCTAGATTTACCTCGCTGCACCTTCTCTGTGAGTGACTGCAGTGTGACCTAGAGGAATGAGTCCCCTAGACAGGGGAGGGGGGGAAGCAAATGAGTACAAAACAAATCTGGTCTATTTCTTGTGCTGATCCACTCCACCTATCTTTTACATCTTTGGCTGGCAGCAGATGGTGCAGAAGGACTGCAAACCATCCACATCTCATGGCTGCTCGGCAGAAGACGGTGCAGTAGGACTGCTAGCAATCCGTATCGCCTGCCTGCTCACCATAAGACGGTTCAATAGGACTGACTGCAGGACTAAAGAGAATGACCTGGTCAAGTCACTCCAAATTTAGTCCCTGTGCACATGTCTGCCCAGGCGCTCCTGGCCGATGTGGCCAGGAGCACCTCGGACATGATGATGACAGCTACCAGTCATACTGTACCGTCTGCTGACACAAGGCAATGGGTTGATGCTGCTGTGTAGCAATGCAGTACCATGTCTGCCAGCACCCAAGAGACATACGGTGACGGTTACCTGAGCGGGCTCCATGCTTGCCGTGGTATGGCGTCTGCACAGGTAACTCAGGAAAAAAGGCGCAAAACGATTGTCTGCCCTTGCTTTCACGGAGGGAGGGAGGGAACAGGGGCCTGACAATATGTACCCAGAACCACCTGCGACAATGTTTTAGCCCCATCAGGCATTGGGATCTCAACCCAGAATTCCAATGGGCAGCGGAGACTGCGGGAACTGTGGGATAGCTACCCACAGTGCAACACTCCAGAAGTCGACTCTAGCCTCGGTACTGTGGAAGCTCTCTGCCAGGGATTCAAAACCACACAGTCATTTCCTTAGACTCCTTAAAATTTATAAGGATTATGATTTAACTAATTTGATTATTTAATTACAATTCAATTCTGAGTCTAACTTGTTTGATTTGTTTCTGATTGTATTGTTGTGTTGCTTTGGTCTTAGTTTAGTTTAGCTTTTGTGATATGTTTTCTTGATTTTATTTTTTTTATCTAAGTGTTTTAATACATTTATTAAAAGATACGGAGTCACATTTCTTTCAATAAGCAATATGGGTCCAGAACCTTTTGGGAACCTGGGTAAGATACTTGCTAGTCAACCTAAAAGCCTGACCAGCTAGCACTAGCCTTTGGTTCTCTCAAGGGCTCTTGGCTAGGGCTCCCCTATGCCCTGGTGATCCCTGGGTGCTGGAGCAGCCCCTTGGGACCAGAAACTGCCTTCAGACTGCCTTAATTTACATGAGTTTCTGGCCAGGCACTAGGAAAGCCCCAGGATCAAACTGTGGAAAGGTAGTTTTAAAACACCTTTGCATGTCCCCCTCCTGAATTGCCCCAAGTGTTCCTCAGCCACAGCTCAGGATCTGGTCTGTTATATTCCGTTGTTCTTGGTAATTCAAGAATTCTGAGAAACTAAGAATTCTTAATGATCAGCTTCTTGTCTCTCTTTCTATTTTTGGCCAATAAATAAATTAAATGTTAGTAGTAAGGAAGAAAAATGAAATCAATTAAATATTAATTTAATACCCAGCCAACAGCTTTGCACTGCCCACTGAAAAGGATGTTAGATCACTTGTCACTAAACTTGAAACCTGTATACTTGACTTCATGAACTCTGAAAGTCAGGTTTCAGAGAAGCAGCCGTGTTAGTCTGTATTCGGAAAAAGAAAAGAAGTACTTGTGGCACCTTAGAGACTAACCAATTTATTTGAGCATAAGCTTTCGTGAGCTACAGCTCACTTCATCGGATGCAGTGAGCTGTAGCTCACGAAAGCTTATGCTCAGATAAATTGGTTAGTCTCTAAGGTGTCACAAGTACTCCTTTTCTTTCTGAAAGTCAGGGTACCCTCAATTGGACATTTGCACTTTTAAGTGTAAGCCATGAACAGAACAGTAGATGTCACTGTTGGTCAGCACATAAATACCTGTTTCTGATTCATTGTCCAATAGACCTTTCTTATGTGGAAATGAGAGTTGCAATGCTTCCTGTTTGTGACTCAGGATGCTCCCTTTTTGTGGCTTGGCTCACTGGTCAGGTTTCCCATTTCTGGGATATCAGATTGTCACCAGACAATCTGTCTCAGGCACTCTTCCTCTCTTTATAATCCTCTCCCAGCTCCTCCCCCAGGTGGGTATCGTCTGCAACTAGGGTTTATCAGTTAAGCCTCACTCTGCCCCAGGTGAGGCTTATAAGGTTAATTGGCCCCTTCTGAGCCAAATTAACCCCTTCAGAGCTGCTGTGGGATGAATTCCCCATCACAATGCTACTGAACAAAAAAGTTTCTCTTTGGGTAAAATTCACCCTGTGCAGAAGACGATAGGATTTAAGAAGTGTGTAAGTTTTGTGCTGGTCCTCTGCACAAGGGTGAATTTCACCATTCCTGAGGATTTTTTTTAATATACAGTCTTTGAGTTTTATGTTAAGAGGGCACAGAGTAAGCTATTCACTTACATAGCAAGACCCATCTTCTTAGAAGCTTATATATTTTGACACAGGATCTGGAAAAGATTAAAAATATAGTGTATTAGGTCTATATGCATTGGGTAGGATTGGGGAGGATAGTCCTCTGTATTTGTGTGAAGATACAGGGACCTGAGCAGTCAAATATTCCACTTACACTATCCATCACAGTATCCAGTTTACAAGAGAAGTACTGAGTGGGGACAGCCTTGAACAGATTTGGGAGAGCTTCACATTGGATTGTGAATATAGCTAAATCCAAGTTTCTTCCACTTTTTAAATTACCCTTTCCAGAGTCCTCTCGGGTATCTTGACGAAAGGCTAGATTATAGCTGGGCCCACACAGGTACAAAAATAGGTGAGAAGTTACAATAAGTCCATCTGAGCACCTTTGCTAGGCGAGGCCACACGTGGTTCTTGTGTTCTTGGCAAGTAAAAACTGGGAATATCTAGCACAGACAGAGATGCTAGATGCTCCCAAAAGGACAGAGGGTCAAATTTTAATCTGTCCACCGTGGACCTGAGTTTCTGAGCACTCACAGCTTCTGTTGACATCATCTGGAGTTATGCGTGCTGAACACTTTTTGAAATTTAGGCCAAAAGTGTCTAGAATAGTGACCAATTAAAGAGTTTGTGCGAGTGGAATAGTTGTGCCTGATGAAATTCCTGCTCTATGATATGTTTACCTCAGAACAGTCTAACGCTTCAGGAAAAGTTTGGATCACTGGAAACTTTATTTCACTGTTCGTGACAAAAGTACTAATGAGAAAAGACACCAGCTTTCCGTAATATCAGTTTCTATAAAGGGCTGGAGATGTAAAATGTATTACAATGACAATGTTACTAAAGCAGTTGAGGAGCATTTCTGGGAAGTATTTTAATTTGGCAATTCTTTTCTTTCCATTTAATCAGTCAAAGGATGATTCTTGTTGTAAAGACTAGTTAGTATCAAACTCCTGACTGAAAGGAGTACTGTATTATGAAAAAAGAAATGTTTGGCAACTGTACAGATCTCTCATTACATTGAGGGGTTCTGGAAACATCAAAGTAAACTTCTTGGATTCAACCATTTATTTTTGCAAGGAACCTTATTTAGCTGAAAAATATAATTTGGAAACGGGAAGTGACTACAGTAAAACCTCAGCATTACGAACACCAGAGTGATAAACTGATTGGTCAACCACACACCTCATTTTTAACTGGAAGTACGCAATCAGGCAGCAGCAGAAACAAACAAACGAAAAAGCAAATACAGTACTGTGTTTATCATAAGCTACTAAAAAATGAAGGGGAAATTTTAAAAAAGATTTGACAAAGATTTGACAGCTCACAGACTGCTGCGCTGGGCATCACAACATGGGGAGTAGATGGCCAGCCCTCTGTGGAGAAAGAGGTGGTTAGGGACTATTTAGAAAAGCTAGACGTGCACAAGTCCATGGGGCCGGACGAGTTGCATCTGAGAGTGCTAAAGGAATTGGCGGCTGTGATTGCAGAGCCATTGGCCATTATCTTTGAAAACTCGTGGCGAACGGGGGAAGTCCCAGATGACTGGAAAAAGGCTAATGTAGTGCCAATCTTTAAAAAAGGGAAGAAGGAGGATCCTGGGAACTACAGGCCAGTCAGCCTCACCTCAGTCCCCGGAAAAATCATGGAGCACGTCCTCAAGGACTCAATCCTGAAGCACTTACATGAGAGGAAAGTGATCAGGAACAGTCAGCATGGATTCACCAAGGGAAGGTCATGCCTGACTAATCTAATTGCCTTCTATGATGAGATTACTGGTTCTGTGGATGAAGGGAAAGCAGTGGATGTATTGTTTCTTGACTTTAGCAAAGCTTTTGACACGGTCTCCCACAGTATTCTTGTCAGCAAGTTAAAGAAGTATGGGCTGGATGAATGCACTATAAGGAGGGTAGAAAGTTGGCTAGATTGTCGGGCTCAACGGGTAGTGATCAATGGCTCCATGTCTAGTTGGCAGCCGGTGTCAAGTGGAGTGCCCCAGGGGTCGGTCTTGGGGCCGGTTTTGTTCAATATCTTCATAAATGATCTGGAGGATGGTGTGGATTGAACTCTCAGCAAATTTGCAGATGATACTAAACTGGGAGGAGTGGTAGATACGCTGGAGGGCAGGGATAGGATACAGAGAGACCTAGACAAATTGGAGGATTGGGCCAAAAGAAATCTGATGAGGTTCAATAAGGATAAGTGCAGGGTCCTGCACTTAGGACGGAAGAACCTAATGCACAGCTACAGACTAGGGACCGAATGGCTAGGCAGCAGTTCTGCGGAAAAGGACCTAGGGGTGACAGTGGACGAGAAGCTGGATATGAGTCAACAGTGTGCCCTTGTTGCCAAGAAGGCCAATGGCATTTTGGGATGTATAAGTAGGGGCATAGCGCGCAGATCGAGGGACGTGATCGTCCCCCTCTATTCGACATTGGTGAGACCTCATCTGGAGTACTGTGTCCAGTTTTGGGCCCCACACTACAAGAAGGATGTGGATAAATTGGAGAGAGTCCAGCGAAGGGCAACAAAAATGATTAGGGGTCTGGAACACATGACTTATGAGGAGAGGCTGAGGGAACTGGGATTGTTTAGTCTGCAGAAGAGAAGAATGAGGGGGGATTTGACAGCTGCTTTCAACTACCTGAGAGGTGGTTCCAGAGAGGATGGTTCTAGACTATTCTCAGTGGTAGAAGAGGACAGGACAAGGAGTAATGGTCTCAAGTTGCAGTGGGGGAGGTTTATGTTGGATATTAGGAAAAACTTTTTTACTAGGAGGGAGGTGAAACACTGGAATGCGTTACCTAGGGAGGTGGTAGAATCTCCTTCCTTAGAAGTTTTTAAGGTCAGGCTTGACAAAGCCGTGGCTGGGATGATTTAATTGGGGATTGGTCCTGCTTTGAGCAGGGGGTTGGACTAGATGACCTCCAGAGGTCCCTTCCAACCCTGATATTCTATGATTCTATGATTCTATGAAAATAAGGAAACTTTTCTGTGTTTGTTTCATTTATATTAAGATGACTAAAAGCAGCATTTTTCTTCTGCATAGTAACGTTTCAAAGCTGTAGTTAGTCAATGTTCAGCTGTAAACTTTTGAAAGATGTTTTGTTCAGAGTTACAAACATTTCTGAGTTACAAACAACCTCCATGCCCAAAGCGTTTGTAACTCTGAGGTTCTACTGTACTTTGACCATTTTTTTAATTAGACTTAACTATTCTGATTTATAAACTGTATTTAAGTTAGCTCCAATTTTCTCAGAATGGTTACTTTATTATGAATAGAAACAGTTTGGCAGAAAGTCTGGTTTTGGACCCAGGAAGATTTGAAGCCATTCTTGCTGTGTTCAGATTCTTTGCCACTAGGTGGGGATATTTTCAATCTATTTTTTTAATGTTTGCAACTATCTCAGAGGCATAGGCTGAAGTGTGAATGGTTTTTGAGAGGTTAATGCATTTTTCTGGACAGACCAAAAAAGTTCTGGAAACTCTCCTATGATTGTGCTGCTGTCCAGTGGAGCCCTGGATTATCAGGTCATTGCATTGCCACATACCTGTCAAGCAAACAAAGATATGTTAGAGAATTATGCCTGGTGCAAAATATGCTTTATTATGATCAGAAGTTTGAGCTATTTGAGGGAGAAATGTTGTTTTTGTAAATACACTTTGAGTAAAATTTGACACTTGCAATTATGAAGCCTGACCCATGATATTCATGAGATGTTCTTTTATCTATTTTTCTGCACTTCCTCATGAAACAGAAGTACTTTTCAGCACTGTAACAACTGAGTGATTGTGGAGGATATCAGTCTTGAGTGATATATAAATAAATCATACAGTATGTATGTACATATCTTCACCACCTCCCAGAGCTGCAGCGCAATGTTCCTGGGCACGACACCATCATCTCTGAGTCCTCATCTACACTTAAAATTTAGGTCAAAATAGTTATGTCAGTCAGGGTTGTGAAAAATCCACGCCCCTGACCAACATAGCTATGCTGATTTAATCCCCAATGTGGATGCAGCCATGGCTATGGAAGAATGCTTTTCTGATTACATAGTTACCATCATTTGGGGAGGTAGTGTTCCTACACCAATGAAAAAACTCCTTCCAGTCGGTGTAGGCTGCATCCACACTACAGGATTATGCCAGCTATGCCAATATAGTCCCCTTCGTGTAGACATGTCCTTGGGAAATTAGTAAAGAATACAGCAACGTATCTCTTCAGCAACACAAACTGCTGCAAGCACCTGAAACCCGTCCGCTGCTCTCTCCAATGATTTCCCATAGAATATCAAGTAAAATTTAAGATCTGTGTCTTAATCTACAGGCCACTCCCATGGAGTTTATCTTCAAGATGCTGAATGGATTTTTAAAAGATAACCAGAAGTTTCTGGATGTGGATCCTGGTTAACAACTCCTTTCCTTGGGGACAATGGAGCTCTCCACAATGAAGGTAAAGCTCATCTTTGCAAAAGACAGCTTTCTTGAGGGGTGGGCCAACAAACCCCCACCAGATCTAAAATTGGCCTCAAAGCTCACTGCTTCCATTCCAATTGCAAGGCACACTCTTTTAACCCCTCTTTCAATAATAAACACATGTGGCACATCAGACATAACATAAATAAAAACATCATTAAAAAAATACCCTCACAGGATATTCCATTTGAATACAAAAAGATTCTCATGTGACAAATGCTAGTCATGTCACTTAAAACATTTCTGGAAGCTGCTCCGATACTACAGTAACAAGTGTGATATAAGAATGAGAATGGAAGACATTGTTGCGAACATTTATGATTTTATTGCAAATCTCACATTACTTCTGGTTCCTCTTAAAGCTCCAGCACCTGAAGTCAAGTGATTAGGGAAGAATCTCAACTTTCATTTAAAAGAAGATTGTAACCTTCATTGTTCTGGAGGAAAGCTTGAAAACATGACCAGAGTGTACTCTAATGGCTGAAAAACCAGAAAGCAAACAAAAAGAACCTCAAACTTTTTGTTTTTTTTAAATCATGATATTTTAAGCCAATGTAATGATATTTTGGACCCTGAATCATTATTTTTGAACATTTTGAGACTGGCAATACCAGGGAGAGTAAATGCTGATAGTTTTTTCTTTTTGTTTTAAAAGCAGCTCCTTTATTTTCAATTAGTAACTTCTCTTGATGGGCCTAAAATATTGGGCCCATAGAGTAGTTGAATGCACATGTCACAAGGTGCTCTACTCACCAATGGAGAACCTCCTTCTGGCTGCCTCCGGGGATTAGCTCTGCCAGGCCAACACTCCTTCCTGTGGTTGCACTCTGTGACTGTCAATCTCAGTCTCTGCTCCTGCTTTGTGGCATCGCCCTCTGACCAGATCACTCTGATTTTCCCCTTCCAGGGGAAATCACGTGCATCCAAATCTCTCCAGACCCACTGTCCCCAACAGTGACTGGAGGGTTGACCTGACGACGGTGGTCAGCAAAGTACTTTCTTGGCAGTGTCCAACTGGGATTTCAGTTCCTCCTGGAAAATGGTGGAGGTGTTTAACAGGCCAGATGTCATGGTGACATGGGAAATCAGTGGTAGGGATGGAGGGACCTGGGAGTGAAAGCTGTGGCTAGAAAAGAAAGGGCTCTGGTGGGTAGATTTGTGGTCAGAGTTGTTATAAGCAAATTCTGCAAAGGGTAAAAGATGGACCCAGTCATCCTGGTGATAATTAATAAAACAATGCTGTTACTGCTACAAAATTAGATTCACTTGTTCTGACTATCCATCTTTTGGGGGCTGATATTCTGTGGAGAAGCACAAGTCAATATCAAAGAGGCAGAATAACTCTTGCCAGAAATGGGAGGTGAACTGTGATCCATGGTCTGATATGATATTGGAGGGTAATCCATGGAGCTTGAAGACATGACATAAGTATAAACAGGCTGTCATTTCCGTGGTGGGTATCTTCCAACAGAGCACAAAGTGGGACATCTTAGACAGGAGATCCATGGCTACTAGTATGGCTATGTGGCCCTGGGAATTGGAGACATCTACAAGGAAGCCCATTGATAAGGACTCCCAACATCGGGATTGAGTTGGTAGCAGGACCAAGGTGCCCAGAAGTTTAGTGTGGGGGACCTTCCTCTGGCAACATACCTTCCAAGAGTCAGTGCAGCACTTAATAGAGGCATGTAGTCTTGGTCATTAGAAATGCTGCAAAATCAGTTTTATTGACTTCCACTGCCTGAATGGCTAGCCAAGGGCGAGTGATAGCACAATCAGAGAATTGCAAGGTCAGGCGGACCTTCTGGGACACAAACACTGTCTCCGAAACTCCATTTTTAACACAGAAATTTGGGTGAAACACTGAACAACATCCATTGCAACAACAACTGCAAATGTGTCATTAGGTTGCGAGGATCTCATGAGACCCAGGAGGTCAGTGTTCACCAGCACAAGATATTGGAGGGCTCTGATGGTCTTTGCCCTCTGTCAAGGTACTCCCCTTTGTGAGAGAGTATGTTAGGCTTGCCATTGTGGCCCCCAAACTGAAAGCGTAGAGTAAATTCAAAACAGGAGAAAACCAGGGACCACTGGATCTGGTATCTCCTGATGCTGACACAGTACAGAGCAGGGAAGACTCCTTCTCAAGGGCTGGCTCAGTCTCCACAATGCTGGGAGACATTAAACATGTCTAAACATGGTTAAACATTGCAGCTGGCAGAATCCGGAACTGTATATCCCATGTTGCCCAGGAAATGCTCAGGTCATGGAGAGAGAACCAAGGGCGGCATCTACACTAGGAGAGTTTACTGATGTAACTATCTCTTTATAGCTATGTTGGCAAACCTTTTAGAGTGTAGACTGGACTTTTAGTAAACAAGGCAATTTGTTAATTGTAGCTGATGGATTTGTGTGGCTTTTCGATTTAGTTTATAATTCACAAAAATGACATTTAGGGAACCTAAATTGAAAGATTTATTTATTATAAATGAGATATACTGAAGTTTACAATATATAACAAATGATCTAAACTAAAATCTTGTGAAATGTTAATTACCAAGAAAGAGCAAGACATCAGATTCTCAGTATTAAAGTATCATATAATATCTTAAATCAATGAAGAAAAATGAGGCCATTATAGAAGACTGCTCCCACTTTAGTTAAGGAAATATAACAATCCCCATACAAACTCCTTTTTTCCATAACTTTCACTTTAGGGGCTGGAAATTTCCAGCCCAAAGCTGACTTTTTTTTAAGTTTGAGAAAAAATGTTTCAGTCACTTTTGATTCAGAGGAGAGTGAAAAAAAATACACATTCTCCATTAAAAAAAAAACCCAAACCCTCTGTCCTTCTTCTGAACAGCTCTGTAACTGGATTGATCAGGAGAAGAGAGTTGAAATTTGGCAGGGAAATAGCTGCACTAAAGAGAAATGCTTTTGGGCATTCTGGCAAGAATTGTCTTTTCTTACACAGAGTTATCATCTTTTGAAAAATCACCTGTTTGTACGTGCAATATGTATTTCACTAAACTTGAGCTAAAGGAGGTTAAATAGACACCAGCTAAAGAAGGTTAAATAGACAGCACATGCTTCCCTCAACCACTGCACATTCAGTAAGGTGCAGATGGGGGCTGAGATAAGGATCCTGTGGACCTGAGCAGATTCAATGGGACTGATCATGTACATAAAATTTAGCATTTATGTTGTACAATCAGTGCCACAAACAGTTACAATGAAAAATAAACTTTTCTTGTAATAGCTTTCAATCCCTTTGCTTACTATTTTTGTGGGAATTTTTTCTTTCAATTCCTGAACATGAATGGCAATATCAAGGTAGTTCTGATAACCAACACAGCAGAGTCTCCATGTGTAATTCGCATGCATGATGTAACAGTAACTGACAATTATTATTTCAGTGACAGAGTAATTAGTAATATATAACCAGTTTTTCTGAATCTAGTAATTAGTCACTGGTTGTAGACTGAATTTGCAAAAGTTTCTTTAATTAGGCTGGAAATGCTATTGCTGAGTAAAATACATGATATAAACTTGAAGTCATTGGACTTAGGCATGTGCTTAAGTGTTTTGCTAAATCAGGACTTTAAAGTTTAAAACTTAAACTAAGATCATCAATACTTTCTCTTGTTTATGGCTGTTGAAATATATAAGCCATTACATATACTGTAGTACATAGAAATCAATAGAATTAAAATTTTGCCCATTATATTTTTATTCTAACATAAGAGGAAAAGCCATTTATTGGTAGTTCGTAGTGAAAAGTATCCAAGAGATTGCAACTTAAATCTATATGAAGTATTATAAACATAGATTTTATAAAGGCAAGTTATGTAGTTCAGTAATCCATGCTGGTATACGCCAAAACCCACTGAAATCAACTGGAGTCTTTGGGATTTGGATTATGAGGCTGAAAAAACATATGACATAATTCCTACTATGAGAAAGAACACCAAGTCTATCATGAATATTTTCACAATTTGCTTTAATGACTTTCCACATGACACTTGCACAGTTTTCATCCCACCTGGAAACTTGATTATGGGAATGTTGGCTGCTTTCTGGTCACTCAACATATTAAACTGGTTGCCTTCTGTCTCCAGACACCACCACCCATGAAATGAGTGCACTCTGAGTTTCACATTTGCCTCTGGAAAAAAACATGAGGGACACAGCCTCCTCCCGCTGTGTTCATGGTGAAAGGACAGGAGGAGTACCTCATAAGGCAAATCCTCAATTCCGAGATCCTTTGGGGAAAGCTCCTATGCCTTCTTGACTGGGAAGGGTACAGCCTGGAGGAACGCTCCTAGGAACCAGCTAGTAATATCCACACTCTCTACCTGCTCTGTGAGTTCCATTAATCCCATCCTGACGAGTCTGGCCCAAAGACGTCTGGGAGGCAGGTAATGTGAGGTAAACCCTCAGCAAGTGTGTGCGATGGGTCATCCCTTATCCATCATCCATGAGCAAGGACTGGGTCAGATGACCTCCAGGAACAGCTATTTAATCCCTCAGGAAGAACAGCAAGACACTCTGCAATGTCACTACTCGGCTGGGAATTCTCCCTCTGCACACTGCCCAAGCATCTAGCCTGCTCTTGTTCCTGCCTCACGCATCCAGCCTGCTCCATTCCCCTGGCACAGGCTTCTGGCTGCTCTTGCCAGCTGCTCTCGCACTGGCACCCACCTGCCCCTGCCCAGGTCGGCTCCGCACCGCCACGGTGAATTGCCCAGTGACCCCCCCAACATCATCTATCCCAGACAAACCCAACGAGGGTACAAAGTGAATTCTAATGATAAGAAATTCAAACAAAAGTGCTTTTACAATGTTGAAAAGTAGCTTCTAAGAATTTCTTCTCTTATTGCTACAAACAGAAATTCAGGGATCCTGGTTACCTTGTCAGGGACATCATAAGATTTCATGTAGCACTTCTCTCGTGGAATGCTTTCTCATGCTTACATTATTTTATTAATTCCTCAGTACTTGGCCTAATGCAAAGCTGCCTGTTCATTTGTGTAAAGGAACAGAACAAAAACAGTGTTCCTGCTCAACACTGCAAATTGCATGAATTTCCATAGCAGATACTGTGATTTGTGTGCAACATTCTTCTGCATAATTCTTGGAGAGAAAGTGAAGTGAGATGCTTGGACACCCATTGCCCCCAGGGGGCTTCCTGGGTGGCGGGGGGGGGGGGGTTGGTGTTGGATGCTGGAATGAGGAGAAAAAGCAGTGCTGGTTCTTCCCTCTCCCCCACTTGCCATCACTCAAAATATCCATTTATCTGAACCCTCATGCTGAAACACTTGCTCCCTCCTAACTATCTGCAACACATCCCTTTGCCTCCATGGCTCACTGCAACAGCTCCCCTCCCATACCAGTTCCCTGTTACATTCTGACTCCTTGTAAACCCCTCTTCTTTTCTGGCTTCCCACAACAATCTACAACCATACAAGTCTACCCTGACTCCCTCCCACAGCCTTCTTTCTTTATATGTGGCAGCCGGGTTGCCCCAGCAACACTTGCAAAACATTGTTAGGAGCTTAAATGGAAAAATAATTTGTCCATCTGATTATGCTCAGGTGAATAACATCCATTTAGACCCAAGAAAGTAAATCACATTTTCTCTACAGCTCCTTCACATGGTGATCCTTCCTCAATTTCCTTTCTCTACTTTCTGCATTTCCACTGTTCCTTCATGGAGTGCATCTGCTTTGCACTGCTATGATGTGTCAGATGCATCACAGGGAAAACCTAGACATCCCAGAAAGCCAGATAAAAGATCCTTTCTGTATTCTGCAGAGAGGGATAGAGTATTTGAAATGGGCAACATTTTCTAAATTTTCTTGTGTGTCTTATTACAGATGTTCTTTCCATTTCCTGACAGAATATTATATAACATCACGAGGTAAAGTTTTAATTCATATAATTTGTCTTGCTAAACACAATATGTTACTTCACACTTGAGTAATTCTGATAAAAGTCAGAAAGTACTTAGTGCTTACCAAATCTTCCTCATTGCACTGATAACAGGCAGCTGAAAGATGAAGTAGACATGGGATATTTTTTAGGCCGATTGACTATATGATGCCTAGCAGTTTTTGTCTTCCTATGTTATGAAAATGTCTCTGCTTTTGGTTATGGTCATTCTTTGCTAGAAGTATAACTGAAACACATGGAATTCATTGCTTCCATAAACTGCCATATCCAGCCATACTATAACACCCTACTTCAATCTAGAGTTGTGATGTGGAGTGACAGGTGAACTAATAGAAGTCTGTATGTGTTGTAGCATGAGTGTCCTGAAATTGAGCAAGGCATCTGGAAATTGACATATGACTAACTTAAGAAGTGCGTGAGTAACTTGCCACTGTCTTGGAAAAGTCTGTATCTACCAAAATGGTGCACACATTATTTTGTGCAAGACGGGATGGAAATAGCTTTGCCTTTTTTCTATTCTAAAGCTGCTCTGTCAGTAAATCATAAAGGTCTAAGGCTCTTTTCTGCAAATGGAAATTTTGGATGCAATAACACCTCTGTTTTCCCAGTTCCTGCATCTGTAGTTAATGCAGAACATGTCTGTCTCTTACTCCTGTAGCCTTCCTCCTTCTGAGCATGAGGAAAAAGCGAGGATAAATATATACCGAAGACAAGGTGACTGTCTGATATGTCCTGTCATAACAAACATTAATGTCAGCATATAGCCTTATGGATATTTATAGACCACATCCTGGCTCCCGCTGGGCCAGCTTTGCAAAGGTGAACCAGAGCGAAGTGGCTGTGTGTTGAGCAGATCTGGCTGCTGAAGATTCCCCCAGCATGAGAAATCTCTGGGTGGTATAGGGCCAGTGTGGTAGCTTCTATGCTACTCTGACTCTTGTGTGATGGAGCATCTGCCCCACACTGGGCTCTAAGGGGTCAATAGAGCCTTTGGGAGGCTACGCAGGAGGCAGCCAATCAGGGCCGGGCTGGCTCATATAAGAAGGGCTGCAGAGCAGTCACTCCCCAGAGCTTGAGATGGGAGGATGGGCTGCCTTGCAGGCTGAAGGCAGCAAGCACCCTGGACAGAGAGCAGTGTTGCAGGCGGAGATCAGGGAAGCTAAAGGCAGCTCCTGGTTGAGAATTTGAAAGTGGAAGGCAACTTGGGTGAAAGTGATCATGAAATGGTAGAGTTCATGATTCTAAGGAATGGTAGGAGGAAGAACAGCACAATAAAGATAATGGATTTCAGGAAAGCAGACTTTAGCAAACTCAGGGAGTTGATAGGTAAAATCCCATGGGAAGCAAGTCTAAGGAGAAAAACAATTGAAGACAGTAGGCAGTTTTTCAAAGAGACATTATTAAGGGCACAAGAGCAAACTATCCCACTGCACAGGAAAGTTAGGAAGTATGGTAAGAGACCTCCCTGGCTTAACCAGGAGATCTTCAATGATCTAAAACTCAAAAAAGAGTCCTACAGAAAGTGGAAACTTGGTCAAATTACAAACGAAGAATATAGACAAATAACACAAGTATGTAGTGACAAAATTAGAAAAGTCAAGGCACAAAACGATATCAAACTAGCTAGGGACATAAAAGGAAACAAGAAAACATTCTACAAATATATTAGAAGCAAGAGGAAGACCAAGGACAGAGTAGGCCCGTTACTTAATGAGGGGGGGAAAGACAATAATAGAAAATGTGGAAATGTCAGTGGTGCTTAATGACTTCTTTGTTTCGGTTTTCACCAAGAAGGTTGGTGGCAATTGGACGTCTAATATAGTGAATGCCAGTGAAAATGAGGTAGGATTGGAGTCTAAAATAGGGAAAGAACAAGTCAAAAAGTACTTAGACAAGATAGATGTCTTCAAATCATCAAGGCCTGACTAAATGCATCCTAGAATACTCAAGGAGCTGACTGAGGAGATATCTGAGCCATTAGCAATTATCTTTGAAAAGTCATGGAAGACAGAAGACATTACAGAAGACTGGAAAAGGGCAAATATAGCACCCATCTATAAAAAGGGAAATAAGGACAACCCGGGAAATTACAGACCAGTCAGCTTAACTTCTGTAGCCAGAAGATAATGGAGCAAATAATTAAGCAATCAATTTGCAAACACCTAGAAGATAATAAGGTGATAAATAACAGTGAGAATGGATTTGTCAAGAACAAATCATGTCAAACCAACCTGATAGCTTACTTTGACAGGGTAACAAGTCTTGTGGATAGGGGAGAAGTGGTAGACATGGTATATCTTGACTTTAGTAAGGCTTTTGATACTGCCTCACATAACCTTCTCATAAACAAACTAGGGAAATACAACCTAGATGGAGCTACTGTAAGATGAGTGCATAACTGGTTGGAAAGTCATTCCCAGAGCGTAGTTATCAGTGATTTAGTCATGCTGGAAGGGGTCCCGCAGGGATCAGTTCTGGGTCTGGTTCTGTTCAAAATCTTCATCACTGATTTAGATAATGGCATAGAGAGTATACTTATAAAGTTTGCGGATGATACCAAGCTGGGAGGAGTTACAATTGCTTTCGAGGGTAGGATTAAAGTTCAAAATGATCTGGACAAACTGGAAAAATGGTCTAAAGTAAATAGGATGAAATTCAATAAGGACAAATGCAAAGTACTCCACTTAGGAAGGAACAATCATACAAAATGGGAAATGACTGCCTAGGAAGGAGTACCATGGAAAGGGATCTGGTGGTCAGAGTGGATCACAAACAAAATATGAGTCAACAGTGTAATTCTGTTGCAAAAAAAGAAAACATCATTCTGGAATATATTAGCAGGAGTATTGTAAACAAGACACTAGAAGTAATTCTTCCGCTCTACTCCATACTGATTAGGCCTCAACTGGAGTCTTGTGTCCAGTTCTGGGCACCACATTCCAGGAAAGATGTGGACAAAGTGAAGAAAGTCCAGAGAAGATTGAAAAAAACAGGTTTGTTTAGTCTGGAGAAGAGAAGACTGAGAGGGGACATAATAACCGTTTTCAAGTACATAAAAGGTTGTTACAAGGAGGAGGGAGAAAAATTGTTCTTCTTAACCTCTGAGGATAGGACAAGAAGCAATGGGCTTAAATTGCAGCAAGGGCAGTTTATGTTGGACATTAGGAAAAACTTCCTAACTGTCAGGGTGGTTACTGCTGGCGGTGGCACTGCCTTCAGACTGGGGCAACGGGAAAGGGGCAGCTGACCTCTCGAGGTCCCTTCCAGTCCTATGGTTCTATGATCTGCAGGCTGATGCCCTGAGGCAAGGGCAAAGAGGGTGCTGGGGTTGTGGGGAAGTAGCCCAGGGAAATCTACAGTGGAGTCAGAAGGGACGCAGCAAATGGTGGCCATCTACAGGGTCCCTCAACCTGGAGTAGTAGGTGGGCCTGGGTCCCTCACCCACCTCTCGCCACCAAGAAAGTGGCCAGACATTGGGCTGCAGTTGCCACTGAGGGAAGTGGCTGGACCATTGGACTACGGTACATTCCCCCAGAAGTGGGGAGCATAGAATGTGGCACAGCTGGAGGGCTGTGTCATGAAGAGGATGCTGCGGTCCTGGCAGTGACGTGGGTCCCTGGAGCAGAAGTGACGGTGGGCGAGACACCACCAGAAGCGGGCACAGAGCTAATTCCCAAGACAGTCAGCAGAGTGGCCTAGCCAGGTGGAGA
This sequence comes from Eretmochelys imbricata, assembly GCF_965152235.1. Classification (NCBI taxonomy): domain Eukaryota; kingdom Metazoa; phylum Chordata; order Testudines; family Cheloniidae; genus Eretmochelys; species Eretmochelys imbricata. Next base: position 99,129,701 of record NC_135572.1, read on the forward strand.
AAACAGGGAGAGTGGAGATAAAAAAAGGCCGCCCCCTGCCCTGCCACCGCAATGCCGCCGAAGACCGGAGTGAGTGAAGGACCCGATGCCAAAGTGTTACTGAAGACCCGGAGCAGAGCCTGACCTGACGCCCAAGACCCGGAGCGCCGCCGGGTGAGTAAAAATATAAAAGGCGCCAAAGAATTAAAAAGGCGCCACTTCTGCTCGGTGGGCTAGAATGTTTCTATGCCCTGGCTATTTCTAGGTGCTGGATTGACTCCTTTGGGGAACCAGGCACAATTTAGAATAGCCCTGAACATGTACAGTATCTAGTTATAAGTAATAACAGAGAGGATTGATGAAAAATTAATGCAAAGCCATACCATGCCACCCATTCTTCTGCACTGCTGCCTTCAGGGGTGGGCATCCGGAGAGTGGCGTCTGCTGGTGAGGGCCCAGCTCTGAAGGCAGCAGCACAGAAGTAGAGATGGGAATACCCTACCAGGCCAGCCTTACTTCTGTCTTGCTGCTGGTGGTGGCGCTGCCTTCAGAGCTGGGCTCCTGGCCAGCAGCTGCCCCTTTCCCGTTGCCCCAATCTGAAGGCAGCGCCACCGCCAGAAGTAGCTCAGAAGTAAAGGTGACAGTACCACAACCTCCCTACAGTAACCTTGTGACCCCCCCAAGAGCCCCTTTGGGTCCGCACCCCTCCAACTGCAACACCGTGAAATTTCAGATTTAAACTTTACTATTTTCTAAATTCTATCACCAAAATGGAGCGTGAATTTGGTAGGCCCTACCTATAAAGTATTGAATCTAAATAATACTGTAAATCAAATCCCCTCCTGCTTCTTTGGTAAAACTCTTGTATGTCAAGATTTCAGCTTGGAGTGAATCTCTATTTCTAAAACTCTAAGACAGGAGTCCATGAGGAGAAGGTTGATACAACCTTAACCACTGTGTTATGATCAGCATTGTAGTAACAGAGAACATCAATAAAATACCAACCTACTATATAATTAGCCTATTAATTGGAACGTTATTTATGGAGAGCGTTACTTGCACAGCATGCACCTACTTCCTGAAATGCTCACAGCACTCACTACCCAGCAGGCTACCAACATAAAAGTTCAGTTAAAGAAATAGCAGAATGGCCATATAAATGCCTCTAAATAAACTGAGTCCTCTTGGCAGAAAGAGAAGAGTCAGAGCCTCCATTTTCACGAGAGGTGACCCTGACAGGTTTGCTAAGCCTGCAGATAGTGCTATACTCTTGCATTTGGTGGTGAGTGACTTTAATTTTTTAAAAGAACAGAAAACATCAATGAGTATTTCTTCAATTATATTAATACCTCACCATAAAAAAGTTAATTATATCGTGGTGCCACCTAGAAAAAGGAGGGAGGAAAAGGAGAAGTCTTGTGAATGTGTCAGGCACACATTTAATGGTTAATTTAACCTATTTTGTACGTATTCTAAATACTTAATATTGTGGATGATGGTTGTTTCCAAAAATCTGTTTGATGGAAGGTATCCAAATATCATCAAAAAGAACTGCCACAAGAATGTCACATTCACATATGTTGTTAAGCTAGACAACAATGTCAACCTCTCAACAAGAGTTTCACCCTTCCAGTGTCCTAATAAAATCCTTTCAGCAGCTAGAAGTGAAAATATGTCCCTGGGCGTGAGCAGAGCCTAGTTGAGGGCTCTGTGCAGACTAAGCATCTTGTACAATCACTGCCTACACTTGCAGAGTATTATGATTGTTGGGATTAACTCCAAAATTACATTTAATGTTTACAGAGCGGAGGGCAGCTAATTATTTTATTTTTAATTGACTTAGCTTTTTACAACTTCAGCACAAAGTTCACAAATGGCTGCATGATTACTGAACATGTACATGCTACTCTTGCACCTCAAACAGGTGTCTGAATATCTCATCTACTGCTGTTCCATCTGCAGAAGAGACTAGTGCATCTCTATGTTATATCTAAAATTACTGCAGCATTAGACTGGCCTCTTTTATCACCAAGTAATTGTCCCTCCTGTGTTTGGGCTATTGAACCACTGTGAATTTTTTACCTATTTCTCATTTCTAATAGGTCTTAAAGTGTCGTAAAAGACTTCTGTTAATGTGAATAATGTGAATAAGTGATATACAGAAAAAAAGCTTGGTGTAACTTGAGTCTGAAAGCCTATAGTCAAATGATTTTCTCCTTAGAAATTTCTGCATTGTGATCATTAATTGAAAATACTATCCCAAGCTCTTTGAAACAGCTTTTGCCCCATCCCCTGAAATATAGTTATACATTAGTGCCTAACAATTAGCCCAATGGTTCTCAGCCTAATTCCACACAGGACCCAAAAACAGATGGGATTTCTTGATACAATGCAAAATCCTACAATTTTTGTGGTCACAAAGTTGCTACTGATTTGTCAACATCCAGTACCTCATTTCCCACTTCCATTTCCAAATACATCTCTTTGAGTAGTTCTGCAACTGAGTCTCTAGTCAGTTGACTCTGCATTCTGAGAATTAGCAGAATGACTCACAATTATTGTATTAAAATTAGAATTCAATCAAAATTAGGTCTCAAAATACTATTTGTGTCAGGTGGTGATGATGAAGAATCCCAGGAAAAGTAACTTTCCCTAACACTGATCACAAAACTTCATTCCAAATAAGGAAATGCATGAAAGGGCTCTTTACTCATCTCTTGGGTGCCCTGAATCCTGTTAGGAGCATAAGTAGAATAAATAAGAGGAAACCTGACAGAAGAATATCAAGTGATAAATTGTATAGAGAAGGATCCTATTTATGCTTTCTCATAAAAGAAGAACATATGGTCTTGAAGCAGGAATTACTTGGAGAATTTCTATGGCCTGTGCTGTCCAGGAAGTCAAACTAGATTCCTTCTGACCTTATAGTCTATGAACAAGGTAACATTCCATGAATATAAGAAGCAACACATTTAAAACTGATAAGAAATATTATTCTTTTCACAGCACATAAGTAAGTTGTGGAGCCCGTTGCCACAAGACATTAAGTCCAAGAATTGAGTAGGATTCAAAAGGATAAAATATACATACGGATTTTGGCCCTGATTCTGCAAGGTACTTAAGAACATGCATGACTTGAACTACATGAGTATTCCCTCCGAAGTCAGTTCCAGAGCTGTGCATATACTTGAATCCCTGGATAAATCAGAGCAAATGGGATTATCCAGAGTTAGATTAGATAAAACAAATAAAGGATATGAACCTCCCTGCTTCAGAGCAATCACTAACTGATGAAGATTAAGAAAAACTTCCTCTATGGACAGGTCATTCATAATTGTCTATTATTGGGATTTTTCCTCATCCCTCAATTATAGGAAGATGGCTATTTGGGTTGATTTTATTTGGGTTATTGTTGGAAAACTGTCAAACAAATCCAGTAAGAGGGGAAAAAATTGTACTTATGAAATACAGATTTTCATTAAATTGCTTCTTTCTTACATGGCTAACCGCTTTGTATCAGCCAAATAAAAATTTGTGTATTCTCTACTGATAATATCAGTCACAAGTCTGAAATCTAGGGCTAAAAATAGTAAATCAGGTAAGCATGCATCAGTTACAGTGGTTTCCAAACAATTCTTCACTCACTTTGTCATACAGAGCCACAGAAACTGATAAGCACAGACTGCATGGGCATAGGCAGCTGAGGACTTAGAAGGGCTTTAGCATGCCCTTCCCCCTCCCCAAATATAGGGATTGCATTAATAAATAAAGAAAACAGTGAGTTTGGAACTGAAGCTGTTTTTTTCACTTTACTAAAATTGGGCAAGTCTAGTCATGGGACAAAACTACCCAGTAAAGCAGTTCTTTTTTAAACAAGAGTAAAAAGAACAACTTACAAATCAGAAAAAGTTCCAAACAATGATCTTCACCCAGGGTTTCTTGAAATTAATTCTTCTGTAAATTGTTAGTCATTGGTTTTGTCCCTGTGTTCATGTAAAATCACACCCCAGTTGAGCCTCGATTGTCCCATTGTTGATTGAAGCCATGTTTAAATATGGTATAGAGAAATGAAATTACACTCCACTTACAGCACTTACACTTACAGCATTAGTTGCCGGTTCCCCCAAAATCATTTTTATCAACTTCATCACTTTGGAAAACAGCTGGTGTTCAGTTTGGCTGAGTGAACAGAGATATTTTTGAATGAACTTCAATGATCTTTCTGTAAGCTGACAGATGGCTTGCAACAGATGAAGCTGAGTAATCAGTCAATCATGGTTGAAATCTGAACTGTACACCTGAAGCATGTTTTGAACCGGTGTTTCTGTTACATGAGGACTATTTGGGAGTTTCAAGATGTTGAGTAATTTTATAGCCTCTCTGTTCAAATCTCTATTGAATACTGGACATTGTAAAATCAGCAACTGTATAAATAAGAACATATAAATCTTTGCAGAATTTGGGTAGATGGTTTCTCCTGTCCCTAGTTGCAGTTTCTTGGGAACTCCAGCATTCTGACTATCTCCAACTTTTCTGGTGGATTTGCTCCCAGAATAAGTTGTAGCTTTCATCATATTGGATGGGTTGAAGTGAATTAAGTGTCATTTAGGCCTTCTGTTGCTGAAAAGTCTGACCCCTTGCAGAGTTTTAGACAGATTGTGTACCATGTTTAGGACTTTTTCAACCGAGTTCAATACCAAAGAGGAAATTAAATATTTCCATCTGAGCTGCTGTGCCACCAATTTGAGCTCTCATTTCAGGATCTTTTGTTGAATCCTTTGTAACCCCCCAAATTCCACACAGTGCAATGTGCGTTCTCAGAAGTAGAAGCCAATGCTTCTGCATGGAGAGTTTATCTTATTGGACAAAAGACATGGATGCCTGGTAATGTACTTTACACTTCATATTCTTTTTCTGAAATATTGCATCTCATTTGGGTGACTTTTTAAACAAAATCTGACTTTTGTAAACAGTTTCAAGCGTATCCAGGGGGCTAGTATTATTTTTAATAGCATCCTGGCATACCACATTGAAGGCATGCCCATAGCAGTGAGTGTTAGAGCTGTCCAGAAAACAAGAATTCCATTTTGCTGAGGAAAAAAATGAGGTTTTGCATCAGAACATAACCTAGACCTTTTCTTTTTTCAAAAATAATAGGAAACAGAGGGACTCACCTGCCCCTGAATAGTCAAGGCACTCATCTGGGATAAGGTTCTGGTCCCATTCCTGCCAGGGTTTCCCACATCCCACTGGGCTTTTGACTATTTTGCAGTGGGTTTTGATCAAAAATTGCATCCTGAACCTCAGAAAGCTTCCCAACAAAATTTTAATTGAAACTGATATAGTTCCACAAAAGGTTTATTTGGATGAATCGGCATTTTCCCCACAAAAAATGTTTTTTTAAAAAACTTCCTGACTGACTGTAATGATTATGCATAAGGCTAAGATTTTGTCATGGATATTTTTAGTAAAAGTCACAGACAGGTCATGGGCAATAAAGAAAAATTCATGGAAGCCCATGACCTGTCCCTGCTTTTTACTAAAAATACCCATGACACAATGGGGAGCCTGGGCAGGTGCGGGCGGCCTGGGAGCTCCCGGGGCCCCCACCACCCTTGGGGGCTCGGAGCTCCAGGGTCCCCCTCGGCTGGTGGCCGGGAGCTCTGGCCGTCCCCCCGGCTGTCCGCAGCGGCTGAAAGCTCCAGGGGTACCCCGCAGCTCCCTGTCTCCACAGGTGGCAGGGGACCCTGCAGCTCCCAGCCAGCACTGGCTGAAGTCATGGAGGTCTTTGGAAGTCATGGATTCTGTGACTTCCATGACCAAATTGCAGCCTTAATTATGCATAGCTTCTGGTTCCTCCTATTGCAATCTTGTTGATGCAGCTACTACTAAGCCTGCTGTAGTAGAGACACCATCATAAAATTGTCTGTGACAGTTTTTGACTCTGAGATTTAGGTGCAATAGAATACATTTGATTGCTGATACAACTTCCTCCGCTGATGTAAAGGCTATATTGTACAATACAATGCACTCTTCATGAACATTCATGTTCTCATCCACATTTCACAGGCAAAAAAATACTTGCTCTTTGTTGGAGAAGTCTGTTGTTTCATCTACCCTTACTGAATACCACTTTCCAGAAATTTTCTCAGAAATATCCCTCACAATTTTAAGAGCCATGATTTCCATTATTTCATTTTGAATAGCTTGACTTTTGAATTTGTCTTCACTCTTTTTCAGCCATTTTGAAATATCAAAGTCATGTTCTGCCTGTAAACAAAATAGCTGAATAAAGCTACAGTCAAGCTCTCCATATAGGGACATGTTATCCCCATGTTCGGTATAATGGCCTCACAGTGCAAATCCTTATCTGTCAAGATAATGTATTCTATTTACTATTTTCCTTAGGATCTTCTGTTTTTCTTCTCTCTTTTTAGCGTAATGAAAACTTAGCATTTCACCAACATTCTTTGTGGCTTTTGAAGAATATCAACTGCTTTGTTGTGACATGAAGAAGCTTGGTGCCTCTCAAACCTGTCTTAAGCCTTTTTCCAGTTAGAGAATCCAGGGTGTGTGAAAGATTCATCTGTCTACTTATCAAAAGTAGCCTGTGTCTAAAAGCTGTACAATAGTAGAAACAAAATATGCTGTCACTAGATTCAGAATAATGGAGCTGTTGAAAAAATTATCAAGCCAAGCTAAGCACAAAGAACAGCCTTGTTTTCCAAAGTTACTCACAGGGAAAGACTTAAATCATGGGTGATGAGGTGTCTCAGATATGCTAATGATATCAGGCAACTGGCATTTGGAAGGCACCTATCCTATCCTATATAGGTTTTAATACCATGCTCATCACTAGGGCCCTACCAAATTCACAGTCCATTTTGGTCAATTTCATAGTCATAGGATTTTTAAAATCGTAAATTTCATGATTTCAGCTATTTACCCAGGAAGGGAGATGAACTCTGCAGATACACCTCTGAACTCTGGGTCTGCACTGACCAAGGACAGCAACTGTGAGTGGGGTGCAGAGAAGCGTCAGGCATGTGAAAGCAACTTTTGGATTGCTGGACTTAAGAATCTGAGGGGAAAAGGACATAGCTCAACCTACTTGGGGTGGGCCTTTTACACATGGTTTATGTTTATGAACCCTATTTGCAGTGTTTCCCAAAATTAATGCTGAGTTACTTCCCTCCTTTTATTAAAAGTTTCCTTTCTACACTTTCTACTATTGTGCTTGCGAGTGGGGAAGTATTGCCTCTCAGAGGCGCCCAGAGGTGGTGTATAAATTTCCCAGGTTACTGGGTGGGGGCTCGAGCGGTTCTGTATTGTATCAATGGAAAGGAACCCCTAGATATTGAACCCGGCCCTGGTTGCTGCTGGCTCCACCTGGCAGAAGGGTTACATTAGGGGGGCATGCCTTCAGGATGCTGCCTTCAGAGCTGGGTGCCCAGCCAACAGCTGCCACTCTCTGGCCGCCCAGCTCTGAAGGCAGCGCAGAAGTAAGGAGTAAGTAAGCAATACTGCAACCCCCCTAAAATAACCTTGTGGCCCCCCTGCAGCTCCCTTTTGAGTCAGGACCCCCAATTTGAGAAATGCTGGTCTCCCCCGTGAAATCTGTATAATATAAGGTAAAAGCACAAAAAAGACCAGATTTTACAGGGAGAGACCAGATTTCGCGGTCTGTGATGGATTTTTCATGGCCGTGAATTTGGTAGGGCCCTACTCCGCACATGTATCTGAGCACCTTCCCGTAGTGCATTAACCCACATGACTAACATCTGCAAAGTGTTGTTTGTTCTCTTATCCTCTCCCCAGAAGGAGAAGCATGTACAGTTGAGTGTCTTGTTTTGGTGGTTGGTGTTTGTTTGTTTTTTAAATATACCTGTTGCTATGTGTTTATATTAGAAAAGGCAAGGTCAAAACATGTGCCTTACACTTGGAGCAGAAGGTGGTGAAGTTTGTGATGGTCCTTATTTCTTGGGGGAGTTTATTCCATAGTCTTGGATCATCCCCCACCACCACCCAAGAAAGTCTCCTGCACCGATGAGCTTTACACCTAGACGTTAAATGTTGCAACTCTGAATCTAAGTCCCCTTTGTGGATCTGGCTCTTTGTTATTGTACTTCACTCAGTCACTGCTCACTTAGTAAGGCTAGATCTACACACTATGAGCGAGGAGTATGATTCCCCTGTTCATGTGTATATATACTTGTGGTATCTTGATGAGAGCTAGCATGACTATAAACAGTAGTGTAGCCATGCTAGCAGGGGCAGCAGCAGTACAAACCCGCCTGAAAACAGTAGGTACATACTTGGCATGGTTCAGCCACAGCTCCTCTGCCACTGTCTGGGTGAGTGCTGCTTCTCTACTGTTTATAAATACACTATCTCCCATCGAGCAACCAAAAGTATGTGTACATGAGCAGGGGAATCAAGCCCCTAGCTCATAGTGTGGACATAGCTGAAAAATGGCATGGGATTGCAGAATTAAAACACAAACATTTAGCTGGCCTGTTGGTTTTATATAGTGATGGCACTCTTTGTAGGCAATCTTTGTAGATCAATCTAGAATATGATAGAATGAAGAAAGGGAACAGCCTACACGTGATCTGTTAATTACACTGGAAAACAATTCTTTTTATATTTTGTTTTGTTTTATGGGTTCCTCCTCGACCAGAGACTCCAACAAGCAAAAGGCTACAAATAAGCTGGCTTTGACTCTCTGTCATGATGGGACTGTAGTCCAAAACTGCAAAAGGACTTTCAAAGAATCTTGGACTCTCTGATGTCTGACCTCCCCATCCTGTTGTGAAAAGAGCACATGGAACTCATTCAAGAGTGAGAGGTAAAAGGAGGAGGAAAGAAGAGACAGGCCAGTCAGGAGGCTTTGGGAGTCTATCCCAGATTTCACTAGAGAGAGAGAGAGAGAGAGAATCAGAATTCCTCATGCACAAAGGTGCGTGAGGGAATCAGCCTTTGTGGGCTGTGGAAAACAGCCAACCTGGCTGCAGAAAAAGTGGGAGAAGTATAATCCATGTGTCTAATAGGGAGATATCTCTTTAAGAGATCTGTTGTGGGAGTAGGAGTGAGTTGTTCTGGGTCTTTGTTAAGAACATAAGAACATAAGAATGGCCATACTGGGTCAGACCAAAGCCCAGTATCCTGTCCCCTGACAGTGGCCAATGGCAGGTGCCCCAAAGGGAATGAACAGACAGGTTATCATCAAGTGATCCATGCCCTTTCACCCAATCCCAGCTTCTGGCAAACAGAGGCTAGGAACACCATTCCTGCCCATCCTGGATAATAGATGCTAAGCAGATGCACAATTAGAACTCCATGTCCAGAAGTTTCTGGAACTGGGTGTGGTAGTTTTGGGTATGCTCCAATAGGTTCCCTGTTGCTGGGGTCAGACTCCATGATAGGGTTGCCAACTTTCTAATCCAGGGGTGGGCAAACTTTTTGGCCTGAGGGCCACATCTGGGTAGGGAAATTGCATGCAGAGCCATGAATGTAGGGCTGGGGAAGGGGGTTTGGGTGCGGGAGGGAGTGCGGGGTGTAGGAGGGGGTCTAGTGTGCAGGAAGGGGCTCAGGGCAAGGGTTGGGGCACAGGAGGAGTGTGCGGTGTACGAAGGGGATCAGGGCAGGGGTTGGGGTCTCAGGGCAGGGGTTGTGGTGCAGGACGGGGTGTGGCAGGGGGATCAGGGCAGGGGGTTAGGGTGCGGGGTGCAGGAGGGGTTCGGGGTATGGGCTCCAGCTCGCTGCTGCTTACTTTGAGCAGCACTGGGGTGGCAGCGGCACACTGCAAGGCTAAGGCAGGCTCCCTGCCTGCCCTGGCTGCGCGCCGCTCCTGTAAGCGGCTGGCACCACGTCTCACCGGCCCCTGGGGGTATGGGACAGAGGGCTCCCCGCAGCTCCCATTGGCCGGGAATGGGGAACTGCAGCCAAAGGGAGCTTCAGGAAGGTACCCGCAGGTGAGGGCAGCGCGCGGAGCCCTCTGCCCCCCCCCCAGGGGCTGGTGGGACGTGGTGCCAGCCGCTTACAGGAGCAGCGCGGGGCCAGGGCAGGCAGGGAGCATGCCTTAGCCCCGCGGCGCCACGGCGGTGGCAATCCCATGGGCTGGATCCAAAGCCCTGACAGGTCAAATCCAGCCCACGAGCCATAGTTTGCCCACCCCTGTTCTAATCGCACAAAACCAAACACCCCACTTTGGCCCGAGGCCCCATCCGTGCCCCGCCCCTTCTCTGAGGCCCCACCCCTGACTCGCTCCATCCACCCTCCCTCCATCACTCGGTCTCCCCCGCCCTCACTCACTTTCACCAGGCTGAGGCAAGGGATTGGAGTGTGGGAGGGGGTCAGTGCTCTGGGTGGGGCTGCGGGCTTTGGGGTGGGGCTGGGGATGAGGGGTTTGGGGTGTGGGAGAGGGTTCCGGGCTGGGGCACCGGGTTGGGGTGCGGGGGGGTGAGGGCTCTGGCTGGGGGTGTGGGCTCTGAGGTGGGGCTATGGCTGAGGGATTTGGGGTGTAGGTGGGTGCTCTGGGCTGGGACTGAGGGGTTTGGAGTATGGGGGGCCTCCGGTCGGGGAAGGGGGTTGGGATGCGCGATGGGGGGTGAGGGCTGGGGCTGTGGGCTCTGGGGTGGGGTCAGGGATGAGGGGTTTGGGGTGCAGGAGGGGACTCCTGGCTGGGGCAGGGGGTTGGAGTGCAGGGTCCCGGTGGCACTTGCCATGGCTCCCAGGAAGTGGCCGGCATGTCCGGCCCCTAGGCACATGGGCGGCCAGGGAGGCTCTGGGTGTTGCCCTCACTCCCACAGGCGCTGACCCCACAGCTCCCATTGGTCACAGTTCTCGGCTAATGGGAGCTGTGGAGCTGGCATTTGGGGCGGAGGCATTGTGTGGAGCCTCCCTGGCCGCCCATGTGCCTAGGGGCCACAGGGACCTGGCGGCCATTTCCTGGAGCCGCACAGAGCCAGGGCAGGCAGGGAGCCTGCCTTAGCCCCAGGCCCCGCTGTGCCGCCGACTGGACTTTTAGCAGCCCAGTCAGCAGTGCCGACCGGAGCTGCCAGGGTCCCTTTTCGACCGGGCATTCCAGTTGAATACCGACCTTCTGGCAATCCTACTCCATGAGGGCAAGCAGTCAGGGCAGCTGCTTTATAAAAGGCCATGTGCCCAGCATGGACCAGGAGAAGCTGAGCCCAGGAGCCAAAAGTAGGTTTGTTTTCCTCAGCTCTGAAACATTTTGAAGTAGGTTAGTCAGAGGTGGTGGGTATAATAGGCCAGGGAAGGCTTTACTTTTGTCTTCCCTGGTGCTGCTGCCGACCCGCCGCTGGACAACTGGGCCGTGATGCTCCTGCATCCCCGAGACCCCCCACCACCTTCTCCACTCCACACCCCACCCCTGAAGGTCCCCACTGCTCGCTGTGTCCCTCCTCGGAGGAGGAGTGAGAAGCCATGCAGAGAGCCGGCGGACTGAGGAGGCTCGGTTGGGCGCTGCTGCGGCCGGTGGCTCAGTGGGATGGGGGGCCTTCAGGGGTGGGAGGAGCTGGTGCTTGTGGAGGGTGCCGGTGTCTTGGCCCAGCACAACTCTGGCTTAGAGGGCCATCAGGGGTGGGGGGGGCAGCAGCTTGGCCTAGTGCTCAGGGAGGCTGCCGACTTGGCCCAGCGCTGGGGCCGGACCAGTGCTCAGGGACGGAGGGGCTCGGTCTGGTGCTGGGGGGGGTGGGTTGTGGGGGCGATGGCAGCTCAGCCCGATGTGGCTGGGTTGGGCGGGGCCCTCAGGGCTTTTCCTTTTGGGGGGCTCCAGTTTGTGGGGAGGCGGGGCATTGGGCAGAAGGGGTGTGGCCAGTGGGCTAGCCTCCCCAAAGCAGAGGTTCTCCTGCCACCCATGAGGTTAGTCATAGGCGGCACGGTGGAGCCCCCCTTTGGGGAGGCTAGCCACCAGCTACGTCCCTTCCGCTTGCGCCCTCCCCACAGCCAAAGCCCCAAGACAGCCTACCACCCCCACCCCCTACCCTGCAGCTGGAGCCACAACTCCCCACCACCACCCGGAGAAGCCCGGAACACCCTCCTCCTCTGCCGCAGGAGCCCCAGGCTGGCCAAAGCCCCAACCCACCCCCTGCTACTTATCTGGAGGAGCCTGGGCCAGCTGAAGCCCGGAGCGCCCCCCACCCTTGGCTGGAGGAGCCCATGGCTGGCTGAAGCCCCAAGCTCCAACTCCCAGAGGAGCCCAGGCCAGCCACAGCCCCACTGTGCCTCCCTCCCTGGACCCAACCCGCCACGGGGAAAAGCGTCTGTTAGAAAACGCTTTTGATATGCCCCATGCAGGTTCCAAGGTGGCTGAGGAGGTGATATGTGCCTCAGCCACCTCGGAACCTGCATGGAGCATAATAAAGCAAAAACTTCACCGCCAAACCCCGCAACCGGGGGTCCGGTGGCCACAGCAGCACCCAGAGAGGCAGAGCCTCCGCTGGCCTATTATACCCACCACCCATGAGTTAGTGATATTGTTAACCCTCCAACAGGGAAGCCCTGGCAGTATTGATTACAGAAAGGGGAAATTGGGAGGGAAAAATAATTTCTCTTATTTTAATTGTATAGTTTGAACATTGTTTGACTTTAACCAAACTGTTTTAGTTAAATTGTGTCAACTAGTATGATTCATCAACTTTTCTTTAAATGTGATAATGAGGAAAGAGTCATTATTTTGCTATTTTGAGTTTTGTGTTTTTCTTGTAACAGGTTTCTTTTTTTAAATCTATGTGCTTATTCTGGGTGGTTGGTTAATTGGTTAGCTGACTAGCTATCAGTGATTTCAGTAGAGAAGGAGGAAGAGTTTGCATGGATTCCGACTGAAATTTCTACAAGTGGAGGGAAGATGTTGTTTTTGACTCAGCAGACTGTATAGATTTGGTGATCAAAGACTCTAACTGAGACTCAGGTGAACTCAGCCTAAGCTTTGGGGAACTCTTAGTTTCCTCTCAGTGTGTTTCTGTGGGGACTGACCTGTTTAGATTTAATTTGTTTTCTTTATTTATGCTTATGTATAACTGTGAAGATACTATGGATTATAAAGTAGCCATGTTATGTTATAAAAATGAAATTATTATTATTATTTATTGTTTCTTTATCATAATGTTGCTGGCACAGAGTGCCCGAGGCAAGCAACAGCTGGTTCGTTGCCCGGCGTGCATTGCACCAATGACCACAACGGGGTGGAGAAGCAAAGAGATTTATTTGGAGCTCCAAATGCGCAGGGAGACTGAGCTGTCTCAAATCCTGCAGCAGTGCAGCAGATTCCAGTATACATTTTATACCTTTGCCTATTTCACTACACAAGCTTATGCAACCAATTACCTGTTGCCATGTACAATACCGTAGCCAATCAGCTAAAGCAGCCAGTTGTGTTTTTCCTCAGTAGCATTGCCCGAGTCTTGCCTTATTTGGTCCTATTTGTTACTGGTTTTTGCTAAACATTTCTGCCTTATCTATCTGTTTCCCAGGCCGAAGCTGGCCTTGGCTGGTGAGCCGTGTGCAAACCTGTCTGTTTGAGTGCTAGCTTCCTCAGAGTTATGCAGGATCACAGACAGTTCAAGGAGAAAAGGGGCCTTGGTTTATCCGGGCCTAGAGCAGGAGGGCTTCCTCGACACTTGTGGTCTTCCACCCTCCCGCGTTACCTAGTGTAGTGCCCAATGTCCCCAACAATAAGATTTTATAAAGTTGGTACTTAATTAAATTCATTCCTTTTGTTCTTTTGGGGACTCGAATTTGGGGACATTGACTCTGTGCGATCCTAGCAGAAAATCCTTAGAGGCTGAATTCTGGGTCTCCAGCTACTTTTATATGGGAGTTGGGAATTTCAGGGCACTGTAGAAGGGCAATGAATGAACTCTCACCCACGCAAAGTTTACAGAAGCACAGACAGTTAAGCCTAACTCAGACACACACAATTCCGCTTCACAAGAAGAGGACACCCTGCTTGCTGACCCATTTCCCAGCCTGGGAAGAAAGGAGCTCCGCGGAGCCTGATGCAGGAGACACCTGCACCCTGGCCCCATCTACCAGCTGATACTCTGGGGAAAGAGGGACTTCAGGGAGATGAGCCCAGCAGATAATTGTACCCCTCCTCCTTTACTATTGGCCATGGATGTGTCATGCAATGAAGTTCACATCTCCCTGAGTGTCATTAATTTCTTGCACAATTCCTTATGGAAAATATATGTTTGACCAAATCCTGCTGGCCTTACTTTTGTGGGTTAATGCCACTGAGTTCATTGGGGCTGCTTGTACATGTAAGGCAACAGAAATTGGCCCATGATGGGTAAACTTTCATTTGAAAAAGCTTTTTGAAATGTTTATGACTAATAGTATCATTTTAAATTTTAAATGTTCAGATAAGTAAATGGTCTTAATTCTGCATATATCATGGCCATATGTGCACCATATACCCCACCTGGAAAGCCTCCAAACCACTCAAGTAAAAAGATAATGAATAAATAGAAACCATGGCCCAGATCACCAAAGGTATTTAAGTGCCCAACTTCTACTAAAATCAATGGGAGCTAGATGCCTAAATACCTTTGAGGATCTGGCCCCACATCTCCACCCATTTATGACATATGGCTTGTAAATGAATTTTCATGGAGCAAAGTATGTATCTAAACATGGCCCCTGGAATCTGAGAGATGATGAACCTGTGGCTTCAAAAGATTGAACAGGACTGTAAAATATATTTTAGGACAGGTGGCTAAATTCTGACAATTTTTCTTTGGCCATTGCTGCAACTGGGCTGTGTCTACAAAGAAAATAAGACCTCCACCAGTACAGCTCTACCAGTGATTGGAATGGTGAAGGCCATTTTTCAAAGAGAAGACCAACAAAATCCTACTTCCTTTTTTCCTCCCTACCCTCACTCTTTCCTTCACACTAACACTGTGGGTTCTCACCTGCTTACCCCCTCTCCACCCAATAACCCTCACCTTTCTTAACTTCTCACTGTCATCACAGAACACCCTCGCCATCTCTGCCTTCCTTCAAATCCCATTTCTACCACAATGGCTACTGGAAACTGCTAGCTGATAAAGGCTAGGTAGCAAGAGGAAACTTTAAATCATGACTCAACACTTTCATCCTTTGATTATAGTGTATTCTTTCTAACTCTTTTGTACATAAATTTAGTTCTGTAGGAGGATGGCTATGAGGTTAAGAAGAAACTTCTACCCTGAGCATATTTATTCTTCAATTGTCTGTCATGGCATTTCTTGCGCTTTCACATAATACCTGGAACTGACCGCTGTTGGAGATAGGATTTGCCTTACTGAATTATACCATCTTGTCCAGTAGCCTGTGTGGCAAATACCACGAAGTGTTGGTTTGATTCCAGAATGTTTTATACCTTAATCATAAGTAATATTTATTACTTGTTAAGGGCTGACATTGGAAGAAATTTAGCCTATTCAGAATTCTGTTAATTACTTTTATGCTTAATGGTTGCTCCATTCTTTATTTTATTACCTGTGATTGCTGCCATGTGGCCATTACAATTAAAAAGAGCTTAGAAAATGTGACTAAAGGGTTTTTTTCACTGCTACCTGGAGCCCCTTTCTCCTCTTGGATTGATTATCCATCAATAAAGTCTTCCCTACCTTCCATAAGTCTCACATTTAGATGAGTTGCATAGGCCAAGGGGATATTTTGGAGAGTTTAAAGATTTGTAATTGCTCTGAAGATGGGAGCATTGCTAGTCAGTCAAGCAGCACTAAATATTATTGCTTCTTGTTCTCTTTGGCTAAGTGCTTCACTTTCCAAAAGCAAATGTTATGCTTCAGTTTCAGATATTTCCCCAACTCTGACCTTTCTGCCCAACATCTCAGTGATTGCAGATAATGAATGGGAGACAGACCAGGAGCTCGGGGCATGTTTCAGGTATCAAAATACTGGTAATTAGCATATGTAAAAAAAGGAATTACCCTCCTGATAATTTAAAAGACGAAAGTGGCATCCCATGCCTTTATGTCAGTGGCAGCTCATGGTAAAAGCAAAGTTGGTCAGTTGATTGAGATATCTTTGGAGAAGGGTAATAAAGCCTCTTCCAAAAAGCACCATTAAGTTGTTGCTTTAACTGTTTTTAGGCATCGTACAAATATGCAGAAAGAAAGAAGGCATAGCCTCAGTGTTTATAGTCTGACCAAAAAAAACCCCAAACCAAATGAAGCCTGGGGAGAATGGACAGAAAGTGGGAAAGTGATACGGGTGAAGACGCACACACAATTTGTTAGTTCTACTTTGTCTTTTTATTTTTGTTTATCCATTTCCCTTATTATTTAAAGGAACAGGATGAATGGAAGGAGGAGAATGAGTAAATAGGAGCAAGGGAGTGGGGTGAAGGAGGACGAAAGGAGAAGAGGCCCATAACAGGGTACCATTTAAGATAGTATGAGGGATAGGGTAATAATAGCCCATTTCAGGTGTCCAGAATAACCCAAACTGGACACTGGGAGGAAGATGGTCCCAGGAAATAGTTAGTGCCTGGGAGAGGGAAATTATAGGGAAAAACACAAGTTATTATTCCTTTGAGGATCCAGGACCAGGAGCCTTATAGAGTGGATAGGCAAGGCTCCCTTTTACCCCAGGTGTTTAGGGTAATTAGATCCCCCTCAGGACAATCAATCACCCTGCGCATGGGTGACTCAAAAGGAGGCTCCAAGCTAGGGAAAGACGCTGCTAAGGAAGCTGCTGGAGTACAGTCCCTAGAAAGAGGGTTGTGATTCCCTGATGAAAAGTAGTGAGTTTGTGGGTTGGGGTGCCAGTATTTAAAAGGACACAGTCTCTAGGAGGGCTGTGAAATCCTGAATTTAAAGGGGTGCTCTTAGGAGTTGCATGGTGCTTAATAAATTAGACCCCAGGAGAGGAGGGAATATTACTTTAAAGACCTTTGGCTCTCAGTAAATTATTTCCAGGGACCTTTGAGGGAAACTGGGGCACGATGCCTGCAGGGAGCCACCCCAGGCCATGAGGGGGCACCCTGGGATTGCACCTGTCGACATTCAGAGGGAAAGGAGGACACAAAGAAAGGAGAGTGAGGCTGGTGGGACTTTGAGGGAGAGGGGAGGCAAAGGGAAGGGAAGACTGCTGCAAATAGTCAGCAGACACAAATCAATTGAGTTCAGATAATAAAAAGCAAATGGCTGACATCACTGGAGTCCAGGGGCATGAAGGGGTGGGGTGGGCAAGGGGTCTCAGCTGGCCTCTCCCTGCCCCTCCTACTGCCTGTTGTTGTTGAGAGAGAGTTCCTGCTGCCCCCAGAGTTTGGCCCCACCTGGGGAAGGTCTGTTCTGATTCTCGTAGCCTATGAGGAGGCCTTTGGGGCCTGGCATATCTTATGGACAAACTGCTGTTTTCATTATAAAATCAAATCACTAAAGGTAGGTGTGTGAGTCAAGTCTGTGTAGGAGGCTGGCTAATAATGCCTCTAAGAAGCAGTTACCATTCTTGGCGCACTTTCCATTCTGTGCTCTCCATCCCTTGTCCTGCATACAACTCCCAGTATCCTGGATGATGTGAGGGGTTATTTATTTCATTTCCCTATCTTTCCTTACAGATTGTCTCTCAAATGACTCTCTTGGCTTTAGGAAAACAGGATATTTGTTTTTCAGATTGTTGCTGTCATGTTAGAAACATAGCAGGTGGCACCATCTACTCATTGCTTGCCTTTAGCCTTCTTCAGCCTATAGAGTTAAAATCCAAAGTACAATGTCCTAACTTTGCCAGTCTGCATTGCTTAAAAATAATTTCATTCGAAAGTAGCCCACTGAGCCCCTCTGGAAAGGGAAGAGCCTCTAGCTGGCCCATGAAAACTTCCAGCCAATTAAAGAACAAAAAGAATAGGCAGAAGTTACATTCATGCAGATTTAATCCACCCTAAGATTTTGGCTACACAAATTTGATTATCCACTGCTTTGCACATAGTGTAGTCGGTTATCCTTGCTCAAACTGAGTGCTCATTTTGCACCAGTGCAAATGCCTGCACAAGATGCAAAGCCAGGGAGTGTCAGAAAGTAGGGACTGTTAAATAGATGAGAAAGTGGAGAGGTTCTCTCACTGATACAGAAGAACTATACAGGAAAAAAAATCTTTTTGTCTCAGTGTGATGTTGCACTCCATATGTTTATTGTAGTGGGGCAGTGCCCCACTCCGATAGGCAGGGGTTAAAAGCAGCCAAGCTAGGCTGATTGGGCAAGCAGCCACAGCTGTGGCCAGCTCAATTAGGGCCCAGCTGGCCCTGATAAGAGTGCTGTGGGCCAGACGTTGGAGGAGTCTCTCTCTAGCTTTGGAGAGAGATGGATCTAGCTGCCTGAAGGAGCAAAAGGTACTGTGGATGGAGCAGTGCTAGGGAAGGGCAAAAGGACCTGGGGAGCTCCAGCCTGTAAACCCTCAGGCTGCAGGCCTTGTTAAAGGTCCAAAAAGGTACTTATGCAGAGGGGCAGCCTGGGGATAGGCAAAGGCAGCGGCAGCAGCAGGTCCTAACCCCTTGCCAATGACTGAATGGCCTATACAGATTGCAGTTTTCCCCAATAATTGGGAGCTAGATGATGCCCAGTGAGCGGGGGCTAGACACTGAGGCAAGGTAGGGTTGGGGGGGGTTCCCCTGGGAAGGGAGACCCAGACTGTGGGTTACTGCTGGGGCAGAACCCTGAGATAAAGGGCACCAGGGTCCGGGAGGGATATGGGGCCGGTAGCAGGTGAGCCACTGGCCAGCAGAGGGCACTCCAGGCTAGAATTGAGCTAATTCTCAGGATCACCACCAGGAGGTGCTGCACCAGTAAGTCATTGTGACACTACATTTATGGAAATATGCTTATGACTATAAATATAATGTAACTGGAATATGCTTTATGTAAAAGGTCTCTTGCAAAGTATCATTACAAAGCTTATAATCTGAGTATGTTCATCCTATTTGTATGAATGTATCATTCTTTCAGAGTAACAGCCGTGTTAGTCTGTATTCGCAAAAAGAAAAGGAGGACTTGTGGCACCTTAGAGACTAACCAATTTATTTGAGCATGAGCTTTCGTGAGCTACAGCTCACTTCATCAGGTATTACTCTGAAGTCCTATTATAACTATGCAAAGTGTGGGCCATTAATGGTGGGTTGGAATGTTGATGGCTCCCATTAACTAGGACAATTGGTTGTAAATGGCTCTGTTTACTTGTGAGCCTTCCTGTATACGTGGGTGCCATCCAGTGAGTAATGAAGTCTCAAAGGGTATGTGAACATGTCACCTGATACTGGAATCCATCTTAAACCTGGTGCTTTTCCATTTAGAAGGAAGAGTGGGAACCCAGATAAAGGCAAAGAATTCCTGCCTTTTGCCAAAGATATAAAAGGGGTTGGAACAGAACAAAGGGGGCTGCAGTCATGAGAAAACCCCTAGTTATCACGTGAGCTGGAACTAACCAGAACTGTACCAGGGAAAGGATTAGGCCCAGACTCATT
Source organism: Eretmochelys imbricata (assembly GCF_965152235.1). Lineage (NCBI taxonomy): Eukaryota > Metazoa > Chordata > Testudines > Cheloniidae > Eretmochelys > Eretmochelys imbricata. The sequence goes on from NC_135572.1 coordinate 99,149,169, forward strand.
CTGAGTCTGAGCCTGTGAAAACATCTCTGAAGGTGAGATTTACCTGTATTCAGTTTCCTAAATGTATTAGGCTTAGACTTGCATGTTTTTGTTTTTTGCTTGGTAACTTACTTTGTTCTGTCTGTTATTTCTTGAAACCACTTAAATCCTACTTTTTATGCTTAAATAAACAAAAGTGATTTTATTATTAACCCAGAGTAAGTGATTAATACTTGGGGGAGCAAACAGCTGTGCATATCTCTCTATCAATGTTATAGAGCGTGGACAATTTGAGCTTACCCTGGATAAGCTTTATATAGAGTAAAATGGATTTATTTGGGGTTTTGATCCCATTGGGAGCTGGGTGTCTGGGTGCAGGAGATAGATGACTTGCTAAGAACTTTTTGGTTAAAGTCTGCAACTTTGGGGGTATGGACCTGACCTGGGGTCTGTGTTGTAGCAGACTAGCGTGTCTGGCTCAACAAGGCAGGGTTCTGGAGTCCCAAGGTGACAAAGAAAATGGGCTCAGAGGTAATTCCAGCATGTCAAGTGACAGTCCCAAAGGGGTCTTTGTGACCAAACCCGCCATGCTCAGGACTGGGGTGCATGACATGAACAGGGACTCTTGCTTGCAGTCAGCAATATTTTTTTTAAATCTATCTTTGTCATCATCTTCACTAGATGACAGCAAAGCAATACAGTGTAACTTCTCCTATTGCTAATATATGACAGTATCACCACATATAGTCTAGTTAACATGTGCTCTTTTTGAGTGTATGTGTGAAGTCAATAGATAATTCAAAAGCATACCTCAGATGAACATAATTAAAGTTTCAAAGTGAAGCACTCAAAAGTTTGCCTGTGAATGCAGCTTGTGGTCTTTTCACAGTGAAGCATGCTTCTGTGTACTGTGTCTTGCATCGCAACCAATCTAATTAATGTACAAGTTTTAAGAGTTCCATTACACAAAGGGGAAAAGAATTGAGGGGAGAGTGCCTTGAGTCAGCTTCCATCATGTTAAAGCAAGATTGACTTCTTTTTGTAGCTTGTATCCTAATTTTGTGATCGAAACAGCAGGCAATTGCCTGCGGTTCACATTTTTAAAATTCATTTAAAGACCTTTTTTTTTCATACTGACAACTTTTTGCTTTTAAACAACCCTATGAATGTGATAGAAGTTGAGCTTTGTCCTTCTGCTAATACCACAACTGTATGTATCATGTTAAACAGTACTGTATATTAACCACCCACAAGCTGGGCTCCTTTGTGTCATTGTGAATTATCACTTCGTTTAGCAGCAGCTGTTGGGGGAAGCAATGGCCTCTGCCCAACTTGGATGCAAAATTATGTAATATTATACTGGCCAAAGTGAAGAGATCACCACTCAAGTATCTCTTACTGAAGGTCTGTTTAAACAGAGCATATACATCACATGGGTTTAGAATACGCTATTTAGGAGTCCCTGGTAATTATGACACTAATTCACTGAGGGAATGTGGAACTATCCAAAAAAGTAAAAGCATGGGAGATCTTCAATGAAAAGTATGGTTAATGTGTATGTAATTTATTCTTTAAAGATAACTCCTTAGCACAGTACGCAGAACTGATTGGAATATTTCAACTAAACATTTTTTAATCAGAAAATGCTGTTGGCTTGACACTAGAGTGTTTCATGGAGATGTCTTGATTTTGATGGTGTTTTCAATGGAAAAGTTTGAGGTCCAAGGTGGACTCTCTGGTTAATTCCAGAGAGGACAGACGGATGAATAGAAAACCTCCCCTTCAAAATTCCATTTTGCAAAATATTTGAAAAGGTTTGGGGTTTGTTCTGGTGTGTGATTGAAAACACATTTTGAAAGTCTTTGTGAAATGGAATTGTTGTTTCTCTGGCGTGCCCTTGTGCACAACTAGAGTAACTGGGTATGTACTTCGGCTGGGCACAACAGAATTCTCTCCCCAGGTCCTGGATATTCAGTAATGCCTCTTCGCAGCTGCCATTGCAAACCTAAGGTTTGAGCAGCTCCTTCGTGACACCCAATTCAGTGAGCAGAAATGGCTGAATCCACTGCCCCTTCCACGCCTCCTCACAATGCTCCAAACAGCCTGCATGGCTTTGCGCAATGACTCCATAAGGAGCTCTGCTGTGAGACGTGTGGGGAAGGGTGTCCTCTGGGCAGACTTCCCAAGTCCTGACCCTTCCCCCTCTTCCCCATGTAGGGGAACTATTCTTTCTGCTGTGTCTATTGTCCCCTGCAACCACAGCATGGATTTGGAGGCCAGCTTTATATCTGTGTACAAGATCATTATTTTCGGAGTTTGCTCAATGTATCTGACACTGGAAGCATAGAACATTTAAAATTTTAAATGCAGAAGTAAAAATACACCCTCGAAAATAGGCTACCAGATCTACCAGTCCAAGGGAGGCATCATCCAAGGGGACCTATTCACCCCTCACCCCACCCAAACACAACATTAAATAACTCCTAGAATTAGTGAGATACATGCCATACATCTCTAGTCAATCATTCTTTTTCTATATTTGTAGAGTGCCTAGAATGGTGGGGGTCCTGGTCCATGACTGGGACTGATTAGGTGCTTCTGTAATACAAATGATAAATAATAGTCTCATCTCCATGCCTTTGTCAGTATGTTGTCTGTTTATAGGTTCTTGGCAACTTTAATCTGCAGTTAAATAAATCTTCTTACTTCCTGGCCACCATGGACCGATCCCAGGTAGTTACTGGCCCAGCTGATATAGCCAGTCACTCTTTGGACCTGGCTTTTTGATTGGGATTGGAGGTTAGGCACTTGGGTCTTAACCCTATGTCATGGACTGATCATTATCTCCTACACTTTGAGATTAGAGCTCATCTCGCCTGTTGGAGGTGTGGGACCTATTTTGATGGTCCAACCCAGGAGATTGTTGGAACCAGAAATCTTCCAGAGAGCTCTGAGGGAGAATCTTGTTCCATTAACAGCTTACTCCTTCTATGGTTTGATAGGGCATTATCATAGTCTTGTCTTCTACCACTGATGAGGTGGCCCCCTATGTGTCGTCTTCACCAGCTTCATTCTCACAGATCGCTCTGGTTAAGGGGTGATCTGCAATAAGTGAAGTGAGAAGGAAAATGGCTGGAGTGCTGGTGGCAAAAGTCTTGAGCTGGGACTGATCTGTTTCAGGAAAAATGACCTTTGTAATTCTTTTATTTGCCTCCTGTACAGACACTATAAAAAGTTCTTTTCCTCCACCAAAGCATCTGCAGAATCTTGTACAGCAGATTTACCATACCAACCACCAGAAACTAATCAAGACTGTGTTGGTTCAATAGGTGGTCTGAGTTCCTCCCAATCTGAGGAAATTGTTTTGTTTGCTTCCATGACAACAGATCAAGGTTTACGGGAACAAGAGTCCCTTCTTCTTTGCTGGACTTCCAGCCAGTGCTGTTCTCTGAAGTTCTGGAGATGCTGAGAGAATTTTGTTTCACAGTCTCTGCTTTGGAGTCTAGGATGTGGAGAACCACTGCTCCCCAGCAGCTGTTGAGCAGACAAGCAGTCTGTTTGGCAGAAAATCAGACAGGCTGGCCTACCTTGTTTCCCTCAAAGGTTTGACGAAATTGACATTTCGACACATTCCCAGGGAATGTTTCGTTTCTGTCAAATCAGTATTTTCCAACAGAGAACTTCTCTGACACACACACAACCCCTTGACTGGTTCTTCATCAAAACTCTTTGGAGACTGAAACTGGTGCAGACCACAGTGGTTCACTGGGAACTTACGACACCAGTGCTCAGAGATCTGCACTGTCTGCCTGTTGGTCTCTGGGTGGAGCTTAATGTGTGGTTATGACCTATAAAAGCCCTAAATGGCTTGGGGCCCAGCTGCCTGAAGGATCCTCTGTCCCTGTGCTGTACTGCCATAGCAACAGTGGGGGCATTCGAGCTGGATCATCTCATTATAAAAGCAAAGGGGCTGCTGGTTGGGCATTCTCTGTGAGGGTCCTGAGACCTTGGAACTTGCTTTCCTCCTTGGTCAGAAATAGCCCGAATTAGGTGATTTTTTTTTTTCCAGGCATGCTACAAAAGACCTTGTTTGGGAGGGTTTTGGGGGAGGGCTTTCCATAATGATAAAGAGGTGGAAAGGAGTTTTGGTAGGTCCTGGCTGGCTGAGTTCCCATTTAAATGATTCATTTAATAATCCAAGCAGCATTAATGTGTTAGGGTGCCTTGAACTTGGGTAAGTGTCTTTTTAATTATTTTTAATCTAAATAAATATATTATACTCATCTCTTCTTGCCTGTACAGTGCTTATCATACTGTGAGTGCTATATAAATTATTAGTACTGGTGGTAATATCCAGGAGTTTCTCCTGTCATCTTCCTAAAGAATGGACAATCCCCTCTGAGTTCTTTATAGGACCAACTTATGTAAGGGCAGCTGGCACTAAATAATGGTCTTAGGAGATCAAACTGGATAAATAAAGTCCACTCTTCATCCTATCCCAGAACATGAACAATAGAAGAGACACTACAGAGTATAATTACTGTAGTGCAGTATTGGATTTGATGTGGAACAGTCTTAGCTGTTTTCTATTTATAAGTCTATCCTTGCGGTTGAGTTTGCACATTCATGAAAATAAAAGCATCCATCCATCATTGTCAATTTAAACCTTCTCTTCTGATATGTAAACCTTCTCTTTAGATACGTAATATTTTAAAAACTTTTTTCCAAGCTATCATCTCATTTTCTTTTTCCTTTATTTCTCACTTATTTCCTCTTCTACATCTCAGTCTAACTCTTGCTTCAGTTGATCTATATTTTCTTTGTCTTTCTGATCTAAGAAACTGACTATTTTTTAGCCGTGCTTTGTGGGTTTTTTAATGTTAAAGCTATGCTTTAAACCAGTATTTGCCTGTCTCAAGCTTCATGTTGCTAAGCAATATTTCCCCTCCACCCTTTCTGCAGCCTGGTTGCCATAGTACTTCCTGCCTGTGCTATGGAGTAGCAAAGAACTGTCATTACTCACTTAAAAAATAGGGCTGTACAGGAAAATAAACATTCTGAAGCATTTTCTTTTCTTTTGAACTCTTTGCTCTCTAGTGGAATAATACAGCCACCCATTATAATAGCTGTAGCTTTCCCATTATATGTTACTTTATTTTCCCACTATAGTTATTGGTTAGGCCTCTGTTTAAAAACAAAAATAAAACAAATTACATTGCTGACTCACTTGACATCTGCAATGTTGTTTATACCAACTATGAAGATTTGAGGATATATTTTCTGTGGTCAATTTATTTCACACACATGCCTAAAGTCACACCCTCACCTAAATAAAAATAGCCTTATTTTCAAAGATGCTGAGCACCTACAACTCCCAGTGAGTTATGTGGGACAGTAGATGCTCCGTATCTTTTTAGATTCATTAGATCTTCTTTATTCAGGAACCTAAGTGTGGATTTAGAGGGTTAATTTAGGCACTGAGTTTGAACATTTTGGCGCTAGTACCTAAAATGTTCAAGTCATGTCCTTGCCCCTTGGAGAATATACTGGCTAAACATTGGCTTCTCTTACACATTTCTCTCTCTCTTCCCCCGCCCCCAAGACACACACAAGGGTTCTTACAGAAAGAGAGGCTAAAAATTTAAAGGGAACACTAGGGTGACCAGACAGCAAGTATGGAAAATTGGGACCAGGGGGTTAACAGCACCTATATAACACACAGCCCCAAATATTGGGACTGTCCCTATAAAATTGGGACATCTGGTCACCCTAAGCAAAACACTCCCACAAACTTGAGGAGGAAGAAATGGAGAGGTCATCCTCTCCCTGCAGGAACTTTACTCTCCTTTCTTTTTCTAAAACATACTAACCAAACTGATGTCAAGAAGCCCTGCACCTTGCTATTAAATTTTCCAAGAACCTTTCAAGCCACTGACAACTAAAAAATGTGTGTTTCCCCCCCCCCCCCCCCCAAAAACAAAATTAAAAGCCCTTGCTTTTCATAAGCCTATTGAGTGCACAGACTTTCCTGTAGAGGTAACATAGAGACCTCTAGGTCTCTAATCAATCATGATATGATGTCCAATCAAAAATTATTAACTTGGTCTGGTGCATTTTCTTTTTTATATGTAAAAATTATTGGTTAAAACATTCAATTGTTTTAAATAAATGTATGTTTTGTGAGATCTGTATGAGAGAGAAATTCAATGAAGAGAGCCAATGTCTTTCGTTTTCATACCATTAAGTGTTGATGAAAGCTTAGAACTTCTTCCAAGTTCCATTTTTGATGGAGCATTGTGATATTTAATAGCCAGAGGGGCCTAGCCTCTCATGGTATGTCCTCATTGGCCTCTTCATTAATCCAGTCCTGAGCGCATGCCTATTTCGACAAGTAGAGCAGGTTTGGGCTGCTTGCCAGTTATTAGGCATTACACTTTACACCATTAAACCAGCTTGTACTTTTTGGTTTCCTTTGCCCTTGAAAAGGGCTCTTTCCTCATATGTAAGAGGAGTGTTAATATAGCTATTAAATGTCTCAAATTCCCTGCCTGCATTCTGCTGCCTTTGACAATATCTGTCTAACCAATTAGCTGGTATCTTTCTTTTTTCTCATGCCAGTCTAATGAACATTAAATAAAATTGTAGAGGGTCCAAGAGAAGCTATTTAAAAAGCAACATTTGTCAGCTATATAATAGACTAGTTATCTTACTTACTACCATGTTGTGACTTTTAATGGTGATCGCTGGATGTGCAATATTATAAATATGCACCATGGCTTAGATTTGTAAAGGAATTTGGACATTGCTTTGCTCGTGTGTTGTAACAAACTGATTTAGGAGCCTGAATCTCCCTTTCAAAAGGGATTTAGGTACTAAAAGCCCAAATCCCATCTATTGTCAATGAGATTTGCAAAATGAGATGTATGCTCCTAAATCAGTTAGGCGTTGCAACACTGAGCACAGCAAAGCCTAAATACCTTTCAATATCTGGGCCTATGTCTGTTTATCCTGTTTGATAACTAATCCTGTTTAATTTCCTCTTCCAATGCCTAGTTCTGTACAAGATGGCTCAGTTGAAAGCAGTTTGGGAAATTTCACACTCCCTTGAGCTTTCTGACTGTGAAATTTCTTACAAATAAAATTTTGAATGGATTGTTCCACTAATAGTAGGTTCTGTTTCTTTAGGAGAGAAGGTAAAAGAAAGAAAGAACAGAGGTGAGGCTGAGTCTGGAGGAATGGGAGAGAGATACAATAAAGGTCTTGCAGGAAAAAGTTCTAAAAGCAGAGAAGTTATAATAAAGACAGTAAGAAACTAAACTTAGGCCCTGAAAGCATAGTGTGTGTATTACAGTAATCCATGTTGGATCTCGGAAAAACACTACTAAAGTTTGGCCTCTTATCACTGGATTACTCTGTGCACATGAAATACATTTAAAAAAAGTTTAAAAGAGAATTTCATGTGCACAATCTCCCAAAATATATTCCTGTGCCAAGCAAGAAACAGATCAATAAATTAGAATAAATTACAAAATCAAATGTGAGTAGCCAGGAGGCTAAAAAAAAGCTGAAGTGCCACATGAATTCTTCTTACAATGTTTTCATTAATAAAGTATTTAAGCTATTGCTTGCAGATCTGCTACAGCTGGCCAGACATTGACAATTCTGTTTCAGACTTTTGAGATGTCAAAATTTGTTTTTGTTCCCAATTGGAATGAAAGCCAAATGTTTCAAAAGTTTGTGTGTTAAAATGTCCCATTTTTTTTAATGAGAAAAGTCACTTTAGACTTCCTCTCTCATAATCCAGAGAATCCACCCGGGCCCTCAGACACGTTTCTATTGGAAAAAGTTGTTGAAACAGACGTCTCTGCAAAATGTTTTGGTTTTGATGAAATGACATTTCCCAAGGGGAAAAATTAAGTTGAAAATGTTCTGACCAGCTCTAACATCTACAATCTTAGAAACAAAGGTGTGTGAGGTAATGTCTTTAATTGGACCAACTTTGGCTGCTGAAGGAGGCAGGTCTGAAGGAAGAGCTCTGCAGAGCTTAAAAGCTTGTCTCTCACCAACAGAAGTTGGTCCAATAAAAGATATTACTTCACCCACCTTGTCTCTATCATATTCTGGGACCAACACAGCTACAACACCATTATTTTAAGGGAATTCATGATTAGTAAATCAACATGCACAGAAAGGTAGGGTGCCTCTGGAACTGACCCTTTAGTTCCTTAGAGCTTTAGCTAAAGACAGGTATTGTCAGAGAATTGGATGAAAACACTCGTTCTTATTTATACTGCTATAGTTAGGGCTTCATTTCAGTCAGATGGGCTGCTATTTGAACTGAGGGGGACTATCCAAATTGAAAATATCTACTGCATTTGTTGCTTTATGTTTGAGAGGGGAACAGAATAACTTTAACTTAAAACTCAATGGGATAAAGCAAGGGTCTCTCTTTCCAATGTCTTGATATCTGGGTTTGACAGTAACTTCTCCATGCAGAAATTAGACAGACTGAATAGCCAGTGGAATAATTTCTCAAATGTTGAAGCACAGAATACACCCACCTGTCATATCTGCATATGACTCATTGAAACTGGAAACCTCAAAGATGCTACCTCTGCTCACAATTCTTGGCTAGATCTAGAATCAATGTGAATTGATCTAGATCTTCTCACCCCCCGCACAGCAATATTAGCCACCACCCCCATCAACAGCATTTCTCTATAGCAGCTCCCATATACACACACTATTCCCAGGCTCACTCTTTGTTTTTGGGGGACCTCTATGGTTCTGGCTCACTTAAGCAACTCCATTCATTTTTATTTTCTTCCCATTCCCCATCCTTTTGTTGTTACCAGGATCCAGTCACCCTCTTTTCAGTTAGGTACTCCCACAAAAGCCACCATCTTGTTGTCTGATTCCTCAGTGTGGTCTGTATACCATACTATCCTCTTTTTTTTTTTTTGTTCTGTCTCCTCCACACACCACCACTTGAAAGCTCATGATTTTAATCCACCTAAGTCTTTCCTTGTGTTCCTTCTAGATACATTTGTTTGTTGCAAGTACTTTCTCCCCCTCTGGCCCAGGCCTCTGATGCCCTTGCTCATGTGTTCATCCCAAAATAGCTCCATTCATTTAGAGGGGGAACAGCCTAATATATTCAGTACAATGCCATGATTACTCAGTCTATTTCATCTGAAGAGTTAAAAATGTCTGTCCATCATAACTGATCCTTATTTGTGCAGGAAAAAAGCAACATAAAGTCCCATTTGAAGCCATGCATTAGCAAATGTTTGTCTTTTTGGTGGTCTTTGGAGAACAAGATGTCAAACTGACCAAACAATTCCTTGTCCTTTATAGTTAGTGCCTAAGACTGACTTGGCACTTTCAGAGATTCACAAACAAAGATAGGAATTCTGACCGTTACTGCTACTTTGTTTCTTTGTAGGTAGTGGCTATGATGAGTCTAGCCTTAGACTGGAAAATTCTCAGGATTGAGCACTTCCTTCATCCGCGAAGCAGCAAAACAAACATCTGGCCACCCAGTTTCCACACCTTCAGCGATCCCCAATATTTTTATATTCCTTCACTGAAGTTTATTTTCCTTGCCATCCTATTTATTTTTAAAAGCTTAGTCTGCTTTAATTTACTTCCTGCAACAAATTCAAATCCCTCAATCTTAGTATCAGTTACCTGTGCCTTTTCATCAGAGCCCGTGGATTTGAATCCCAATATTCAGAAATTCTTCCATTTACAGGAAATTATTCTTAACGGGTATCCAGTTTCTGTTCCGTGCTGCAGGCTGTTGCTTTCAAAGAAGCAATTTTGGATGCTGTATAGGGATCAGATTAGTCTCCCAGTTGTAGTCAGGGCTCACAACTTCACCATGACAGATGTTCTTTCCCTTGGATTTGGCATCAACCCACCTTCTTGTGTTGGTGGGGATTTCCTCAGTGTGTTAACTTGCATGTCACTCCATACCCATTTAGATCAGGTGATTTGGAAGGCCCATTTAGCTCCTGGGTTGATGAAACAGTCTGTGTTGGCAATATTGGAAAAAAATTTGTTTTTATTTTTTTTAAGAATAGCAGTTCAATTTCTCATGAACCGTATTTCGTTCTATCCTTTCTGCTGGTACAAGGTATTTTGTAAAACTCCCTAAATCATGCTGATGAAATTTACAAAAAATACTGCATTAATGTATATCTGAACATCTTTAGATAATGTTCACTATTGTTCAGATACCTATTCTACAATTGTCTTTTAGGCCTATTAGTAACTTCAATATCTTTGTGCTTTTACTATTACGGTTCTTGGTAGGGATTAATTACTAAGTAATAGACTTTTTTTATCCACATTTTCAAGATTTGTGATGGGGTTTGCTATGAATAATCCACTCAAAGAAGAAAGCACCAATTATTTCTACACCATTTCTTAATCTACAGTACTCTCCATATATTTGTATTGTTATGAGTTCCATATTTTAATATTCTTATGAACTGATCTGAGTTAATTTTTTGGGTTGAGTTAAAAGCCCCTTGAGATTTAAAGGTTGAGTTCACACCTGTCATTAACATAACTGTAAGCACACACACACCCCCAAAGACACAAGTGTGTGTGTGTGTGAGAACCTCTCCAGCACTTTTGGCTGAGTATTAATTTGGGTAGGGGAGTGTGTATGGGGGAAGAGAGCTCACATAGAAACTGAACAGACAAAGAAAAAGAGGGAAAGGCAAGAAAGCCAAGCAGGACCCTGTAAGCACAGCATGATCCTGGAAAAAGAGAGCTTTGGGGTTTAGCTAAAGCAGTTTGGGGACTGTAAGATAAGAAACTAACTACTTTTTTTGTTCTTGATTCTTTCTGCATTCAGAGAAAAAGGATTTTGTATATTCCTTGTAAATAAGTTTGCATCAAAGAAAATACCAGAGTCCATCAATTTTTACTTGCAGCTAGAACAACCACGGGGCCCAAAACTTTGATTAGATGCATGGATCAAAAAAGGCACTACAATTCATACATATCCACTGGAAATTGACAAATACACATAGAAGAAAATGAAATTCTTATGAATGATAAATACACAAATGCCTTTTTTATAGGAAATATTCAATAGGAATACATGAGGCAAAATGCAACATCCTACAGTAACTTAAAAGGATCCATTCAAATACTTCATAAAAACCTGGAAAGATAGCATCATAGAAATGTAGGACAAGAAGAAACTTCAAGATGTCATCTACTCCATCCACTCTGTGCTGAGGCAGACTAAGTATACCTAGACCAGCCCTGACAAGTGTTTGTCTAACTCTAACTTATTCTTATGAACGTACAGTGACTGGGGATTGCTCAACTTCCCTTGGGAGTCTATTCCAGTGCTTAATTATCCTTGGAGTTAGAAAGCTTTTCCCAATATCTAACCTAAATCTACCTTGCTGTAGATTAAGCCATTATTTTTTTTTGTCCTACCTCAAGAGACATGAAACACAATTGATCACTGTCCTCTTTATAGCAGTCCTTAATGTATTTGAAGACTGTTATCAAGTCCCTTCTCAAGCCTTATTTTCTCAAGACTAAACCTGCCAAGTTAGTCTTTAATTTTTTTAAACCTTTCTCTCCTCTGGTCTCTCTCCAATTTGTCCACATTTTTCCTAAAGTGTGGTGCCCAAAACTGGACACAGTACTCCAGATGAGACCTCACCAGTGCCTACTAGAGTGGGACAGTTACTTTCCATATCTTACATACAACATTCCTGTTAATACACCCCAGAAGGAGTTTAGCCTTTTTTGCAACTGCATCATATTGTTGACTCATATGCAATTTTGTGATCCCCTATAACCTCCACATCCTTTTCAGCAGTACTGCCCCCGAGCCAGTTATTCCCTGCTTTGTATTTGTGCATTTGATTTTTCTTTCCTAAGTGTAGTACTTTGCACTTGTCTTATGTAATTTTATCTTGTTGATTTCAGACCAATTCTCCAATTTATCAAGGTCATTTTGAATTCTAAACCTGTCCTCCAAACCCCCCCCCCCCCCCCCCCGGCTGCTTGGTGTCATTTGCAGATTTTATAAGCATACTCTCCACTCCATTATCCAAGTCATTAATAAAAACTTTGAGTAGTACTGGACCTAGGACAGCTGCCTGCAAGACCCCTCCCCTTACCAAATATGCCCTCCCAGTTTGCCCATGACCCACTGATAACTACTCTTTGAGTACAGTCATGCAACCAGTTGTGCACCCACCTTCATCTAGAACACATTTCCCTAGTTTGCTTATGAAAGTGTCCTGTGGAGCTGGGTCAAAGCCTTACTAAAATCAAGATACAGCTAGAGAGGACATCTGTCTCCTGGCTTTATGTAACCCTTAGAAAGAAGAACTATGATTCAAGTAATAATTGTGTTGTGAGGTCCTGCTTGTACTCTCCTTTCTTTCACCAAAAAAGCTTATTTGTAGCTACCAGCATCCAGGCCTCTTCCACGCTTTTCAGCTGATGAGGATATCTAAATTGGAGTTTCATGTCCATATATAGGATAAAATGTAATAGGCTAAGGCTGCAGAGATCCAAGTGATGTTTCTTTGTTTTCTCTCTCAGATTATTCTTTTTATCCTTGTTCTTAGTCTAATTCCCCTTCCTTTTGTATAATTGTACTTCCCATTTTAGCCAGAGGCTGAAAGTGCTTCTCAAACAGTCTCCTGAAACTACTATCCAGCCATTCTACAGAATTAGCATGAATGTTCTCATCCTATGGGACTCTTAGAATAGATAAAAGCCTGCAAAGGCATCTACAAAGTGAAAAACTGCACAAAGAAAAAAAGGAAGATTGTTGACTATTATTCAGATTATAATTGCATAGTATGTGAGAGAGTCTAGTCTCTCGTCTCCAAACCAGGGCTTTAATCTAGTTCTCATTGAAGTCACTGGGAGGCTTTCTATATAGCCGTCAATATTAAAAAGTCAGCATTCATCAACAGTTAGCACGCATTGGTATTGGAAAATGGAACTTAGGCTTTTGTCACTTAGGTCCTTTTGGAAAAAGTTACCCTGCATAAATATGTAGACACACTTTCATTTCAGAGACAGTTCATAAACATCGTGACCCATCAGTCTATACTCAGCTTTTCGTCACCAATTCTATAGGCCTGATGAAGGCCTGAGCTGTAGCCTAGCCACTTTGCACTGCTCCACTAGTGCAAATCAACCTCAGACTGTGGATCTGGCCCACAGAGACCTGTCCTGTATTGTGGGAGCCTGAGGTGACACATGACCGCCATAGTGGCTCCTACACCATTTGCATCATGTTGGAATAGGGAAAATAATCTCTCTTTTATATCTTCTTCGAGCTGGTAGAAAGATCCTTACTGTGATGTGTGTTAGTCCACCCTCATGGCGTACATACTTTCTCCAAGAAGTCTCTGGGATAGTGGATTGTGTGCTAATGAGTCATTAAGAACCCTCTGGCTATCAATAGCTACTCCTTTGTTGTAACTGAAAGGCTGGTTGTGGGTGTTCCTAACCTCACAACATATTTCAGTAACGCACACACAGCAATACTCCATAATTCCACATACAATGATAGCACATACAGTCCAACAGGATATTTATGTTAATCAAATCAAGACTTTTAAAATGACACCTCAGAAGGTATACTTTGTACAAAACATATCCTAATTTATATGACAATGGTGAATATGGGGGTTCCAGGGGGCTACTTTGAGGTACAGAGTGTCACACACAGTAATCAATGATTCTACCAGTAGAGAATTCTGCTCAAGTGTACTCCATGGGTCACCAGCTATTTTTGCTCTCTAATGGGTCAACAGAATGATGCCAGCCAGCATCAGGGCAGATTTTAAATTGAGGGCTAGCTTCATTTATGGGCAGGGGAAGGGGGCTCCATGTGATGTCCTGAAAGATGTGCTGATTGGTGGTACCACAAATGTGCTTATTTCAGCAGTGAGAAATCAATAACTTTTTGAGATGCTGAACAACAGCCTATGCTACTTCTCCCATTCAAACATGGTCATGCCCCCAAAGCAAAAGAGGTCGGGAAGGCAACAGTTCTAGACGCTAGGCTCTGTGATGTTAATCACTGAGCTTTACTTTTGCACTTCATTAGCTGTTACAAACTATTGTTTGCGTTAGGTATCCCTGAACGATAGCTTTATTCAAAGGGGGTGAGGAAGAGTGAGGGTGTGCAACCAATGGAGGAAAGGAAGAGTAACTGAGGATAATAGTGCCAAAGAGAGAAACCCTGCCTCCTAGCAATTAGAGGAGGTATCGGCAACCTTTGGCACATGGCCCATCAGAGACAGCCAGTGGCAGGCCGGGACAGTTTGTTTTCCTGCAGCATCCACAGGTTCAGCCGGTCGCAGCTCCCACTGGCAGCAGCTTGCCGTTCCAGGCCAATGGGGTCTGTGGGAAGCAGCAGCCAGCACATCCCGCGGCCAGCACCACTTCCCACAGCCCTGATGGGATTTTCCTGATGGCCTGTGTGCCAAAGGTTGCTGATCCCTGTGTTAGCAGCTGAGTAGGACTCTAATGGTTTCTGATTTTTCTGAGATTTACAGCTGAGGGGCACATAAAACTTAACTTAATGTAGCTGATGTTCAGTAACAAAAGGCTGTTTTAAAAAAAAAATCAGAAGTATATATAAACATAAGTTATAATTCACTGCCTCGCTCTCCTCCTCTGCCCCTCCCCCTGACATGCACGCTCTTTTACAGCTAGCATGATTTTAGCAGCTAATACTCACTCCTGTGGACTCCTAGAAGTAGAGATTCATACAGTCAAATTGCTGACACCGTTGGTTCTAGTTTACAAATTCTTGAGAGACATGTTATGGTTGCAGGGCTGGCTGCACCTGAGTGCACCTCCAGATGAGCGAGATGTCATGCCTTTACATCTGTGTGATGTTGTGTATACCCCACAGGGGCCCTGAATGGGTTAATGTGGGCCTAAGAGACCAAATAACATATCTGATGGCACCTGTGACAGAAAAAGCCAGGCTGACCTGATGATAAAACCCAGATGAGCCGGGGCTGGGTGGTAATCATGAAGCTAGAAATTGAAAGCAGACAGGACTGCCAGAGGGGGGAGAGTCTGTAGTCACTCTCTGGGAATAGAGAAGAGGTGAGGAGGAAGACGGGGGTAGAATAATCCCTGGGATCCTAGCCTGACAAGCAGTTGGAGAGTAATAAAACAGCCACTGGGGTAGAGTAAGTTTTGGTGGTGCATCCTGAAAGAAGGGCAAGATTTGCACTTCTAGAGCAGAGGTGGGCAAACTACAGCCCGGGGGCCACATCTGTCCCTCCAGATGTTTTAATCCGGCCCTTGAGCTCCTGCCAGGAAGTGGGGTCTGGGGCTTGCCCTGCTCCAGCACTCCAGCCAGGGAGTAGGGTCGGGGTCTTGCCCCACTCCACACGACTCCCGGCAGCAGCGGCACGTCCCCCCTCCGGTTCCTATGCGTAGGGGCAACCAGGGAGCTCCGTACGCTGCCCCCACCCCAAGCTCCACCCCCTCAGCTCCCACTGGCCAGGAACTGCAGCCAATGGGAGCTTCAGGGGCTGCGCCTGAACCAGGGCAGTGTGCAAAGCTGCCTAGCTGCGCCTCTGCATAGGAGTCGGAGGGGGGACATGCCGCTGTTTCTGGGAGCTGCTTGAGGTAAGCGCCGCAGGAGGCTGCCCCTCCCATGCCCCAACCCCCTACCTCAGCCCTCCAAACTCCTCATCCCCAGAGCCCTCACACCCTCCTGCACCCCAACCCCCAATTTCATGAGCATTCATGGCCCTCCATACAATTTCCATACGCAGATGTGGCCCTCAAGCCAAAAAGTTTGCCCACCCCTGTTCTAGAGGGAGGGTGAACTAAATTGTAATCTGGCGGGAGGGATGAGTTATGGGAAGAGAGACTGCAGCAACAGAGTGACTGACTGTCAATGGGAGGCACCAGACTGAAAGACAACTGCTATGTAGTGCCTGGCCAGAAGGGGAGTCCTGTGAAGAGTCTGAAGAGGTTCACTCACCTGGAGTAGAATTCTGTGGTTCTCCAACTCTTAGACTGGCCCTGGTTACAGCACCCTTTGTATCATTTGCAGCAGGTGCCGCTGGGTACAGTACCTATTGTTCTTCCCTTCAGGAGCTTATGACCAATGGTGAATACAGGGACCCAAAATCTTCTTAAAATAAAGTATTGGTTAGCCTTGGGGAGAGAAGGGTGGGGACGATTATAAAATAGTAATCTCAAACTTTACCTCTCTGGATGACAAGAATGATAGTAACTAGACTGAGGGTATGTCTACACTACGGAATAAGGTTGAATTTATAGAAGTCTGTTTTTTAGAAATCGGTTTTATATATTCGAGTGTGTGTGTGTCCCCACAGAAAATGCTCTAAGTGCATTAAGTGCATTAACTCGGCGGAGTGCTTCCACAGTACCGAGGCTAGAGTCGACTTCCGGAGCGTTGCACTGTGGATAGCTATCCCACAGTTCCCGCAGTCTCCGCTGCCCATTGGAATTCTGGGTTGAGATCCCAATGTCTGATGGGACTAAAACATTGTCGCGGGTGGTTCTGGGTACATATCGTCAGGCCCGCATTCCCTCCCTCCCTCCGTGTCTGCCCTTGCTTTCAATCGTTTCGCGCCTTTTTTCCTGAGTTACCTGTGCAGACGCCATACCACAGCAAGCATGGAGCCCGCTCAGGTAACCGTCACCCTATGTCTCCTGGGTGCTGGCAGATGCGGTACGGCTTTGCTACACAGTAGCAGCAACCCCTTGCCTTGTGGCAGCAGACGGTACAGTACGACTGGTAGCAGTCATCGTCATGTCCGAGGTGCTCCTGGCCACGTCGGCTGGGAGCGCCTGGACAGACGTGGGCGCAGGGACTAAATTTGGAGTGACTTGACCAGGTCATTCTCTTTAGTCCTGCAGTCAGTCCTATTGAACCATCTTATGGTGAGCAGGCAGGCGATACGGATTGCTAGCAGTCGTACTGTACCATCTTCTGCCAGGCAGGCAAGAGATGAGGATGGCTAGCAGTCGTATTGTACCATCTTCTGCCGAGCAGCCATGAGATGTGGATGGCATGCAGTCCTTCTGCACCGTCTGCTGCCAGCCAAAGATATAAAAGATAGATGGAGTGGATCAAAACAAGAAATAGACCAGATTTGTTTTGTACTCATTTGCCTCCTCCCCTGTCTAGGGGACTCATTCCTCTAGGTCACACTGCAGTCACTCACAGAGAAGGTGCAGCGAGGTAAATCTAGCCATGTATCAATCAGAGGCCAGGCTAACCTCCTTGTTCCAATAAGAACAATAACTTAGGTGCACCATTTCTTATTGGAACCCTCCGTGAAGTCCTGCCTGAATTACTCCTTGATGTAAAGACACCCCCTTTGTTGATTTTAGCTCCCTGAAGCCAACCCTGTAAGCCATGTTGTCAGTCGCCCCTCCCTCCATCAGAGCAACGGCAGACAATCGTTCCACGCCTTTTTTCTATGCGGACGCCATACCAAGGCAAGCATGGAGGCCGCTCAGCTCACTTTGGCAATTAGGAGCACATTAAACACCACACGCATTATCCAGCAGTATATGCAGCACCAGAACCTGGCAAAGCGATACCGGGCGAGGAGGCGACGTCAGCGCGGTCACGTGAGTGATCAGGACATGGACACAGATTTCTCTGAAGGCATGGGCCCTGCCAATGCATGCATCATGGTGCTAATGGGGCAGGTTCATGCTGTGGAACGCCGATTCTGGGCTTGGGAAACAAGCACAGACTGGTGGGACCCCATAGTGTTGCAGGTCTGGGACGATTCCCAGTGGCTGCGAAACTTTCCCATGCGTAAGGGCACTTTCATGGAACTTTGTGACTTGCTTTCCCCTGCCCTGAGGCGCATGAATACCAAGATGAGAGCAGCCCTCACAGTTGAGAAGCGAGTGGCGATAGCCCTGTGGAAGCTTGCAACGCCAGACAGCTACCTGTCAGTTGGGAATCAATTTGGAGTGGGCAAATCTACTGTGGGGGCTGCTGTGATGCAAGTAGCCCACGAATCAAAGATCTGCTGATATCAAGGGTAGAGACCGTGGGAAATGTGCAGGTCATAGTGGATGGCTTTGCTACAATGGGATTCCCTAACTGTGGTGGGGCCATAGACGGAACCCATATCCCTATCTTGGCACCGGAGCACCAAGCCGCCGAGTACATAAACCGCAAGGGGTACTTTTCAATAGTGCTGCAAGCTCTGGTGGATCACAAGGGACGGTTCACCGACATCAACGTGGGATGGCCGGGCAAGGTACATGACGCTCGCATCTTCAGGAACTCTGGTCTGTTTCAAAAGCTGCAGGAAGAGACTTTATTCCCAGACCAGAAAATAACTCTTGGAGATGTTGAAATGCCTATATGTATCCTTGGGGACCCAGCCTACCCCTTAATGCCATGGCTCATGAAGCCGTACACAGGCAGCCTGGACAGTAGTCAGGAGCTGTTCAACTACAGGCTGAGCAAGTGCAGAATGGTGGTAGAATGTGCATTTGGACGTTTAAAGGCGAGCTGACGCAGTTTACTGGCTCGCTTAGACCTCAGCGAAACCAATATTCCCACTTTTTTTACTGCTTGCTGTGTGCTCCACAATATCTGTGAGAGTAAGGGGGAGACGTTTATGGCAGGGTGGGAGGTTGAGGCAAATCGCCTGGCTGCTGGTTACGCGCAGCCAGACACCAGGGCGGTTAGAAGAGCACAGGAGGGCGCGGTACGCATCAGAGAAGCTTTGAAAACCAGTTTCATGACTGGCCAGGCTACGGTGTGAAAGATCTGTTTGTTTCTCCTTGATGAAACCCCCCGCCCCTTGGTTCACTCTACTTCCCTGTAAGCTAACCACCCTCCCCTCCTCCTTCGATCACCGCTTGCAGAGGCAATAAAGTCATTGTTGCTTCACATTCATGCATTCTTTATTCATTCATCACACAAATAGGGGGATGACTACCAAGGTAGCCCAGGAGGGGTGGTGGAGGAGGGAAGGAAAATGCCACACAGCACTTTAAAAGTTTCCAACTTTAAAATTTATTGAATGACAGCCTTCTTTTTTTGGGGCAATCCTCTGTGGTGGAGTGGCTGGTTGGCCGGAGGCCCCCCCACCGCGTTCTTGGGCGTCTGGGTGTGGAGGCTATGGAACTTGGGCAGGAGGGCGGTTGGTTACACTGGGGCTGTAGTGGCAGTCTGTGCTCCAGCTGCCTTTGCTGCAGCTCAACCATACACTGGAGCATACTGGTTTGGTCCTCCAGCAGCCTCAGCATTGAATCCTGCCTCCTCTCACGCTGCCGCCACATTTGAGCTTCAGCCCTCGCTTCAGCCCGCCACTTACTCTCTTCAGCCCGCCACCTCTCCTCCCGGTCATTTTGTGCTTTTCTGCACTCTGACATTATTTGCCTCCACGCATTCGTCTGTGCTCTGTCAGTGTGGGAGGACAGCATGAGCTCGGAGAATATTTAATCGCGAGTGCGTTTTTTTTTCTTTCTAAGTTTCACTGGCCTCTGGGAAGGAGAAGATCCTGTGATCATTGAAACACATGCAGCTGGTGGAGGAAAAAAAAAGGGACAGCGGTATTTAAAAAGACACATTTTATAAAACAGTGGCTACACTCTTTCAGGGTAAACCTTGCTGTTAACATTACATACATAGCACATGTGCTTTCGTTACAAGGTCGCATTTTGCCTCCCCCCATCGTGTGGCTACCTCCTCAACCTTCCCCCCTCCCTGTGGCTAACAGCGGGGAACATTTCTGTTTAGCCACAGGCAAACAGCTCAGCAGGAATGGGCTCCTCTGAGTGTCCCCTGAAGAAAAGCACTCTATTTCAACCAGGTGACCATGAATGATATCTCACTCTCCTGAGGATAACACAGAGAGATAAAGAACGGATGTTGTTTGAATGCCAGCAAACATACACTGCAATGCTTTGTTCTACAATGATTCCCGAGTACGTGTTACTGGCCTGGAGTCGTAAAGTGTCCTACCATGAAGGACGCAATAAGGCTGCCCTCCCCAGAAACCTTTTGCAAAGGCTTTAGGAGTACATCTAGGAGAACCACGAATGCCAGGGCAAAGTAATCCTTTCACATGCTTGCTTTTAAACCATGTATAGTATTTTAAAAGGTACACTCACCAGAGGTCCCTTCTCCGCCTGCTGGGTCCAGGAGGCAGCCTTGGGTGGGTTCGGGGGGTACTGGCTCCAGGTCCAGGGTGAGAAACAGTTCCTGGCTGTCGGGAAAACCGGTTTCTTCACTTGCTTGCTGTGAGCTATCTACAACCTCATCATCATCATCATCTTCTTCGTCCCCAAAACCTGCTTCCGTATTGCCTCCATCTCCATTGAAGGAGTGAAACAACACGGCTGGGGTAGTGGTGGCTGAGCCCCCTAAAATGGCATGCAGCTCATCATAGAAGCGGCATGTTTGGGGCTCTGACCCGGAGTGGCCGTTCGCCTCTCTGGTTTTCTGGTAGGCTTGCCTCAGCTCCTTAAGTTTCACGCGGCACTGCTTCGGGTCCCTGTTATGGCCTCTGTCCTTCATGCCCTGGGAGATTTTGACAAAGTTTTTGGCATGTCGAAAACTGGAACGGAGTTCTGATAGCACGGATTCCTCTCCCCAAACAGCGATCAGATCCCGTACCTCCCGTTCGGTCCATGCTGGAGCTCTTTTGCGATTCTGGGACTCCATCATGGTCACCTGTGCTGATGAGCTCTGCATGGTCACCTGCAGCTTGCCACGCTGGCCAAACAGGAAATGAGATTTAAAAGTTCGCGGTTCTTTTCCTGTCTACCTGGCCAGTGCATCCGAGTTGAGAGTGCTGTCCAGAGCGGTCACAATGGAGCACTCTGGGATAGCTCCTGGAGGCCAATACCATTGAATTGTGTCCACAGTACCCCAAATTCGAGCCGGCAAGGTCGATTTAAGCGCTAATCCACTTGTCGGGGTGGAGTAAGGAAATCGATTTTAAGAGCCCTTTAAGTTGAAATAAAGGGCTTCATTGTGTGGACGGGTGCAGGTTTACATCGATTTAACGCTGCTAAATTCGACCTAAAGTCCTAGTGTAGACTAGGGCTGAGCTACTCTACTGTGCAAGATCAGAGGAAAGAACCATGCTTGAAGGTAAAGGGAATGAGGGAGGCCATCAAATATGAGAAAAAAGAGGGATAACTTGTAAGGGGGCTAGGAAAGGCAGGAGACAGGATAGATGTGTGGAAAAAGGATAGATTAAATAGTCTCACAGAGGCCTCCAGAGTCAAACAAGAGTGAAGGGGGGAGAGGAAAGAGAGAAAAAGGAACTTTGGCTATCACTTTTGTTTCTGAATAAGTTCCTGGGCAGAGGGCAAGGAAGAGAAGGTGAAGGTAGCGGCTAGGAAGCAGCAGCATAAGAAGGGAACTGATAAAGCAGAGTTGATGGGGACTGAGAGCATCAGTTGATAAGGGAGGAGAATTAAAGCCCCTTAGAAAGAAAGGTCAGAGTTGAGAGACAAGAGAATGAACTTAAAGTGGAGGAAGTTAATATCATTGCCAGACTTTCTCCAGGGGCCTCTGTGTTGAATATATTCATAGTCTAAAAACACATTATATATTTTTACAGTAAAACTGAATCCAGTTAAAGTAATTTTACTTTTTCAAAGGAATTGAGTTTATTCAAAGGAGCTAAAATAGGCCTGAGTGCCATCATTTGTTTTCATACACCAACAGCATCACATGGTTTTCTCCACTCAGTTTGTAATAGAAATGCTGCATGACTACAATTTTATTTAAAGCAGCTTGGCATAATCCAATTTATACTTAAAAACCACACACTGTATTATTTTCCTAACATCATCTTTACGATTATTTAATATAGTGCTCAAGCCTGAAAGATCTTGATGTCAGGGAAAAGTTGTTATGCTGAACATAAGTGCAAACTCCCCAGGAGTGCAGAGTGAGTCACTTCCAACTTCTCCATAATCATTATTTGACATTAAATCATTCTCATGTGAAACTAGACAGTAGTTCTTTTATTTTTGTTGCTGTTCACTGTTCTTACGGAACAAGAAATGAAAAGTTCTGAATGGACAATGGTATGGATAACACCCTGATATCAGTCCTTTTTGTAATCTCCGACTCTAGCGTCTGGGTATGAGAGATTTCCATTAATGTAACAGCTATTGATTTACACTTGTGAAATTCACAGGGTTAACGACAGAGGCAAATTCCCTCTCAGTTCTTCTTTTTCCTCCCCATAAGAGGATTAATTGGGCTCTGGGCCCTACGTTAGAAGAGGACACAATGTCCTGCTATATCCAATAACAAGAGAACAGCAGTTAAAAGCATGCTTTGTGGCTGATTGTTACTAGTCTCCTGCCTACTGCTAGGAGCCC
The DNA here is from genome assembly GCF_965152235.1 of Eretmochelys imbricata. Classification (NCBI taxonomy): domain Eukaryota; kingdom Metazoa; phylum Chordata; order Testudines; family Cheloniidae; genus Eretmochelys; species Eretmochelys imbricata. Next base: position 99,171,537 of record NC_135572.1, read on the forward strand.
AAAACTAGGTACCGGGGGAAGGTGGGAGAACAGGCATGTCAACCACCACCCTGGTCCCAGTCTCGCTTCTCAGGTCATGTTGTATCTTGAGGTGACTGAGCAGCAGACAAAGCATGAGGCAGAGCATTTCCTAATGGCTGCCTTCTAAAGCAGAGGAATCTGGATCAGGAAATAGAAACAGGAAAGGCACACCAAACACAGGGTGCTTCCTTCCAAAGGAATAATTGTTTCGGAGGGTTGTGGCATGTGAAAAAAAATCTTGTACTGTGTGAATTAGTTGTGCCAGATAGACACAGCTTAGTGCTGGATGGCACTGCCTGGAGGAAGTTCGGGGTTGAATTCTGCCCAAGAAGGCCTGACTTTCTTCAAAGGTGCTGAGCACCCACAGCTATCACTGATTTTGTATTTTGATGCCTAAATATGAAATATATGTAAGTACCTAATTTTGAAGAAACTTTTCAAGCCCACAAGAAGGGTTCAGAGGAAACACCCTTTATTTCTAGAAGTCAGTTTTTTACATAATTTTGAGGCTTTAATAGTACCAAAGGGAATCAACTTGAGATGTTTCACTTTGTTGTTGAGGCAACCTGTTGCAGTGGAAACCTGGATTCTCCTCCAGGCTCTGTTTTTGACCTGTTGTGTGACTTTGGACAAGCCACTTCACTTCTTTTTGCTGCTTTCACCCTTTGTCTATCAAGTCTGTCTTCAGAGCAAGGCATGTCACTTGTGATGGCTATAGACAAACCCTTGACAGACTTTTGAAAAAGTTTGTTCTCCTAGTACAAACTGGTGATCCAGCTCAGATTCAATCACAATAGTTCATCCAGCTGTGACTTATAATAGGGTTTATTAAACCAAGTTCATATCCTAACTTGAGAAGGATAAATTATGATTGGAACAAAGGAGCTTCCCACAACAATTGCTGTATCTGGTATACACAGATAATATTAGAGCCAAATGCTCTTTGGAAAAAGTATCTAGTATAATTAATCTTGCTGGAATTTAATAAATGCAGGATTGCAAGTAATTTCATCCAAATTTTGAAGTTGCATTTTGTTGAAAGGTAGAGCTGAAGCACTAAACTATTTTGTCCTGAATTACAAAATTAAATTGAGTTGGCTTGTAGCAAAACGTCAAATGTCAGGTTTATATTTCTGGCTACACAAGGCTAACAACAATAAGCATAAGAAGAGTCATTAGCATTGGAAGCACCGATGATGCGATTGTAACATACAATGCAATAAATCATACAATTTAGTTTTGGAATTGCAGATTTAGTTTAGCAGCAATTTGTTTATACTGAGACAGGTCAAAATTGGATCACTGTCAATCTTCTATGGGATAACAGAATTCATTTCTCACACATGCCCTTTCCAGGCAATATATTCTTTGCTTTTTTTAATATCAAACACATTTAGCTCCACCTCAGGATTTTATATTCAGAAGATCTAAAGAGAATACTATTAACACAGAATTCTTGAAGGGATATTTAAAGGTGCAGGTAGGACTGAAAGTTCTTTAGAGAAGAAAGAATCAGATATATGCCTAACATATCTGGTCTGCACTCCAGCGAAAGCTAGTCTAAATACGCTCTCCTTGTGTTGTAACAGAGATGTAAGCAATATTTTATATTCTGTAGTACCTCTACTCTTTCCCCAGATTGTCCCTTTCTTTCTGACCCTTTTGTACCTGCTAATAAAAACAAATAAAACCCACAGTTTTAAAGTCTAACTAAAAATTTGTTCCTCTCTATTGCCCAACTTTCATATGCGGCTCATATATCATCATTTTACTTCTTCTCTAGTCACCATAGTCTTCAAGATAGGGCCTGGGTTTCTAATGTAAAAAATAAGTAGACATATTTAGGCCTTCTTTCTGTATCATAGAGAAACAAAATAAGGCACAAAGCAAATTTCTTTTCCTTTCCAGGCCACCCTTTGGGATAAAATGAAACTTTAAAGGTGAGCAGTCATCTCATGTTCATTCTCTTTCCATTTAATGGTGCTTTTCTGCAGTCGTTCACCAAATGGGTGGTGATTAATGTCTGCTGCTATTTATGGCTGCTGCCATCAACAAGAATGAAGAATTATCCTGTCTGCTCAGACTTGGAAAGGATACCACTCTGACAACTAAACTGACGGATAGCAAGTAAAGATTCTCGGCCCAGAACTGCCTGAAATCACGGCAGTTAGAAATAGAAGAGACCTTTATTAGGTCATCTGGTGCATTTCCCGGCACAGGCAGGATTGTTCTTTAATGTGAGGCTAGACTAGACAATGTACTGTAAATACCTTGAAAGTCCCAATTGGTGAAGCTTTCACTACTTTCCTTGTGAGACAATTCCACAATCTTATAGCACTCAGCGGCCCCAATCCTGCAAATGGATCCATGCAAACAGAATCCTTGAGTTCACTGGGACTCTGGGGACCCAAGGGCCTTCCCATCTGAATCCCATTGCTGAGTTGAGACCAATGTGAAGAAGTTTTAGATTGAAGAACAGCACAGAGTAAGAAAGCAGGCTTATATCTATACCAGAGAGGAAGGAAGGTGGGTTGGGGGAAAAGGGGGAGATGGAAAAGAAGGTATTAGGGCTAGTAGTAAATGGGCCCATTTTTACTATACATAAGACCTGCCATATTGGGTCAGAACATGGTCCATCTTGCCCACTATCCTGTCTGACATACCAGAGCTTCAGGGGGAGTATATAGAACAGGGCAATTAGGGAGTGATCCATCCCTGTCTTCCACTCCCAGCTTCTGGTAGTCTGAGGTTTAGGGTCACCCTGAGCATGAGGTTGTGTCCCTGACCATCTGGGCTAATAGCCAAAAATATAAATAGGTTTAAAAAAAAATAACTGGATGAGTTTGAGGAGGAGAGTTGCATCAATGGCTATCGCAACATCCCATTGCAATGAATTCCATAATGTTAGTTGTGTGCGCTGTGTGGAAAAAGTACTTCCTCTCTGTTTGCATGAAACCTGTTGCCTATTAATTTCACTGGGTGACTCCTGGTTTTTGTATTGTTGTGAAAGGATAAATAATACTTTTTTCTACACCATTTATGATTATATAGACTTCTAGCATACTCCTACCTAGTCATCTCTTTTCTAAGCCAAACAGCCCTATTTTTTTTTTTAGTCTCTTCATATGGAAGCTGTTCCATAATTGTGATCATCTTTGTTGCCCTTCTCTGAACCTTTTCCAGTTCTGCTATGCAGGGGGTCCCCTGTATACATTGGGGTTGCATTCTTGAAAAGGGCAAGGGATACTGAAATGACACATACTGGGGAATTTTTCCCCATAAGAAATAATGGAATAAGGGGGAATGCGTTCATAACTTTACCACACTTGCCTATGACAATGCTATTTTCACCTAAACAGTGTACCTTTTTACAATGACAGGTTATACTGAACACATTTTATACATAAAACATTGAATAACATAATGTAGAACCCTACTAACACTGTTCAAGCACTAGAGCATTTTAAGACAGTAAATACAGTACAGTAGTACAGCATAAAACAGTATCAATTATGCTAAACTTAGGTAGGGGTAGTGGCTGGCTTTTCCATGGCTGGCTTTTTGGTTGCAGAAGACTTAAAGGATTTTATCCACGTCTGCTATCCTGTATGAATTTTTGAATGATAGATCTCCCTGTAGCAAGCCACTGCATCATTAAGAGCCCTGGAGACTTTGGTAGACCGTTCACGAAAAGGATCACCACTCTGTATGATTTCCATCATCTCATCCAGCAATCCAAAGAAACGGGAGAGATTCTTTGTCATCAGACTCCTGGCTTCCTGCTGTAGGTCGTCATTGTCATCCTTGCTTTCTTTGGATATCCGTTGTTGGTCCAGCTCAGCTCAATCAGTTCCTCATTTGTCAGTTGCTCAGCATGAGACTCCAACAACTCTTGTACATCCTCCTCCACTGCCTCAAAGCCAACATCTTTCACCAACTTGACAATTTCTTGCTTGAGAGCAGGAATGGTATCAAATCCCACAAAGCTGTGCACAGCATCTGGCCATGCACAGTGCCAAATGTTGTTCATACGTTTGCAAAGTGACCTCTTCCCACAATGCATCAATGTTTTCCATGCCATTCAAGATGTTGTAGGACTTCCAGAACTCCTTTACACTGGGCTTTCCTTCACCTGCTGTCTCCTTAATCAGCATGGAGAACGTCCTCTGTAGGTAATAAACCTTAAAAGTGGCCGGCGGATGCAAATACAGTACTGTACAATAGGGGAATGTGTTCCAATTCACGTCAGTCCTGATCCATGCAAACAATGGATATGTGGATCAGGACCAACATAAATCAGAACATGTTCCCCTATTGATGAGCGACGGATATCCGAAACAACAGATAAGGGGGAGATGTATACCAAGGACCCCCTGTATCCTTTTTGAGATGGGGAAACCACATTTGGACACAGCCTTTAAGGTGTGGGTGGACTATGGATTTATATAGTGGAATGATATTTTCTGTCTTGTGTTCTATCCCTTTCCTAATAGTTCCTAAAAAGGCTAATGCTATGTTGACCATGGCTGTGCAATGAGTGGATGTTTTCAGAGAAGTATGCACTGTGGCTCCAAGATCTTGCTGAGGTTCTAAATTAGCTATTACAACTCAATATTGTACAGTAACTCCTCGCTTAACATTGTAGTTATGTTCCTGAAAAATGCTACTTTAAGCAAAATGATGTTAAGTGAATCCAATTTCCCCATAAGAATTAATTAAATGGGAGGGGTAGGGTTCCAGGGAAATAGTCTTTTGTCTGGCAAAAACAATATGTGTGTGTGTGTGTGTACTCTACAAGGCAGCACGGAGGGAGGAGAGACAGCATGGCACACACTCACACGTGTGTGTGTGTGTGTGTGAGAGAGAGAGAGAGAGATGTGCATTGCTCCTTTAAGTATGCTGACCCCACTCTAAGTACACTGCCTTTTTAAGTAGATCAGCAAGTTGAGACAGCAGCTGCTGCCAGCAAGCTCCCCCTGTCCTGAGTGTTGTCATGTCTTCCCCCAGCCCCGATCTGTGGAGATGAGGTAAAGAAGGGGGTGGGGGGGGAGACTCTCTGACATTAGCACCCCTCTTCCCCACCCCTTGCACAGCAAGCAGGATCCTGGGAGTATGGTGGGATTCAAATGACCATGTTCGTTAAACATACAAAACAGCCAAGGCCTAGCTACACGTATTCACTGCTGATTAGGTATGATTCTGGTGGTTTCTGAAACATAGGGCCATTAGAAGGTTCATAAACTAGTTAAAAGGATACTAGTGACTTCCTATATCCTATGCGTTGTTTCTCAACCTTTTTGATACCAGGGACTGGCTTGCTGCCTTCCTAAACTGTGTCAGGGAGATCGCGGGGACCAGCACCAGTCACGGTCCAGTTGTTGAGAAACTCTGTGCTGCAGCAACTATAACTTTGAACACCGTCATTTTGTATTGATTTTCATCAACAGTTTGACACTTCCTCTGATGTAAGGCTGGGGCAGAAACACCTTAATTCTGATTACTAAATAGCCACTTGCTTTTTCAGTAACCCTTGATTACAAGAAGAGAGAATCCAGCTAGCATGGCTTGCTGTAAGATTCAAAATTTGGCATATACTTTATCAAAATAGCTCAAAACTAAGTGTCAGCAGCATACACAGCCCTGTGATTATGTTTACCTGCTGCCTTCAGTATTCAGTACTATTTAGGAAGCAGTGCCAACTAGCATCATTAATTTTATCCTCTTAAATTCTTCATAACGGCTGAGAATTAAAAATAGGGCTTGTTCATTTGAAGCTTGATTCTTTTTGGTCACACTTCTTTACAAGAAGCAGATCAAAGAACAAGACCTCACTAACCTCCAAGGACTTGTTATCAAGGTTGAAATTCAGTTACGACATTTGAGAGAGGAAAAAGATAAAATACATGTAGAAACTCTTGAATGGCAGCAGCCATCCATTTGCCCCTGAGAGTCCATCCATTTGCCCCTGACATCAATCTTCCCACCCAAAAGTCTCCTAAGTGATAAATTGAAATGACACTTCACTCTTCTCTGACCTGTCTCTCCCTACATCTTTCTTTTTAAAATATTTACAGCCAGTTTGCATTTTTAATAAGGTAAGAGCAGTGGTGCTGAAATCATTTCTGAGTCAGAGTGTAGCTTTCAGAATCAACTTTTTTTTTTTTTAATTTCTATTTGCAGAGAAACTTTCCTCCGGAATTACTTCTAGTGTGTTTGAGTTGTCACCTGTCACTTCTGTCAGCTGTCATCTGATTCCTACCACTTGCAATTTGTCTCAGGTATTTCTCCCCACACATGGATCTATTAACTGCCCAAGTCTCTTGCATTGTCACATTCCCAGTTCATTGCTTTATGCTCCTGATATATAAAACCAAAAGAAGGATTAGTTACCTCAGCAACTCTTCTTCTCTGAATGTACTGCTTTAGCAGCATCACGTTGTATAAACAGCCAAGCATATTTATGTGACCATGGAACTGTTTAAAGCAGTAACTTAAAGTTAGACGGCACACATCCCTGAAGTGGTACAACATCTAGACCAGTGGTGGGCAACATGTGGCCCGTTAGGGTAATCCACTGGTGGGCTGCGAGACAATTTGTTTACATTGACCGTCCGCAGACACGGCTGCCCACAGCTCCCAGTGGCTGCGGTTCGCTGTTCCTTGCCAATGGGAGCTGTGAGAAGCAGCGCGGGCCGCAGGGACATGCTGGGAACAGTGGGGATGGGAACGACGAACCACGGCCACTGGGAGCTGCAGGCGGCCATGCCTGTGGACGGTCAATGTAAACAAACTGTCTCACGGCTCGCCAGCGGATTACCCTGACAGGCTGCGTGTGGCCTGAGGGCCGCAGGTTCCTCACCACTGGTTTATGGAGTACGCAACCAAAGATCCCATCCTATAATCCTGAGGTAGCCAAAACTGAAATTTAAAATGTTGCAGAATTGGACCCATAATAACTCATTGACATCTGAGGAGACACAGAAACTGCCCACCAGCGCAGCAGGGGTCAAAGAGAGCCTTTGGGCCCAACTAGCTCTGCCCCATTATACCTCCAGCCAATGCCAGGCCTGGAAGGGGGAGAAAAGGAGAGAACCGGGCTCAGTTCAGGGTGGTTGGCAAAGAGGCAGGAGCTAGCTGCTGCAATACCTGAGAGGAAGGAGTAGTAGCCTGCCACCCAAGGCAACCACCAGGGAGTAAGTGCTGTCTCCACAGACAAGGGAGACTGCAGAGGAGACCTATGAGCCTCCGGCAACTAAGGTAACTGAGTGACGGAAGCCCAGAAACATTGTGAGGTTCAGCCTCAACAAACTTAATGGCTGCCCTGCCCAAAGGAGCCTGGTACTGCGGCAGGTCATCACCCAAGATCTGTGAGAGGGCACTATAGGAGGTAAGCCACCTCAACGAATTGAACTATGGGGCCCATATCCCAAACTGAAGGGACAGTGGTAGAAAGTAGTCCAGGGCAATGGACTTGGACAGGGGGCCCTTGTGAAGATAGTAGAGTAGTGAGTGGTGTCCATTTTTCCACTGAAATGTGATTGCTTTGCTTTGGAAATAGCTATAATAATTTTTTTAACAGCTTTTTCAGTAGAGTATATAAAAGTAAGGTTGCCAGGCATCTGGTTTTCAACCAGAATGCCCAGTCGAAAAGGGACCCTGGCAGCTCCAATCAGTACTGCTGACTGGGCCCTTAAAAGTTGGGTCGGTGGCCCAGTGGGGGTAAGGCAGGCTCCCTGCCTGCCCTGACTCCGCATGGCTCCCGGAAGTGGCCGCAGGGGTGACCAGGGATGCTCCACGCTGTGCCCCGTCCTTAGCCCGAACACGGGCTCCGCAGCTCCCATTGACCAGGAACTGTGGCCAATGGGAGCTGCAAGGGAGGTGCCTGCAGGCGCAGGCAGCGCGCACTGTGCAGAGCCACCTGCGCCTAGAAGCTGGACATGGCAGCCACTTCTGGGAGCCGCACAGAGCCGGGGCAGGCGGAGAGACTGGCTTAGCTCCACTGCACCACCAACCTGGAGCTGCTTGAGGTAAGTGCTGCCAGGCTGGAGCCCACATCCCAAACCCTTTCCCACACTCTGAACCCCTGCCCCAGATTGGAACCCCGTCCCACACCCTAATTCCCAGAGCGCACACCCCTCACTCCCTCTAGCACCCCAAACACCTCATCCCTGGCTCCGCCCCAGAGCCCTCACCTTCTCCTGCACCCCAACCCCCTGCCTCAGCCTTGAGCACCCTCCCACACCCTGAACCCCTCATTTCTGGCCACCTGGAGCTCACACCCCTAGCTGGAGCCCTCACCCCCTCCCACATCCCTGCCCCAGCCCAGTGAAAGTGAGTGAGGGTGAGGGAGAGCGAGTGACAGAGGGAGGGGAGATGGAGTGAGTGGGGGCGGGGGCTCAGATAAGGGGTGGGGCAAGGGTTTTCGGTTTTGTACAATTAGGAAGTTGGCAACCCTATATAAAAGGAGGAGAGACTGTGTGGCTGAAGCTCTTTCCACAACCTCCCCAATTCTTTGAGTGCTTAAATGCACTCAAACCCTATAAACTTGAACAACCCAGCAGACTAAAGTTTATGAATTATTTAAAATTGAGCTTTTTATGCAAAAGTTTGGATTTGTGCCCAAGGTAACCAGAATTTTGGTATTAAAGAATATCCAGCGCCTCCAAGGGAGAAAAAATTAAGAACATTAAACTAAGATAAAGATAGTCTCTAGGTACCTGTTCAAATCCAACCCAGGTCAGTGGTGACTGAAAGCCGTTGTTACTAGATGACTATTTCCTGAAAGAAGTTAATAGCTGGTTTCAGTCTAGTTCCTTGTGGACTGATGTTTGTATTGCAACACCTACCACCACAATTGTACCAGGCTCAATAAATAATTGAAGGGAACAAGAGGCAAATAACTGAAGGAACAGAGAGATTAATAACTTCTCAGCCATAAAGTGGTTTCTCCAGGTAAGACTGAGACAGACAGATGGGACAATGTGGAGATACCTGCAGTGTTTATGATGGTGCAGTATTGTTCCTTTTTTCTTTGGCTAAACGGAGGATTTCAGTCTTTGAGACGGTCATCTTTCCTAAGCACACAATTCACTTTTAAAAAAAAAACAACCCCACAGTATTCACTTTTCATTAAAACATACTGGGTTAAGTTTTCAAAGCAGTGTGTAAATTTTAGCTGATCTAAGTGAACACTATGAGCAGCAGCTATGCAAGCTTCCCCACCTCTCCTCACCAAAGTCTCTCATTCCTACTTGGACCCACTGTGTGGCTGAGAGGTATTTTTAATGTTGTTTTCCCTGCGCTGAAGGAAAAAAAAGGGAACTGAAGAGTGACATTATAGCACCTTAACAAAACAGAAAGCAGTTCCAGAATTCTGCTCTCACTTGCACTGGAGTAAACCTGAAATATAATTATTGACTTCACTGGGGCTAGTCCTGATTTACCTGGGGTAAGTATGGGTGGCCATTGGTCCAGCAAATTTAACTCTGTATTCAACATTGGTACCAATATTACCACATTGCTTTCATCATTTGGGGTGAAGACATAAAGCTAATAGATCACCAGTCAAGTGAGTATAAAAGGAGGGGAAGAACACTAGAACCCATATAAGTTATGTTCTTTAGCAATATCATAATCCAAAGTGTTTAGAAGCAACAGT